>NC_057734.1:41157824-41194399 GCF_004010195.1 Chiloscyllium plagiosum
AGATCCTGCTGTAATCTTAGGTAACTCTCTTCTTATGAATTCCTACTTTGGAAATAGAACCAGTCTGACTCAAGGTTGGAATACAGACAGACTCTAACCTCACACCTTTAATGCATTGTCTGAGCTGAGATGTCACCATTTTTTTATAAATCCTTAAGTTATCTTGGGACTGTGACTTGATAGAAGTTCTGGGATTTACATATTAATGAATCGAAACCTGCATCCTCATTCTAAGTGATTAAAGACTTAACAGCAATCTAGGTTTGTTCAATACATCAACTGTACGACACTTTGATCTTTTACTATAAGTTCTGTGTCGCATGATTCTGCCCCACTAGCTACCTGACGAAGGAGGAACGCTCCTAAAGCTAGTACTTTCAAATAAACCTGTTGGGCTATAACCTGGTATCGTGTGATTTTTAACGTTGTCCACATAATGGATACTGGCAAACGCTGGTCCACTCCCAGAGGTGGCATCATTAGTATTGGCAAATATTGTCTCCCTCCCCCACAACATAGACTAGAGGTTCTATCATTGATACAATATTGGCATGTACTTCCGGGGGTATCATCTTTGATATTGGCAAAACACCGCCCCAAACCCGGAAGACGCCATCATTGATACTGGCGCTGCAGTGTGTTCCGTGATGGGGACAGGATTTTGCCCGTTCCTTCCCCATCCCGACACCCCGTCCCCTGTCAGTCTCTCTACCCTGCCCCAGTTTCCCACCCTCTCTGTTTTATCTGCGGTAAAACTCGCTGTGCTGGCAGCTGGAGGGAGGAAGGCTCTGGCCTGTCAATCATGCTCAGTGGCCAACCCTCCAATCACCGGCACTTCTCTTTTTCCAGGAGAAATCGGTAGTTTTGAGGTTAAAGAGGTGCCAGCTCACAACCGAGACTTCATTAAAGTTAAACAAGAAATCGATAGCCAAAAAAAAAAGTTATCGCCCGAACAGGGACTTGAACCCTGGACCCTCAGATTAAAAGTCTGATGCTCTACCGACTGAGCTATCCGGGCCCTGATGGATACACTGACTACATCTTATTACAGCTCAAAAATCAGCCTTGCTTTGTCAAAGTTTTTTAAATTCTGTTTCATACATTTGGTTGAATTTCTCCTTTATAATTCCCATGTTATAGATCAGCCTCCCTAAAAAAAGTCCACATTCACTCTCTTAAGTACTCTCTGGATAAGACCTACCCCTGAATTCCCTATTGCATATCATGTTTACAGCCTGGTCTCCTGCTCATATTTTAAAAGCTCTATGCTATCTGGTGTACATGCAGTCAAACTATGGATCTGCAACAAACTATGTGGCTACTCTTTCAAAATCAATTTGAAGCACGTTAAACCAAAATGAATCAAATTTTAGAGCAACAGGGCACTGCAACGCACCTTAAATGTTCACATTAAACTTATACAAATTGAAATTAAAATGTTTTTTGGGTCGTAACCATGATTTGGAGGAGCCAGTGTTGAACTGGGATGGACAAAGTTAAAAAATCACACAATGCCAGGTTATAGTCCAACAGGTTTATTTGGAAGCACCAGCTTTCAGAGCTCACACCCACACATGCACCCTCTCACAGACTTATACCCCATCACACACACACACCAAGCTTGCACACATGCAAACACACACTCCCTCATGCGCACTCATGCTTATGCGAGCACTCATATGCGCACACTCACTCTCTCTCTCATGCATCCGCACACACATATAAGTCTATGGGGTCAATTTGTATTTGCAGAATTATATTTGCAGATACATTGTATTTTGCTCAAAAAGGCACATTCTGCAGGCAGTCAATCCATGTAATATTTTGTAAATGCCGCTTTGGAAATAGAACCAGTCTAACTCAAGATTGGGACACAGACAGACTCTAACCTCACAACTTAATGCATTGTCTGAGCTGAGATGTCGCCTTTTTTAAAATAAAACCATTAAGTTATCTTGAGAATGTGACTTAAAAGAAGTTGTGGGATTTACATATTAATGAACCGAGATCTGCAACCCATTCAAAAGATGAAAGACTTAACAACAATCTAGGTTTGTTCAATATATCATTTCAGTTGCATGGCACTGTTAACTTTTGCTATAAATTTTGTGTCTTATGGTCCTGCTTCACAACCACCTGATGAAGGAGCGGCGCTCCAAACGCTAGTGCTTCCAAATAAGCCTGTTGGACTATAACCTGGTGTTGAAAATGTGTTGCTGGAAAAGCGCAGCAGGTCAGGCTGCATCCAGGGAACAGGAGAATCGACGACATTTTCAGCTCTGATCTCCAGCATCTGCAGACCTCACTTTCTCCTCAAAGATTATAACCTGGTGTTGTGTGCTTTTTAACTTTGGGTGGTGAGAGTGCACTCCAGCTCCAGCGATGCCCACCGGCCGAGGAAAGTTTCAAACATTCTAGCCGATACTCTGTGTTCCCTCTACAAGGACACCCGGGCATTAACCTCCCAGGGAAAGGCTAAAATGCCCCAACTGCCCGCTGTTGAGGCTTGTTAATTGCCCACCTTTTTTCAAAAATATACTTCGTTCATAAAAGCATCTTTGTGCATAAACATTGTCACAAATGCAGCTCAGTTCTGTACCGTATCATACCAAAGAAACAAACAAACACTTTTGGAGAAAGTGAGGACTGCAGATGCTGGAGATCAGAGTCGAGACTGTGGTGCTGGAAAAGCACAGCAGATCAGGCAGCATCCGAGAAGCAGGAGAATTGACTTTTTGGGCAGGGGCAGACTTTCCTGATGAAGGGCTTATGCCCGAAATGTTGATCCTCATGCTCCTCAGATGCTGCCTGACCTGCTATGCTTTTCCAGTACTGCACTCTAGAAACATTTGAGTTTGACTCTATTCAACAAACCAAAGACATCTCTTACATATTCAAGAATATATTTACATGCATTCAGGCACTAGGAGGATCCGATGACTGAATGGACCTCCATTTAACTTCAGCAGGTTGCCCTCAGATGGGGATCTTTCCCCACTGTGCCTTGGCGTTAGCTGCCCCAAACTTTGGTGTGTCCCTCAGCACGTAGTCCTGGACCTTGGAATGTGCCAGTCTGCAACACTCCGTTGAGGTTAACTCCTTGTTCTGGAAGACCAACAAGTTTCAGGCAGAACAAATACACCACCTTGACCAAGCCCAGGGGCAGACCAACGAGGATTTCCTCCAAATGGCCCACAAAAGATGTAGGTGATCTAGGAGTCCATGATCCACTTTATACTGAACAAGAATGCTCAGAGTATGAAACACTCTGTATGCCAAGCCTGTGTTGGAGAAGAAGAATACCTTGGGAGGATCTCACCAGAGACTGCCCCCCCCCACACCCCCCCCCCCCCCCCAACCCCCCCCCGCCCCATCTGGATGGGAGGACGGAACTCCACAGCCAGTGGTCCACAAGGGTGAGGAAATGGAGAGAGTGCAAGAAATCTCCATTGCACCAAGCGAAATGGCATGTTGGGAATTTCCAGCAGGCAGCTCAAAACAGGGGGGTATGCATTTCCAAGAGAGGTTCTGGGCTCATTACCATCATCACCTTTCAATGTTGGGATCTACAGGACATTGGTGTAGTGTGTTAGAGGAAACCACTGGAAGGGGTTCTAGCATTGAACAAGAACCAGTTCACAGTATGTTACCTGCGTGTCACAAGTTATATTGAGATATAATAGACATTGCTTCAGAAATTATGAGGGGTACCTGGATGTTAGATCTTATTCCTTTGAGAGCCTAAGCCCAGGAATCGCACTGGGGCTGCCAGCTGAAATTTTGGAAACGTGAGCAGAGAGGCAACAGTGATCTCCACGTAGCTCTGAACACTCCAGCTCTCCCTAGACCGCACTCACAGATCTTCTCTTCTCCCCCCCACCCCTCCCCCCCCATGGCCCCTTCCTCCCTGATGTCTCCCCTCCACATCTTTCCTGCTCTCTGGTGTGTCCCCTCCTCCTAAACACATGTACCAACAGATTCAAGAACAGTTCCTTCCCTTTTGTTATTAGACTTCTGAATGGACCTCCTAAATTTCCAATTTAATGTTGATCTTGCTGTCTGTGCACCTTCTCTGCAGCTGTAACATTGTATTCTTTGCTCTGTTCTATTATCCTTTTGCACTTTGTATGGTAATAATCAGCCTGCAGTGCACACAAAACAAAACTTTTCACTGTACCTGGGTACATGTGACAATAATAAAATAAATCATAAAGCTCTGTTTTGTACCTAAGTCAAGATGGCATTGTCTTAGTGGGTTGTTCTTCACGCACTCCTCAGTTTTAACTCATTCAGACCCTTCCACCACATACAACGTCATGCTTCATAATTCTAAAGAGCTCTACTTGATGACCTTTCAGTTTTGTAAAGTGCTCCAGCCGGCTTCTTGCCACACAATGACCGTCACTCCTCATTCTGTCACATCATTGGGACAAACCCCGCGTTTTCCTATTTTTTTTCCAATCTGTCCATCCCAATGTTCACTTGCATTTAAAAAAAAAATTGTGCTTTAAACATTTTGTCATTGGCTGCTCAGGAAGCCCGTGGCAGGAATAGACCTGCCTCTGTCTCAAGATCACGTACGCTGCTGGGCAAGAGTTTGCAAACTTGTGAGCGACATGCCTTCAAATCCAGCAACAGTTATTTAGAGAGAAGCAGAGTTAAGGTTTCAGATCAGTCATGCTCCACTCATCAAAGGGAAGAGTTAGGATAACTGACCTGTAATGTTAACCCGACACTTCTTTCTCCACAGAAGCTGAGTGTTTTCAGTATTTTCAGTCTGTAAATGTTGTGCCCCATTCTTTCTAGCAATTATAGTTCATTAACCTTGTTGGGGAGATTTCACTGGGGTGTTTAATGTAGGGCTAGGGAGGGTGACACTAGTTCTGCAACAGACACTTCTAGTTCCAGCCCTGAAATGGTTAACAACAGCCAAGCGAGCTGCTGCTGGCGACTGCATGACTACCTGGCTGGAGCTTGTAAGGGATATGCATAATGTTAATTAAATCTTGGAGCCTGTAAATACCAGCCAGTATCAATTGCCCATTCGAAACTCGGGATTAATAAAGAAACCGATCGGAATCTGTAACTGTTAGACAAGTGTGAATTGCTCTATCGGAAACTGTAACTGTTAAGTGTGAATGGCTCTATTTAAGTCTAAAGTTGATAAGTGTAATTGTCAATTTAGTTAAACTAAAACTATTGAAAATGGCTAGCCTGTCAGACACATAGTAATTCCTTGAAACAATGAACTATTGAATACGGGATCGGAACCGCTCCCAGGGATGGCTGAGCCATTGTCAAGCACAGCAGGAGCTGGACAGACACTTCGATGCGGCCAATAGGAGGACGGATCCCCAGCGCACGCAGATGAATGGACCAATGGGGAAGGCGAACTGACCGGGGACTCCAGGCAGCGCGAAGTATAATTGTGTCAAATTTGAACGAGAAGGGAGAACGCCTTCTCCAACGAATGCATGCTTGTAGATTCGTTGTACCAGTTAAGATTCTGTGAATAAACGGCTGTCCGCGTCTAACCATAGTTGCCAGTGTGAGTCTCTCCTTCCGAATCTTAACGCAAAGACGGGACCCCGCGGGTCCGTCTTAACAACCTTAACAACTCAGGTTCCTCAAAGTATATTCTAAAACAACTCCACAGAGGCCGATATCCTGTCACCAAGTCACCCTTCTGTTATGTGTGGAGAGTCCTTGACACTGATCTAGTTCCCTCAGGGCCAATTCTCAGAGTGAACAGAACCCCTGACACTCCTGTTTATTTATTTTAATTTTATTAAGTAATATGGTTTACAAAACCATTATCATTAACAGCTGTATACAGAGAAACATAAATTTACAATTTAGAGGGAGGAACAGCAAAGCCAGGCCCCAAACCCCACCATTCGACCAGTTTTCAGGGAAATGAGGACAAACCTCAAATCCCACTTTCAGTCATCACAAAAGAAGCAATAACAAGTACAATCAAGACAGTCCAATTAGACTAAAAACACTACATAGAATACAACCCCCCACCCCCTCCAGCAAGCCACCTGTCCCACCCACCTTCCGGCTAATCTAAGGCAGCTTGCCCCTATGCCCCTTCTGGCTCTCAGTCCACCCCATGCCCCTTCTAGTTCTCGGTCCGCCCTGACACAACTTCCAGCCACCTCTAGGACAGCATGTCCTGCTTCCTCATTTCACCCCCCTTCCAGGACGACAGCAATCAGGACGGTCTACCCACCTTTCAGCTTCCCTAACCACCTTCCGGCCACCTTTAGGAGAGCCCGTCCCCTTCCCTGGGATGACGGCGCACTGGGCAGCCCACAAGCCTTCTGCATCTCAGCCTGCCCCTCGGAACCTTTAGGCTCTTGGCCTACCCACCCTCCGACTCGCGGGGTGACAGCTTTCAGGACAACCTATGAGCCTCCCAGCTTACAGCGAGGCTGACACTCCTGTTTCTATCTGTCAGCCAGGGTTCCCTGATTGAACCAGGTTAACAGCCCCAATCAGGGAACTCATATTCCATGAGGTCCACTTGGCTGACCTCATTACAATCACTACATATTCTGTGTTATAAGACAAAACAACATACAAGTGAATTGTATTTTGTTTAAAACTGCTTTTACATAGAATTTAATGAATGTGCAGGACCATTTCATGATGCTGATGTTTATACACTGAAATGAAAATCTAGTTTTAAAAAATGCTGCAGAAGCTAGAATTGAACATTATGGTTGTACTGGAGCTCCATTTTCAGGTATATAAGATGGGTCAAATCACATTGCACCATTTCCAAGTTTTCCTATTTTTCTTTTCCGCTATCCCACATATGCCTTGCACTATTCCATCTACTTCATCTCAGTCTTTGTTTTAAAGTTTTGTTTCGAAACGATGGCCTTGCTCTTGGGACGTTTGTTAGATGTGGCATGACAACAGGCTATGAGCAGCAGAAAGCTGTACACGAGACCGCTGGGTCCTGCAAACCTGTGGTTATAGATCAGGATTCTGAGATGTGACTGAGAGACATCTGGAGGAAATGGAATTTAAAACTTTAAGGAACAATGGCCCGATTCAATTTCCTTGGTGCAGACTCTTGCCTTAGAATTAAAATTGTTTTGGTGCAGAGGTCTGCACGGCAACAAGTAGAAAAAAGTAGCAGGGATTAATTTGACGTCTCATGACAACTAATTATTCTATGGCTATACTTCACTGTGCAGTCGCTACAATTTCAGTAATGTATGTTACTGTGAAAAATCCACTTATCTGCAAAAAAAGTCACACAATTCCAGAGCATTCCTCTTCTGAATTGCTGTTGTATCCAGAGTTGTTTTGGCAGCTGTGATTTTACTGCTCCGTCTTTGTGAATACAGGGATTAATAGATATCTTAAAGAATTTCTGAATCAGAAATGTCTCAGTGTGACATTATAAAGCACTCTGTTGTAGATCTTCCAGCTGAAGGAGTTGACCCCGACTGAGTGTTGCGCTGAAGATTGGGGCAACTGCTGCCAAGGCGCGGTGGAGAAAGACCACCGTGTAACATCTGCCTGTCTAAGAAGAACAGGGGGCCCATGCAGTCACTTGGGCTCCACTGACACCTCAGCACCCCTGTTCTTCTTAGGCAGGCAGATGTTACACGGTGGTCTTTCTCCACCGCACCTTGGCAGCAGTTTGCCCCAATCTTCAGCGCAACACTCAGTCGGGGTCAACTGAGTGAAAGAAAACTTAGTGTTTAGTTCAATTTGTATTTTCTCTGTAGTCATAATCATAGAGTTGTAGAGCCTTTGGTCCAACCAGATATCCTAACTTAATCTACTCCCATTTGCCAACACTTGGCCCAAACCCCTCTAAACTCTTCCTATTCTTATACCCATCCAGATGCCTTTTAAATGCTGTAATTGTACCAGCCTCCACCATTTCCTCTGGCAGCTCATTCCATACACACACCACCCTTTGCATGAAAAAGCCACCCCTCAGGTCCCTTTTCAATCCTTCCTCCCTCACCTCAAACCTAGTTTTGGGCTCCCTCCACCCTAGGAAAAAGACCCCAGCCATTCACTTTATCCATTCCCCTCATGATTTTCTAAATGTCTGTAATGTCACTCCTCAGTGTCCGACACTCCAGAGAAAACAGTCCCAGCCTATTCAGCCTCTCCCTATAGCTCATAGCCTTCAACCCCAGCAACATCAATTCCGCACCCTCTCAAGTTTAACAACACCTTTCCTGTAGGAAGGAGACGAGCTGGCAGTATTTCAAAAGTAACCTAACCAATGTACTGTACAGCCGCAACATGACATCCCAGTTGATTCAAATCCAGAATGCAGCTGTCTAAGATACACAATAAATTATGTATTTGGTCATTAACATGTCCAGGCAGCAGGCTATGGAGGGGGTCACATCTGCCAAATGTTTGCCCCTCTTTCACTGTTATGTTCGTGCCTGGGTGTATTGGAGAGTGAGCACGCAGTGTCCATCAACGCTCTCGATGCCATTGCAGCGAAGTGGGCACCATTGGGGTAACAGAGCTTTGTCTCCCCTTCCAACCATTTTGATTTAGTCCCCTTCCCCTCTCCCTCACCTTTGGTGGTCTGTATTGCCCTTAACAATCTTTGCACATAAATTATTCAATTGGAAAACACAGTAACTTACTGCTGGTGATCAACTGATGAAAAAAATACCACAAGCAATTTAGTGATGGGAGAAACAAGTTCGGTCCTGTGTAAGCGATGTAAAAATAAATGAATCGTTCATGAATTCAGAAGTCAGAATGGACAGCTTTATTCAGATACTGGTGAGATTATGGAACTCATTACCTAAGGTAATGGCTTAGTAAATGGATACATTTAATAGGAAGCTAGACAAGCATTTGATTTAAAGAAAAGGAAATAGAAGGCTACAACTGTAGAGTTAGATGAGGGAATTTAGGAGGATTTTTTTAAATTTCAAAAATATACTTTATTCATAAAATAATTTGATGGTCTGTACAGTTGGTCAAGCCATACATATATAAACGTTTGCATACAGAGATCAGAATTTATCATTTTTATATACAGGTCTGTACGCTTATCAATCATATATCCATATATTTAGCTGAGGTGTCAGTGGAGCCCAAGTGACTGCATGGGCCCCCTGTTCTTCTTAGGCAGGCAGATGTTACATGGTGGTCTTTCCCCACCGCGCCTTGGCAGCAGCTGCCCCAAGCTTCAGCGCATCCCTCAACACTTAGTCCTGGACCTTGGAATGTGCCAGTCTGCAACACTCAGTCGGGGTCAACTCCTTCAGCTGGAAGATCAACAGGTTTTGGACCACCCAGAGAGCGTCCTTCACTGAGTTGATGATCCTCCAGGCACAGTTGATATTCGTCTCGGTGTGCGTCCCGGGGAACAGGCCGTACAGCATGGAGTCCCAAGTCACTGCACTGCTCGGGACAAACCTCGACAAACACCACTGCATTCCTCTCCAGACTTCCTCTGCATAGGCACATTCCAGAAGGAGGTGTGTGACAGTCTCGTCCCCCCCCCGCAGCCGCTTCGAGGGCAGCGTGCGTTGCGGCTGAGAGTCCGGGCGTGCATAAAGGATCTCACAGGCAGAGCCCTTCTCACCACCAGCCAAGCCATGTCTTGGTGCTTGTTGGAAAGTTCTGGCGAAGCATTCTGCTTAGGGTCAGTCTGCTCCGGGAACCGCTCGATAGGATCTATCCTCTCCTTTTCCCGAAGGGTCTCAAGGACACTACGTGCCGACCACTTCCTGATGGACTTGCGGTCAAAGGTGTTTTTCTTCATAAACTTCTCCACGAAGGACAGGTGATACAGAACGGTCCAACTACTCGGAGCATTCCGCAGCAGCGAGGCCAGGCCCATCCTTCGCAACACCGGGGACAGGTAGAACCTCAGTACGTAGTGACACTTGGTGTTTGCGTACCGGGGATCCACACACAGCTTGATGCAGCCACACACAAAGGTGAGGGTGGTATTGGGTGTATTTTTTCCCCCGTTGCCCAGATCTTTATACATTGAGTCCCTTCGGACCCGGTCCATCTTCGATCTCCATATAAATTGGAAGGTGGCCCGGGTGACTGCAGCGGCACAGGTTCTGGGAATAGGCCAGACCTGTGCCACGTATAATAGCAATGACAGTGCCTCACACCTGATGACCAGGTTTTTTCCTGCAATGCAGAGGGACCTTAGCTTCCATCTGCCCAGTTTCTGCCTCACTTTGCTGATACGCTCCTCCCAAGACTTGGTGCACGCCCCAGCCCCCCCCCAGAACCAAATATCCAGCACCTTCAGGTGGTCGGTCCTGATGGTGAAGGGGATCGAGGATTGTTCAGCCCAGTTCCCGAAGAGTATGGCCTCGTACTTGCCTCGGTTTACCTTGGTCCCCGAGGCCCGTTTGAACTGGTCACGTATGCACATGAGTCTGTGCACGGACAGTAGATCCGAGCAGAAAACGGCGACGTCATCCATGTACAGGGAGGCCTTGACCTGCAGGCCCCCGCTGCCAGGAATAGTCACCCCTCTCAGGCTCACATCCTTCCTGATGGACTCGGCAAATGGCTCTATGCAGCACACAAACAAGGCAGGAGAGAGAGGACAGCCCTGCCTGACTCCAGATCTGACTGGGAAGCTATCTGATTCCCACCCATTGATTGAGACTGCACTGACAATGTTGGTGTAGAGCAGTCTGATCCAATTGCAGATTCCCTCCCCAAAGCCCATTTTGGAGAGAACATCTCTCATATACCTGTGTGATATCTTGTCAAAGGCTTTCTGCTGGTCCAGACTGATCAGGCAGGTGTCCAACCCTCTGTCCTGCACGTAGGCGATCGTATCCTTGAGGAGTGCAAGACTCTCAGCGATCTTCCTGCCCGGTAGAGCACAGGTTTGGGAGGATACTTGAATGAGGCATAAACAGCAGTGTAGACTGGATGAGCTGAACTCCCTAGTTCTGTGATGTCTGTCCTCTGTTACCCTACTAAGCTCAAAGGAAGTTGGTTACTTCAAAGAAAGGACAGCTGGGAAACTAGCCAGAAGACTGTTTATGAAGAAACCACGGATTATATATTACTAAAAGGTATTGTAGATTGTCTTGAACACATGTTGAATAAATGTTCTTTTGTGGTCAGGAAGATATGATGGACATTCTTGAATGATCAATATATTGGGTTCCAGAGTCAAAAAGTGTGGTGCTGGAAAAGCACAGCCTGTCAGGCAGCAGGAGACTCAACGTTTTGGGCATAAGTCCTTCATCAGGAATGTGGGGGTGAGGAGGGCCAAGGGGCCTGAGAAATAAATGGGATGCGGCAGGGCTGGGAGGAAGTAGCTAAGAATGCAATAGGGAGCTAAAGGTGGGGGGGGTGATGGTGATAGGTCGGAGGGGAGGGTGGAGCAGATAGGTGGGAGGGAAGACTGACAGGTAGGACAGTTCAAGAGGGCTGTGCTGAGTTGGAGGGTTGGATCTGGGATAAGGTGGGAAGAAGGAAGATGAGGAAACTGGTGAAATCAACATTGAATCTGTGTGTTTGGAGGATCCCAAGGCAGAAGATGAGGTGTTCTTCCTCCAGGCACTGGATGTCTAGGATTTGGCAGTGAAGGAGGCCCAGGCCCTGCATGTCCTTTGCGGTGTGGGAGAGGGATTTGGAGTGATCGGCCACAGGGTGGTGGGATTGTTTAGTGCATGAGTCCCAGTTATGTTCTCTGAAATGTTCCACATTGTTGGCGTCCTGTCTCCCCAGTGTAGAGAAGACCACATCGAGAGCAAGAGACACATTAAATTAGTGTTTGGGAGTGCAGGAAAATCTCTGTCCGATGTGAAAGGAGGGTGCAGGTTTTACACCTCATGCGGTGACAAGGGAAGGTGCTAGGAGTGGTAGGTGGGTTGGTGGGTGGCATGAACCTAACAAGGGAGTTGCAGATGGAATAGTCTCTGCAGAATGCTGAAAGGGGTGGGGAGGGAAATATATCTCTGGTGGTGGGGTCTGACTGTAGGTGGCAGAAATGGCAGAGGACGATGTGATGTATATGGAGGTTGGTGGGGTGGAAGGTGAGGACCAGGGGTTTCTATCCTTGTTGAGATTGGAGGGGTTCAAGGGCGGAGATGCAAGAAGTGGAGGAGATGCACTGGATAGCATTGCTGACCACGTGGGAGGGGAAATTGCGGCCCTTGAAGTAGGAGGCCATTTGGGATGTTTTGGAGTGGAATTGGTCCTCCTGGAAACAAATGCAACGGAGGTGGAGGGATTGGGAGTAAGGAATAGCATTTTTATAGGAGCTGGGATAGGAGGAGGTGTCGTCCAGGTGGCTATGGGAGTCAGTGAGTTTGAAGCAGATGTCAGTATTGAGTCAGTTGCCAGAATTGGAGTTGGAGAGGTCTAGAAAGGGGAGGGACGTGTCCGAGATAGTCCAGGTGAACTGAAGGTCAGAGTGGAAGGAGTTCATGATGTTGATGGACTGTTCAACCTCCTCATGGGAGCACGAGGTGGCGCCGATACAGTCATCGATGTAGTGATGGAAAAGGTGGGGAAAGGTGCCAGTCTAACTACGAAAGATGGATTGTTCCACGTACCTGATAAAGAGGCAGGCATAGCTGGGGCCCATGTGGGTGCCCATGGCTACCCCTTCACTGGCTGTGCAACTGTCTTCATGGCACTGAGCAGGCTATGGTTCAATGGCTCTCATTCTAGCTATATAAGCTGACTTATGGAAATAAGAGAAACATTTTGCAAAGGACAAGGCCCAAACTATCACAATGGGGCACAGCTGAAGTGGGACAAACATGACTTCCCAAAGCAGCTCCTTAAAGTTTGAATTGAGATAAATTGCTGAAGAAAGCATCACCAATAAAGAAATAAGACAATGGAGAAAAGAAAGATAAAGGAAGCCAGTGCTAACATGAACATGATATGTGAGGATTGGAATTCGAGGGGGAAAGAGAACAAAAAGGAAAAGGAGCAAATATGAGGAAAAATACAATTTTATTTTTGGCATGAAGTGGAGTAGAAAGGGTTATAATTGCAATGGTGAGTGAAAGTCTCAGTAACTCCAAAGTTCTGACTTTATTATGTTCAAAGGTTTATCAGTGGTCAGGGAGAACACCTCACTGCCGGAATGTTTTGCACAGGACATGGGTTTTGTGGTGTCAGGAAGAAGCCGTCCTGTCAGATGCTGCATGTATGTCTGGAGTCTCACTGCTTTCACACGCTGCTGTTTGGACAGGAAGGAGACCGTTGACCCCCTGCCTTCTGGAATGTACCTTTGCAAGCAGGTCCAACAGGAGATGCAATTGTTTATGTCGCGTTACTAATCAGCTCTGTAACACAGGACTCTGTATTCCACTGGCTGCTCCCAAAGATGCACATCATGACAAACATCTCTGGCTACTGCTGAAGGGCCATTCACTCCCTGAAATTCACCTCTTTGGTTTAGCTGAAACCTTCCAATACAAGGAACAGTTGATGACAGTGCTACTGATTGGCATATGCCAAAGTTCAGGACCATGTGCTGGGACCTGCACCAACTTTTGAGGTAGCCATGCAAGTGTGCAATGGGATAAGGCTACGATTTATAGAGTCATGGAGATGGAAAGCATGGAAACAGACCCTTTGGTCCAACTCATCCATGCCGACCAGATATCCCAACCCAACCTAATCCCACCTGCTAGCACTTGACCCACATCCCTCCAAACCCTTCCTATTCATATATCCATTCAAATGCTTTTTAAGTGTTGCAATTGTACCAGCCTCCACCACATCCTCTGGCAGCTCATTGTAAATCTTTTCTAAACCCTTTCAAGTTTCACAACATCTTTCCGATAGGAAGGAGGTCAGAATTGCACGCAATATTCCAACCAATTTGATGATTTCAATGAGCTCAGGCCCACAATATACATGTCTTGTGTGATCTAAGGTGTGGTCTGCATGAGGGTGAATGCAGGAAGTGCCTGTGGGCGGACGAACTCGGGTTTTGAACAATGGATGGAAACACCATGGTGCGTTTTTGAGAGCTTTGTGGAGAGCAGGCTTCAGGAGGCAGTCACTCCACGACTTAGGGAAGCGCATACAGAGAGGGAATGGGAGACTGCCAGGGAGGAAAGCGGGACGGGGAAGTTAGTGAGGGAATGGTCTGAGTATGGCCCTTGAAAACTGACTTTAGCAAGGCATTCGATGGGGTTTCCCATGGCAGAATGATCAGTCAAGGCAAAGCCCATAGGATCCAAGGCAAAATGGCACAATAGATCCAAAGTGGGGCTGAGAGGCAGGAAGCAGAGAGTGATTCCAAATGGTGGAAGGTATTGGAAGTTTATTTGACTAAAAGTCGGTTTCAAATGGGTTAAATAGAGATAGATGCTGGGGACCTTGCTGTTTGTGGTGTAATTAATGATTTGGATATGTTCTGAGATAGAGTATACACCTTTACTGTTAATGAATCCTTCACTTAAATTTGGACAAGGAAAAATATCTTACTTTTTATTTATGTCTCATGTCCCACTCAGGCCCATCACTGATCTGTTTGCTTCACTATGAGGGCCTTCAGCTCACCCTCTTGTCTCAGTAATGCTGACTGTAGAGGATTTGGTCAACAATTTGAAGATGTCACAGAAATGGAGCGGGTGGTAAATAGCAAGGAGGATAGCTATAACTGCAGAGGGATTTCAGTGGATTGGTCAGCTGGGCAGAGGAGTGGCAAATGGAATTCAACTTGGAAAAGTGTGAGGTAATGCACTCAGGGAGTGCTAACAAGTCAAGAGATTACATAATAAATGGCAGAACCCTCATACTTACTGAAAATCAGAGAGACCTTGACGTGCATAACTCTGAAGGTATCAGGACAGGTAGATAAGTTGGTTAAGAGCACATATGGGATACTTGCCTTTATTAGCCGAGGCAGAGAATACAAGAACACGGAGGAGTGATGGAACAGTACAAAATATTTGCCAGGCCACAAATGGGTGCAGATCTGGTCACCATATTATAGGAAGGATGCGATTACACTAGAGAGACTGCAGAGAAGATTCACCAGGATGTTGCCTGGGCTGGAAGGTCTGAGGTATGAGGAAGGACTGGAGAGGCTGGAGTTGTTTTCCTTCGAGCAGTGAAGTTTGGGAGGGAACCTGATAGAGGGGTATAGATTTTCTATGTTTCTATCGTCATTGAACTAATCCCACACAGACCTATAGAAGATCTTCAATGGACTGGTCAGCTGCGAATACAAGATTCATTTAAAGTTGTTTCACTTCAAGTTGTGATTTTCGGGATTGCAGCTACAACTTTAAGTGAAGAACTCCTGTATTGTCATGACTTGTTGTTTGACTCTTGTGAAAGCTGCTTCTTGTTCTGTACACCAATGTCCTTGCAGTTTCTTCACCGTGAGCCTGAGTAGGGGTTCTCACTCTAATGACAAATTAGGCAAGGATTTTGCTAAATAGTTTACAAATTCAACAAATTATTTCACCGAATCTCTGTTGCAACTCACACCTTATTAGGATTTGAGTGAAGCCCTTTTGCTGTCAGTGTGTGACAGAGTTGTTGACTTTGGACAGGTCAATTACACCTTCTTCTTGTTCAGCTCCAGGTCCATTTGGCTGACTCTCTGTCACGGTCTCAGCGGTTCTGTTCATAATCGGCCATGTCATCTCTCATTGTATCTCCATGCCCACTGACCAGTGGACACCCATCCTGTCTCACCCTCACTATCCACACCCTCACTCCTCTTCCAGCACCGTCAACTCCTCAACCTCCAACCACACTCCTCACCCTCAGTCCTCACTATCCAACCCCTTACTCCTTCCTATCCTCCCTATTTATCCCCTTACTCCTCTCCCTCCACCCTACATCTTCCCCATCCTCACTATCTACCCCCTCACTCCTCCTCCACCCTCACTCCTCCCCATCCTCACTCCTCCCCATCCTCACTATCCACCCTCTCACTTCTCCCCATTCACTCTTACTCCTCACCTAGGAGAAAGTGAGGTCTGCAGATGCTGGAGATCAAAGTTGAAACTTTATTGCTGGAACAGCACAGGAGGTCAGGCAGCATCCAGGGAACAGGAGATTCGATGTTTCGGGCACAGGCCCTTCTTTCCTGAAGAAGGGCCTGTGCCCGAAACGTCGAATCTCCTGTTCCCTGGATGCTGCCTGACCTCCTGTGCTGTTCCAGCAATAAAGTTTCAACTTACTCCTCACCTATCCTCACTATCCACATCCTCACTCCTATCCCTCCTCCTCAGCCTCCTTCCAACCCCCATATCCTCCCTCCCCATGTCCTCCACCTCCATTCCAATGTCCTCCCTCTCCATCCCCAGCCCCCCACCACAGTTGCTTCAGTGATGTGTTCCAGCTCTATGCAGTGCAGCCTTTGTGGATGAGGACTATGTGTTGTTGCTCAGAGTTCTGAGTGAGACCAGACACTGTCCAAAAGATGCATTCAAGTGCTTTTCATTGTTACTGGAGTCCTCAAACTGTTTGACCAACCAATGAAGTATTTGTGAAATGCAGAGCCTGTTGTCAATCAGGAAATGTGATGCTGATTTGAACAAAGTCAGCTTGTACAAAGAACTCTGCAGCAATGACCGGATGGTGTGCTGTTGTTGACAGACGATTACTGACCAGGAAACTGGGGACATAATTCCCCTTCTCTCCTAATTATTTTCATTCTAGAATCAAGAATCCCTACAGTGCCGGAGCAGGTGAATCGGCCCATCGAGTCCACACTGACCCCTTGAAGAATCCCCATCAAGACCCACCCCTCTACCCTATCCCTGTAACCCTACATTGCCCATATCTAGCATGTACACTCCTGGTGTCCACGCAACCTGCACCACTTTGGACTGTGGGAGGAAACATTGGAGGAAACTGATGCAGACACAGGGAAATATGCAAACTCCACACAGACAGTCACTTGAGGGTGGGATCGAACCCGGGCCCCTGGTGCTGTGAGGCAGCAGTGCTAGCCACTGAGCCACTGTTCTGCCCAAACTGTGGATATTTAAATGATGATAAAAATGACCACAAAAAAAAGAGGACAAAACAGGAAGTAGAATTTGTAGACAGGAAATTGATGCAGAAATATGGATAAATCTGACATTATGTGTTGGAGTACAAAATTTGAAGACCTGTTAGGAAGCAATGTTACTTCTTGTTTTGCTCTGATGTCATTTTGTGGCCACACCTTCTGGAAATGGATACCATTCACTAGCATGGAGATTGACATGTACAGAGCTTCCCAGCAACTACACAGCCTGCAGATTTGAGGAAGCACAGTGTTCAATCAATGGGTGCAGTGAGCTTAGAGAGAGAGACCATATGAAGTTGAGGGGAGGGTAGAAGTTGGAAGTGAAATTGATCGTGTTTTCCCGTTCTAGTCGAGAACAGAAAGCAGCACCAATCCAATTATCACAATACTGGAGAATGAGATGTGGGAGGGGGCCTGACTAGGATTGGAACAAGGAATATTCCACATCCCCTACCGGGAGACTGGCAAATAACCAGGGCCTATATCAGTATCAAAGGCAAATGAAAGGAGGGGTTGTTCAGTGAGATTGTGAGTGAGCTTAGACAGGCAAAGGAGAGTGCTTGGGAAATGTTCAACTCCTGTTCAAGGAGGAAGCAAAGAGACTTCCGATTGACCGAAATACGTCAACTTTTCTTATGATTTCCCCCTTCTCTGACCTTCACTACCACCACCCTCTCATGGGCAACTAGGGACCAGCCAGCGACATCCATATCCCACACGAGAATAAAACAAAACTGCATTTATAGTTTACACTTGTAGCCTGTACGGGAAGCAGTCTAAAGTTATTCCCACTTTCCAACAAGCTCATTTGTCCCCATTTCACTGTGTCAGAACACCTAGTATCTGTTGAAATGTCTTCCTTTGGTCTCCTGAGAATCCCTGATCAGACATCCAGTTGGAAGATCCACTTTCTGCAACTCCTCTGCAAGGGCACACACAGCCAATCTTCCAGTAACCTTACATTTGTGTAGCCCCTATCTCTTTGACTAGAGAACACACACAAACACACACCCAACAGCACCTGGCCTGGAGGCTTAAAGAGAACAGCTTTTTCTGTTGCTGTACATAACAATTATTGCTCCCCCCACCCCCTCATTTTCTGCCTGTCCTGGATCTCTGAATACAACTGTCTGAGAGTCTGTACTTCTTTTCTCAGCTCCCTTCCCCCTCCACATTCCTGTTGAAGGGCTTATGCCTGAAAAGTCAACTCTCCTGCTGCTTGGATGCTGCCTGACCTGCTGTGCTTTTCCAGCACCACACTGTTTGATTCTGCCTTTAGCAAAGCCAACTATTCCTTGCGCAAGCATGACCCTGACGTTCCCATAGCTGGTCATTATAACACAGCGTCCTGCTCACATGCCCACATGTCTGTCCTCGGCATGCTGCAGTGTTCCAGTCAATCCCAGCGCAAACTGCAGGAACAACATCTCATCTTCAGACTTTACAATGTTGTGGACTTAATATTGAGTTCAACACCTTCAGATTGTGAACCCACTCCCATTCCTTCCCTTTCTGTTAGCTTTACTTGTTACGTTCTCTATCACAATTTCCTCTCTCCCCTCCCCCACTTCAGTGGGACTGTCTGTTCTTTCCAGTCTGGCAGTTAGATACACCATTGCTTTGCCATTCTCACATTCCGAGCACTCAATCTGAATTATCAACACCTTTCCCCTCTCACTATAGCATAAACACTGCCCCCTCCACACCAGCTCTGATGAAGAGTCAATAATACTTGAAATGTTAGCTTGCTGTCTGTCTATGGATGCTGCCTGACCCACTGTGATCTCCAGCCTTTGTTGTTTTCAGTACAGATTCCTATTCTTTTGTATACACACACACACACACACACACACACACATACACACACACACATACACACACACACTAATTGTTGAGAGGTCCCCTTTCTAATTTACTTTGAATTAGGAGACAATTTAAAACAGGGTTGTCCGAACCATTTACATTGCAGGGGTGATGGTTACTGGTGAGTTTTATCACCAGCAAACAGAAGAGAAAGTACCTCCAGCTGTATTTTTTCATAGTTTCTTTCACATTTTCTTGCCAATATTTGAAATATCAGTTGTTGGTCAATGGGCCTCTTGGTGGGCCACCAGTTGGATAAGCCTGGTTTAAACCATCTTATAAAACCTCTCATTTTGAAATGGATATTTTCTCAATCAACCTGGACAGAAATCTTATAACATGCTTCTGGAACAGGTGGGACTTGAACTCAGTTTGCCTGTTCCAGAGGTAGGCATGCCACATTTAATAATAATGCCCTAGGCCCAAGCATCATCTGCTGCTTCATCAATGACCTTCCCTCCATCATAAAAGTTAGAAGTGGGGATGTTCATCAATGACTGCATAAATGACTTGCGACTCCTCAGATATTGGTGCAGTTCATCTGGTGTGTGGCAAGACCTGGAAGACATTCAAGCTTCAGTTGCTAAGTGACAAGTAAAATTTGTGCCACAGAAGTGCCAGGCGATGGCCATCTCCAACAAGGAAAGATCTAACCGTCTCCCCTTGACATCCCATAGTATTATCTTTGCGCAGGTGAAAGAGAGGTTGGTGACACATTGAGAATGGATCTTAGGATGTGGTGAGAATAGTGACTTGGGTAACCTTGATTAGCAAGGAGACCTTCGTAATTCTGAACAGATCCAAAGCATGAAGGGTGGAATTTTAGCTGGAATCCACCTGGAATAAATTGGAAACTGAAGCAAACTGCTGAGGGAGAAGATGGGACTGTGGGAAAAGGAATCAGTGCATTATGTAACGATACTATGGCTTTAAGAGGTGTATTTGGTCCTTCTTTTTTAATAAAGAATGGTTGAGAGACATATATATAAATATAGTGTATGAATAAAGTGTGTTTTGCTTCAAGACAAGTAGTTTGACTAATCAAATTGCATCCAAAATACAACGGCTGGCACTTGCCTTTAAATGAAGAAAAAGTTAAGGTCCAGGCTATCTCCTTAATATATTTTGAGGGGGTTTGGCTTTGTCCATAACAATAATCAATTTTTAAAAAAGAAAATCACAGTTCACATTCCTCCATAAAGTTAATAATGATATAATGTTTCAAGTTTAATCAATTGGATAAAAGTATAACTTAAACTGAAGAAAGCCACGCTATTGATTCACCACATGATTAGTCCAGTTTGGATTTCATGGACCCATGTTGTATCACAGAGGAATATAAAAACAAGCTGTTCTATTCAAATCTAAAGTGATAGAATTCCTACACCATTGAAGCAGGCCATTCAACCCATCCTAACTCTCTGAAGGGCATCCCACCCAAACCCAGCCCCCGAACCTATCCCTGCATTTCCCCATGGCTAGTCCATCTAGGCTGCACACTTACGGGCAATTTAACATGGACAATACACCTAACCTACAAACTTTGAGCTGTGGGAGAAACCCACGCAGACCTGGGGAGACAGACAGTCACCCAAGGATGGACTTGAACCAAGGACCCTGGTACTGTGAGATATTAGTGCTTACCACCGTGCCCATAAAGGTTGGTTTGAGGATTCATTTTGAACACTAAAAATCAGTATTTCATTGAAAGATACAAAACTCTGAGGGTGTCTGATAGGGGGATGTTTTCATTTATGGGAGAATCTTGAACTAGGGGACATAATTGCAGAACGAGGGACACACATTTAAAACTGAAATGCAATGGAACCTCTTCTCCCATTGGATTGTGAATGTTTAGAATTGTCTACCCAGAGAGGCTAAATCAGTGAAAGAGGAGGTAGATAGATACCCTACAGTATGGAAACAGGCCCTTTGGCCCTCCACACCGACCCTCCAAAGAGCAACCCACCTAGACCCATTCACTTACCCTATATTTACCCCTTTCTGTTAGCTTTACTTGTTACGTTCTCTATCACAATTTCCTCTCTCCCCTCCCCCACTTCAGTGGGACTGTCTGTTCTTTCCAGTCTGGCAGTTAGATACACCATTGCTTTGCCATTCTCACATTCCGAGCACTCAATCTGAACTATCAACACCTTTCCCCTCTCACTATAGCATAAACACTGCCCCCTCCACACTTCACATCAGCTCTGATGAAGAGTCATCAATACTCGAAATGTTAGCTTGCTGTCTGTCTATGGATGCTGCCTGACCCACTGTGTATGTAATGAGCTGCCAGAGGAAGTGGTGGAGGCTGGTACAATTACAACATTTAAAAGGCATCTGGAAAGGTATATGAATAGGAAGGGTTTGGAGGGATATGGACCAAGTGCTGGCAAATGGGACGAGATTAGGTTAGGATATCTGCTCAGCATGGAGTTGGACCAATGGCTTTGTTTCCATGCTGTACATCTCTATGACTCTATAACTGCAAATAGAGTCAAAGATGTAAACAATATCACTGCACCAGCCTCATCAATATGTTAGTCACCTTTTCAAGAAAACTCAAATTAGTCAGGTATGATCTTTCTCCAACAAATCCGTGCTGATTGTTCCTGCCTTTTCAAGTGTTAATCCTGTACCTCAGGATCTTTTCCAATAATTTCTCTACCACTGACGTCAGACTAACTGGTCTGTAATTATCTAGCCTATCCCTATTGCCTATTCTCCAGACATCTGACATTTCACTTGTGGCCAGTGAAGTATTAAGTATCCCTACTGGAGCCCCAGAAATCTCTTCCCTTGCCTCCCATATCAGCCTGGGCTACATCTCATCAGGCGGTGGGGATTTACACACCTTTATGCCTACTAAAACATCTACTGCCACTTCCTTATTAATCTCAGCATGTTCCAAGGCCTCAGATTCCTAAATGAAATCTCCAGCTACAATGTCTTTCTCCTCTGAATACAGATGTGAAGTATTCATTTAAGACCTCACCCAAGTCCATGGATCCATGCACCTTATCCAACGTGTTGAACACTTCACGAGGACTGTGCTGTTGTTTTTGATGATAGCTCATTCTTAAACTCTTCCACCAAAGAACCTGCTCTACCCTCAATGCAAACTTAAGTCACTGCCCCAGGCTCTGCTGACAAAGTGGTGGTGTTCCTACCTCTGGGCCAGTCGGTATGGGTTCAAGACACACCTGCCCTCGACATATGTTGTAACGTGAACAGATTAATTAAAAATATATATGTCACTGTCCTTCATACCTCTACATACTGCTGTTAAACAACTGATATATAAAGGTACTATCTGGAATTGACTGGATATGCCAGGTGATATACCATGTGCCCTTGCTGATTTAGGAAGCTATTCTTGGAATAAAAATATCTTGTGGGTTAAATTTTCCAAAACGAAATTTAAACTTTCTGTCAGACGTTTTAATATATTATCTACCTAAGAGCTATTCTTGCTAATCTCACTCACTCAACTCTTAGGAATTAGCTTTGAGTACGGAGTTGGGAGGTCATGTTGAGGCTGTACAGAACATTGGTTAAGCCACTTTTGGAATATTACGTGCAATGCTGGTCTCTCTCCTATAGGAAAGATGTTGTGAAATTTGAAAGTGTTCAGAAAAGATTTACAAGGATGTTGCCAGGGTTGGAGGTTTGAGCTATAGGGAGGGGTTGAATAGGCTCGGGCTGTTTTCCCTGGAGCGTCGGAGGCTGAGGGGTGACCTTATAGAGGTTTATAAAATCATGAGGGGCATGCATAAGGTAAATAGGCAAGGCCTTTTCCCTGGGGTGAGGGAGTCCAGAACTAGAGGGCATAGGTTTAAGGTGAGAGGGGAAAGATCTCAGGGGTAACTTTCTTGCACGTTGCAACATATGTCGAGGGCAGGTGTGTCTTGAACCCATACCGACTGGCCCAGAGGTAGGAACACCACCACTTTGTCAGCAGAGCCTGGGGCAGTGACTTAAGTTTGCATTGAGGGTAGAGCAGGTTCTTTGGTGGAAGAGTTTAAGAATGAGCTATCATCAAAAACAACAGCACAGTCCTCGTGAAGTGTTCAACACGTTGGATAAGGTGCATGGATCCATGGACTTGGGTGAGGTCTTAAATGAATACTTCACATCTGTATTCAGAGGAGAAAGACATTGTAGCTGGAGATTTCATTTAGGAATCTGAGGCCTTGGAACATGCTGAGATTAATAAGGAAGTGGCAGTAGATGTTTTAGTAGGCATAAAGGCGTGTAAATCCCCACCGCCTGATGAGATGTAGCCCAGGCTGATATGGGAGGCAAGGGAAGAGGTTTCTGGGGCTCCAGTAGGGATACTTAATACTTCACTGGCCACAAGTGAAATGTCAGATGTCTGGAGAATAGCTAATGTGGTTCTTTTTTCAAGACAGGCAATAGGGATAGGCTAGATAATTACAGACCAGTTAGTTTGACGTCAGTGGTAGAGAAATTATTGGAAAAGATCCTGAGGTACAGGATTAATCAATACTTGGAAAGGCAGGGACAATCAGCACGGATTTGTTGGAGAAAGATCGTACCTGACTAATTTGAGTTTTCTTGAAAAGTTGACTAACATATTGATGAGGCTGGTGCAGTGATATTGTTTACACAAACTTCAATAAGGTCTTTGACAAGATCCCACATGGAAAGCTGGTCCAAACATTATGAGCCCATGGGATCCAACAGAAGTTGGAAAACAGGATCCAAAATTGTCTTGTAAGCAGAAAGCAAGGGGTAATGGTGGAGAGATGTTTTTGTGATTGGAGCCTGTGACCAACAGGGATTGGTGCTGGGACATTCGCTGTTTGTTATTTTATGTACATTAATGACTTGGATGTGAATGTAGAAGGTATAAATAGTAAATTTGCAGATGACACACAAATTGGTGGTGCTGATGACAGTGAGGAGGATGGTTTCAGGGTACAGTTTGATATTGAGTAGGGCAACAACAGATAGAATTTAGTCCTGATGAGTGTGAGGTGATGCATTTTGAGAGGTTTAATTAAAGAAGGATTTACAAAATGAATGGCAGGTCCCTAAGGAGTACTGAAAAACAAAGGGACCCTAATGTACAAGTCCATAGATTCCTGAAGGTGTCAGCACAGGTAGACAGAGTGATTAAGGAGGCATACAGGATGCTTGTTTTCATTAGCCGGATGTAGAATATAGGAGCAAGGAAGCTTTGTTACAACTTTATAAAATATTTGCAAGGTCACAGATAGAACACTGTGCAATTCTCGTCACAACACTTTTGGAAGGACATGATTGCACTGGATAGGGCGCAGAGGAGATTCACCAGGATGTTGCCTACGATGGCAAGTCTCAGGTATGGGAAGACACTGGATAGACTGAGTTTGTTTTGCCTGGAGCAAAGATGGCTGAGGGGGAAGTCTGATGGAAACATACAAAGTTATGAGAGGAAACTGATCGATATGGACAAGTTGGGTCAAAGGGTCTATTTCTATGATCCTCAACTGGCCTGGTCTCTCATAATAGAGCTGAGTTTGGAATCTGTTCATAGCAGGATTCATAGTTACACCTATCCATTTAGAAACATTATGTGCTGTCTATATCCATAAGCAATACCATAAGCTATGCAATTTACATAAAAGCAAAAATAATATTTTAAGTCTAGAATAGAAACAGACTAGCAGATCAAGGTATATTAACTCACCAACTCAAAACTAGATTAACTTCTCCCTTTTTTAATTCACTCAACGTTGCAACCAACATAACCAGTATTGTTGGTAATTCAGTCTGAATTGGTAGACTGAGTCTAAGCTTGGTGCATGCACAAAGCTAACTACATAGATGTGGTAATGGTGTGTTTCTGTAGATGTAGCAAATCTGTTCACTATATACAGACAGTCATAGGAGAATTATTTAGATCTTTACATCTAACCCAAGAATCTATTGTTCCAGCACAGGAGGCCATTCAGCCCACTGTGTTTGCATCAGCTCTTAGAATCACCAGTTAATTTAATACCTTTCTGCTCAGAACTTTGCCCATTCTTCCTTTCAGAAAGCAAACTTATTGTCTTTCAGACACCTTGTCTGAATTTGCTTCCGCCATAGAGTCCAGAGAAAAGCTTTTGCAGCACTCACTATGAAAGAATATTATTCTGCAGACAGTGTTTAACTCCAATTTATTATTTAGATCTGACCCATCAGCTAAAAGAGACATGCTTCTTGCCACATAAACAGCAATAACAGTCTAATTGTTCTGCAGTTAATTGGTTAGGCCACTTTTGGAATACTGTGTGCAATTCAAGTCTCCTTGCTATAAGGAGGATGTTGCGAACTTGAAATGGTTCAGAAAAGATTTACAAGGAAGTTCCCAGGATTGGAAGGTTTGAGCTATAGGGAGAGGCTGAAACGAATGGGGCTATTTTCTCTGGAGCATTAAACACAAAATCCCTACAGTGTGGAAACAGGCCATTTGGCCCAACAAGTCCACACCGACACTCCAAAGAGTAACCCACCCAGACCCATTCCCCTACTCTAATACTCTACATTCACCTCTGACTAATGCACCTAATCTACACATCCCTGAACACTATGGGCAATTTAGCAAGGCCAATTCACCTAACCTGCCACAATCTTTGGATTGTGAAAGGAAACCGGAGCATCTCGAGGAAACCCGCACAGATACAGAAAGAATGTGCATACTCCATACAGTCATGACGGATGCTGGAATCAAACCTGGGTCCCGACGCTGAGAGGCAATTGTGCCAACCACTGAAGACCTTATAGAGGTTTATAAAATTATGAGGGGCACAGATACGGTAAATAGACAAGGTCTTTTCCCCAGGGTGGGGGAGTCCAGAACGAGAGGGCATAGGTTTTGGGTGAGGGGCAAGATCTAAAAGGAATCTAAGTGAGAAGGTGTATAAGGTATGAATAGGTAGGGAAAGAGTTACGTTTAGGCTTGCTTGACAAAAAGCTCAGCTAGCACAGATTCAGACAGTCATAGAGATGTACAGCATAGAAACAGACCCTTCGGTCCAACTTGTCCATGCCAACCAGATATCCCAACCCAATCTAGTCCCACCCGCCAGCAACCAGCCCATATCCCTCCAAACCCTTCCTATTCATATACACATTCAGGTGCCTTTTAAATATTGCAATTGTACCAACTTCCACCACTTCCTCTGGCAGCTCAATCCATACACATACCACCCTCTGTGTAAAAACTTCTCCCTCTTTTATAGCTTTCTCCTCTCACCCTAAACCTATACCCTCTAGTTCTGGACTCCCCAACCCCAGGGAAAAGACTTTGTCTTTTTCTCCTATTCATGCCCCTCATGATTTTATAAACCTCTATAAGGTCACCCCTCAGCCTCTGACGCTCCAGGGAAAACAGCCCCAGCCTGTTCAACCTCTCCCTATAGCTCAAATTCTCCAAACCGGGCAATATCTTTGTAAATCTTTTCTGAACCTTTCAAGTTTCACAACATCTTTCCAATAGGAGGGAGACCAGAATTGCACACAATATTAGATTAGATTAGATTACTTACAGTGTGGAAACAGGCCCTTCGGCCCAACAAGTCCACACTGACCCGCCGAAGTGCAACCCACCCAGACCCATTCCCCTGCACCTAACACTATGGGCAATTTAGCATGGCCAATTCACCTAACCTGCACATTTTTTTTTTTGGACTGTGGGAGGAAACCGGAGCACCCGGAGGAAACCCATACAGACAGGGGGAGAATGTGCAAACTCCATACAGACAGTCACCTGAGGCGGGAATTGACCCCAGGTCTCTGGCGCTGTGAGGCAGCAGTACTAACCACTGTGCCACCGTGCCGCCCACAAACAGGCCCTTTGGCCCTCCACACTGACCCTCCAAAGAGCAACCCACCCAGACCCATTCTCCTACCCTATATTTACCCCTGACTAAGGCACCTAACACTATGGGCAATTTAGCATGGCCAATTCACCTGGCTTGCACATCTTTGGATTGTGGGAGGAAACCTGCGCAGACACAGGGAGAATGTGCAAAATCCACATAGACAGTCACCCAGGGCTGGAATTAAACCCAGGTCCCTAGCACTATGAGGCAGCAGCACTAACCACTGATCCACTTAGAAAATTATATTCCAACCGTGGTCTAACCAATGTCCTGTACAGCCGCAACATAACCTTCCAACTCCTGTAGTCAATACTCTGACCAATAAAGAAAAGCATAACAAATGTCTTCTTCACTATCCTATCTACCTGTGACTCCACTTTCAAGGAGCTATGAACCTGCACTCCAAGGTCTCTTTGTTCAGCAACACTCCCTAGTACCTTATCATTAAGTATATAAGTCCTGCTAAGATTTGCTTTCCCAAAATGTAGTACCTTGCATTTATCTAAATTAAACTCCATCTGCCACTTCTCAGCCCTTGGTCCATCTGATCAAGATCACATTGTAATCTGAGGTAACCCTCTTTGCTGTCCACTACACCTTCAACTTTGGTGTCATCTGCAAACTTACTAACTGTACCTCTTATGCTCACGTCCAAATAACTTTTATAAATGATGAAAAGTAGTGGACCCAGTACTGATCCTTGTGGCACTCCACTGGTCACAGGCCTCCACCACCACTCTCTGTCTTCTACCTTTGAGCCAGTCCTGTATCCAAATGCTAGTTCTCCCTGTATTCGATGAGATCTTTCCTTGCTAACCATCTCCCATGGGGAACCTTGTCGAACGCCTTACTGAAGTCCATATAGATCATGTCCACCACTCTGCCGCCATTAATCCTCTTTGTTATTTCTTTAAAAAACTCAATCAAGTTTGTGAAACATGATTTCCCAAGCACAAAGCCATCCTTAATCAGTCCTTTCCTTTCCAAATACATGTACATCCTGTCCCTCAGGATTCCCTCCAATAACTTGCCCACCACTGATGTCAGGCTCACTGGTCTCACCTGGATCAGACGATGTAAGTAAACAATGCGGTGCTGGAGGCAAGGGTAGTACGTTAACGAAGTGAAAAAGCATTCATTATGCAAAGCCAGCTAACAACATGAAGAAGTATTCATTATGCAAAGACAGTTAAACAAGGTGAAAAGCTTCATTATGTGAAGCCAGTTAAGGTTAAGAACATTCATTGTGTAACAACAGATGGCTTAATCTGTACTATTGAAACTCGCTAATTGTAATAGTCACCCAATCAAAATGAATGTTGCCTTATCCGGATACGACTCCCTATAAGTGACTATATAATTCATTAAGAATCTGTTGTTTGAGAGAAGACCGAGAACTCATGTCTCTGTGTACACGGGCAATTATTCTCTCTCCCTCCAGGGTTCAGAATAAAGATGAAGGAGATAAAACTATACTGTGTCTCTTAGCGTTTTGCTTTGACTGAAGCGGGAACGAGACAATAATATTGGCATAGTCGGCAGGATCCAAATGAATAGTTACGATTGGACGGTGTCAGTGATCACCCAGAACATTGGTGTCTTGAGAAGGATGGGCCGACAAGGTAAGATTTTAAACCTTGGTCCCTCTTGATATACCTATGAGTTGGAAACGGTCCCCCCTTTCAATTATTCTCTATTCTACGGACTCCTCAAGCGGTAATTAGTTTGGTTGAGAGACACAGTTTTACAAGCATGCTAACAAACAGATGCTCGAATCCTCTGGGCTGAATTGAGGTTCAAGTCCTCTGCGCTGTATTTGGGGGGGATTAATTAGGTTCAAGTCCTCTGAGCTGTAGTTTCTTTCCTTTTTTTCCTCCTGGTTATATATTTTTTACTTTTACCCCCACACTATCGCCTAACTGCAGTAGTGTTTATATTTCCTCTTAGCTGTGTTGGTGGCAGGGGTAATTAATTAAGGTTCAAGTCCTCCATGCTGTATTGGAGTTCGAGTCCTTTGGGTTAAATTGAGGTTCAAGTCCCCTGTGTTTTATTGAGGTTCATGTCCTCTGCACTGTATTGGGGTTCGAGTTCTCTGTGTTTAAGTGGGATTCGGGTTCGCTGTGTTAAATTGAGATTCGAGTACTCTGTGTTTAATTGGGGGTTGAGCCCCCCCTCGAGGAGTAAAGTGCAAAAGGGGTTAAAGTCCCGTAGTGGCAAAATTTGAGGCTCTGCGAGTCTTTGTTCTGGGAAAGGGAGTGGCTTGGACTGTGGCACCATATGTTCTGCTGTGAGGGCTTTCTCTTTTTATAGGAGTAAATTCAGTGAAAGGATGCAAAAAAAAGAGAAACGCTGAAATTAAGGTTGTACTAATACTTGGGTTGAAAAAGGAAAGTTTCAATGTAAATTGTGCTATGCTGAGAGTGTTTGATGTTTCAAAATTTTGGTTTGTTCAAACTAGTTCAGAAAATCCTTTTAAGGAACTGTTTTGCCTTGTTTGAATCAGGATCTCAATTCAACATCTTTTGTGGGCTATGTAAAGGGGCAGATTTTGTTTTTACATTGAAATTGTACATTATGTCCTTTTTAAAATTATCAAACTGGACACCTTAAAACAAATTAATTGAGTGCCTTAAGCCCCTGATTTATTTGAAATTCTACAACAGTTGAAACAAACAGTTGTTTCTTTTTTTTTTAGATTAGATTACATTACAGTGTGGAAACAGGCCCTTCGGCCCAACAAGTCCACACCGACCCGCCGAAGCGAAACCCATCGATACCCCTACATTTACCCCTTAGCTAGCACTACGGGCAATTTAGTGTGGCCAATTCACCTGACCCTGCACATCTTTGGACTGTGGGAGGAAACCGCAGACACGGGGAGAACGTGCAAACTCCACACAGTCGCCTGAGTCGGGAATTGAACCCGGGTCTCAGGCGCTGTGAGGCAGCAGTGCTAACCACTGTGCCACCGTGCCGCCCACGGTTTCGGTGGTCATACTTTTGCCAGATGAGAGTATTGTATTAAAATACCTTTGTAGCTGTGTTTTTCATGCAGAGTGTTCATAAAAAGAAGAGTGCATTTTGAGTTTGATGTTTTGTTAAAGATTTTAGAACTTGAGGCTGAACTATTTCACTTCTGTTCATTATTAAGACTTCACTGGCCCTCTTCATATTGCAAATTGCTGTTCTCTACCAAAGTTGACACTGTAATTCTGATTGTTTTATTTGGTAAATTTCATTTGGAAAACCTATTTTAGAATTTCTGCATTTGTTTCCCATGAATATTTGAGATTTACATCTGAACTGAAACTGACTCTTGAATATTTTGTTTTCTTACTTTTGAAATACTTTTACTGACAGCTTTCACATTAGCCAAATATCAATTTGTTAAAGAAAAATCATTTTTGAATAATTTGAATGGGGTCCCCCAAAGGTTTGATTTTAGGACCATTGATTGTTTATAATTGACAAATTGTTTAGACAGTAGAATTTAGAAGTTTATGGATTGTATAAAACTTGATAATGTCATAAATAGTGAACAGAGTAATAGACCTCAAGAATTCAAAGAATGTTAAAATAGTCAGACACAATTTAGTGTAGTTAAATATGTGACTGTCTTCAAATTGATAACCACCTTGGCAGGCAAGGAATTAGGGGTAATACAAAGGTACTTTCAACAGCTAACTTTGTCTCTAGAGTTTCTTCACTCACAGGTAAAGCATGTCTTTGGACCCTTCACAACCTGATCCAATGGATTCAATCATGCTCGTGACAGGGGAGCTAAAAAGTGGAGAAGCTAACAACAGTGAAGAGGAGGTCCACACGCTTTTTGTCAGTGGCCTCCCTATGGACATTAAACCATGTGAGCTTTACCTTGTCTTTTGATTGTTTAAGGGATATGAAAATTCATATCAAGCTAGCATCAAAACAGCCAGTTGGCTTTGTTACATTTGACAGCAGAGTAGAAGCTGAAGCAGCAAAGATTGCTGCATTCACCTAACCTGCAGCTGCACTGCACGCTCATATGAGCTGGTATCCTCCATCTGAAGCGTCTCCACACAGATGGAAGTCTCATCAGTTAAAGTATTTAACTGCCCTTATCCAAGAATTGAGACTTATTAGTGGAGTGGTGTGCAAGGACAGACTGAATTTTATTTTCAGGTTGGACTTTACTGAAGGAGATTTTGGAGAACTGGCTCATTTCCACTCGACTTAGAGGAGTTGGAGTGGTCACCTAGGATTGTGGATTTAATAAGTTTAGTGGTTAATTTTTTCCACATGGGAGGATTCTTCAAATTCTGCTTACTGCACAGACTAGTAATTTTTGTTGTTATAATCATTGTATGCAGTGTGTCAATAACTTGCTTAAATACTGGCTGACAGTCTTACGAAAGCTGGTAGTATCATCTAGGTGGTTACAATGAAATAATAACAAGGGAATGAGAAAGTGGGTAAGGTATGAGCAGGTTGACAGAGAGTTAAGTTTAGGGTTGCTCGACAAAAGGCTCAGCTAACATGATTTGGATCAGATAAGAACTTTCAGTAAACAATGAGGTGCTGGAGGCAATCATTATGCAAAGCCAGTTAACAAAATGAAGTATTCATTATCAAAGACAGTTAAATCAAGGTGAAAAGTACTCTTCATGTGAAGCCAGTTAAGAACATTCATTGTATAAACACCAGATGGCTTAATCTCTATTATTGAGACTCATCGATTGGGTGACTGTTCCAATCAGCATGCCTTATCTGGATGCTGTTCCTTGTAAGTGACTATAAAATTCAACAAGGATCTGCTGACCAGGAACTCATGTCTCTGTGCACGTTCTATCTCCCCCGAGGACCTGGAATAAAGATGAAGGAGGAAAAACTATACAGTCCCTGAGCGTTTTGCTTTGACTGAGGTGTGAACCAGACAACATAAGGGGCAACCTTTTCATGCAGAGGGTGGTGTGTGTATGGAATGAGCTGCCAGAGGAAGTAGTAGAAGCTGGTACAATTACATTTAATAGGCATCGGGATAGGAACGGTTTGGAGGGATATCAGCCAAATGCAACTAGATTAAGATATGTGGCCAGCCTGGACGAGTTGGACTAAAAACAGTCTGCTTCCACGCTGCACACTTCTGATTCTAAGGTGATGAAGCCCTTTTACTCGCTTTCATGCTGTCAATTTTGATAAACTGACATTGAGCATTAGATGTACGTACATAATCCATTGCTTTGTATCGATTTCTTACTGGAGCAAAGAACAGATGGTGACAAATCCCAGGTCTGAATAGTTTCCAACATTGGTAATGAGTGGAGTCCAAGCACAGAAAGAAGCTGGCCTTATTCTGGACTTGTTACAAAATGTTACACTCACAAGCACCACATAGAACATTCCCCCAAAAGCTTCACAGCAGATTAAAACTTCTTGTATTTTAGTCATTAACTAAAGCTCAACCCACCTGATCCAACAGCATTCACTTACGCCACAAAAATTGAATTTTTCACAGTATATTTATTATGGTGTTACCTCATTAAAGGTGAACACATTACATATTCGCTTTTTAAAAATAATGCACACATTCACATGATCTTTTTAGATGTGAAGAAATGGTTCATAAACACAAGGCCAGTCTTCTCAGCTTCAAATTTTCAATGTTCCTCTGCATCTTCCCAGCCAGTGGGCAGAGGATTGGTATGGGGATTGTGGAAGAATGAGTGCGTCCCATCACCCCAAGGGAATGGCTGTGGATGGAATAGTAAAACAGTACATTAGTGAAACTGTTCCAGAAAGCTTGTGGACCAAGTCATTCACCTTGCTTAAGATCAAAGTGTCAAAGTTTATCCGACCTGTGGAGCACCTTTGGTTAAATACCTGTTAGCCCACTACCCGTACATATTAATTTCCCATTAAAACCCATTAATTTTGGTATCTCACGTATAAAACTGAAAAGTACTGACAGTGCCCGAGTGAAGATGTGAACTAAAATTAAACTAACTTCAAAATTTTAAATGCCTGTGATCCATTGTCATTACTCCCCCTCAGCTTCAAATCAAAAAAAAGAGAATCCATTGAAATCTCCAACCATACATGACATTAGACAAGAGTATTATACAAAGAGAGGGATTGGCAAAGTCAGGTCTTTTCAAACACTTATCACCCCCAAACTGATCCAGTCAATAGTGAGCCAGCCACTAACAGAGCAGCCCAGAATCATCCTATTATCACATGCTACATGCCTTCTTCTGCAGATACAGCAGAGGAAATTCATGGGGCAAGACAATCTTATTTCATCAGTGCACCCTTCACTTGGGCTCAGTCAAGTATTCTCCAGTTTTATATGAGATATTGAAATTAAGAAACAGTTTCTCTATGGGTAGTGGGTCAACAGCTATTTAAATCAAAGGTGCGCCACAGGCAGGATAAATTTTGATGCTTAGATCTTAGGGTGAATGCCTCAAATCACCTTTCACCACATTAACCCACTTCACCCAGATCCAACTCGACACCTAACGAAGCCAGAAGAGGAAGAGAAATTCAACTTAAAATCATGATGGATATAGATAAGGTGAAAAGCAAAAGGTCTGTTCCCTAGGATAGGGGAGTTCAAACTAGAGGGCATAATTCTAAGGTGAGAGAAGAAAGATTTAAAGAGGGACCAGATGGGCAACCTTTTCACAAAGAGGGTGAACTGCCAGAGGAAGTGGTAGATGCAGGTATAGTTATAACGTTTGAATACATTTGGACAGGTCCATGAATAGGAAAGGTTTAGAGGGATCTGGGTCAAATGCAGGCAAGTGGGACAAGTTCAGTTTGGGAAATCTGGTCAGCTTGGATGAGTTAGACCAAAGGGTCTGTTGCCATGCTGTATGACTGAGTTGTCACTGGAATCAACTGAATAAACTGCTTGAGTCAGCTAATTTCTCAATAAGGAGAAAGTGAGGAGTGTAAATGCTGGAGAGTCAGAGTTGAAAAGTGTGGCGCTGGAGAAAGTACAGCATCCGAGGAGCAGGAGAGTCAATGTTTAAGGCATAAGCCGTTGATCAGCCATTGTTGATGTCAACTCTCCCGCTCTGCAGATGCTGCCTGACTGGCTGTGCTTTTCTCAATGCCACATTTTTCAACTAATTTCTCAATGAATAGTACTATGGTACAATTCCCTGAAACCTTACTACTGGATGTAAAAGAATGAATCACATTTCAATTGACACAGGTTTGTTACTTGATTAATGGGAGACCATTCAATAATATGAACATTACCACCATTAATTATGGTGTTCACAACTATGAATTGCCAGTTTCACTTAATATGGTAAACAGAAGTCAGATTACACCAACTGGTCCAAAGGAAGAGTTTAGATCAATGTTTGGGCTTTCAAGTGGGGCATTTAAGTTTCTGTGCCAAAGTTCAGAATAACAGAGATTCAAAATTATGTTGCCTCTAGTAACTAATAAACACCTTAGACATAAGGTGATTTACTCTTATTTTCCAGGTACTAATTTGTATCTCCAGAGAACTCATGTTTTAAAGAATTTGATTAGTAAGTGAGGAATGCTAATTTTGCTACTTTACATTTGACAACTTTGTGCACTTCATTATTTGTTAAACAGCACAAGATTTCCATGTTAATAACAATCCTTTAAGTTTGATACAGTACTCACTTTGGTCCTGATGCGGAGGTGTTCATAAGGAACAAAATCATGTCTCTCATGGCTGTGCTGCTGTGCCTTCAGGTAGCAGTTCAACATGCAGACAGTTACACCAGGAATCGCAACAATAAACGTCAGAATCTTCCACATACGGGCTGCTGGGAGGACAGGAAAACAAACGTACATTCCAATCAAATATATTTGGAGACAATATACTGAGACCTTTACACCAAAAGGAAGTGATCCCACTACAATTTTAGTCCCATTGTAAGTGAATTTTGTTGACCAATAGTACTCAGGCACTTTTAGCCTCACTACTGTTAGACAATGAAGGCAATAAAATGGCAAAATAGTACCAGTGTTTCTAGTGAGTGTACGCTCAATGTTTAGAGTGGGAACACATGCCCCTCCGAGTCAGGAAACCAGGATTCAAGTCCCATCTGAACCAGGACTACATCATAACATCTCTGAACAGGTTGACTAGAAAATGTAAAATATATATCAAGTTGAAGATCACATTTGGATTATTTGATCCAGATAAACAAAATGAGTTAAGCATTCAATAGGGTACTAGAATTTAACAGCAGCATATACTCTACCACATAGAAGGAACAGCTTTGGTAAGCAATTAGCAAATAACATTCAGAAGAGATGAAAATCAGCAAATAAAACAGATTATAGTTTGGTGTAAAGGGTTCACATCTAGGTCATTCCTCCCCATTACTGCCATCCTCATCTCGAACTCAAAAAGAACTGGCAGGCATTATGATTTTAACATCTAACACAAGGTGAAGACAAATGAGACCCAGATGCCGTTAACAAATACGCATTAGCATATTTCACCACATGACTACGATAAGTGAATTGAAGATGTATTATTGCAACCACAACCATACGCAGACACATGTAACCTTGCAGACTTCCACTGCATCTAAATACTGGTAATTTAAACCAAAGAAAATATGGAAATACATTCAATGAGGGAATTATCGGGTTTTGTTTCCGTTTGGGGCAGGTGCCGTCTATTTAACAGCGCCGACGTTGATATCACTAACTGTGCAAGAACATGGAGGGTGGGGGAGGAAGAGAGAGACCCCACCCTCCCACAAATCACTCCCCACCGCGGACTGCAGTCAGGCCCCAAGGCAGGGGGCGGGGAGACAACACCCCCCCCCCCTCCTCCACTCCCCATTCACATCCCCCACCCCCGGGACTGCAGTCAGTGAGAGACTCCGGGGCGGATCCAGAGCCTGGACAGGGCCGCGGGGCCAAGGTCACAGCCAGCGTCCGCCCCCCTACCCCCGGGGCAGGCGGTCTGTCCACCTCCTCCCCATGCAGTGAACCCCCCGGCCCCGGCCGTGCTCACCCCCCTGGTGCTCCGCGGCCGCGGCCGCTGCAGACAGCTGTCCGACACCGCTCAGGCTCCGGCGAAACATCCGACCCCAAATCGCCGCCATCTTCACACTGCAATGCGCAGGCGCGGAACTGGCCGGAAACACGCCGAACCGGGGCAGAGGTCACAACGGAAAAAAATAAATAAAATATTTTATTCTCAACACGACGGCAGCTGGAGTGTTTTCATCCGTTCATTCAACACCGTAGTGTTGTTTTAAAATATGGGTGTGTGGTGGGGGTGCAGCCAAACGTAAGGGGGCGGCGCCAGGTTGTAGGAGGCGGGGCTAATTCTGAAGGGGCGGGGCAGGTATGTGGAAGGGGCGTGGTCATACCGGTAGAGGGCGGGGTCAGACTGATTGGGCGTGGTCAGACTGAGGGGGGGAAATCTGATTGTAGAGGCGGGGCCAAAATGCTCAGGGCGGGGCCAAAATGTAGGGGCGGAGTCGGTTTGTAGTGGGCGGGGCCATGCGGTTTGTGGGCGGGAGTAGGTGAGGACTGCTCACCTACTGGAGATCAGAGCTGATAATGTGGTGCTGGAAAAACACAGCAGGTCAGGCAGCATCCATGGAGCAGGAAGGTCGACGTTTCAGGCATGAGCCCTTCTTCAGGAATGAGGAGGGTGTGCCAAGCAGGCTAAGATAAAAGGTAGGGAGGAGGGACTTGGAGGAGGAGCGTTGGGAATGCGATAGGTGGAAGGAGGTTAAGGTGAGGGTGATAGACCGGAGTGGGGGTGGGCGCGGAGAGGTCAGGAAGAAGATTGCAGGTTAGGAAGGCGGTGCTGAGTTTGAGGGATTTGACTGAGA
>NC_057734.1:41194619-41212441 GCF_004010195.1 Chiloscyllium plagiosum
GGAGGGAGTGGTCTCTCCGGAACGCTGATAGGGGTGGGGAGGGAAATATATCCCTGGTGGTGGGGTCTGTTTAGAGGTGACGGAAATGACGGAGGATGATACGATGTATCCGGAGGTTGGTGGGGTGGAAGGTGAGGACCAGTGGGGTTCTATCCTGGTGGCGATTGGAGGGGCGGGGTTCAAGGGCAGAGGTGCGGGAAGTAGAGGAGATGCGGTGGAGAGGATCGTCGACCACGTCTTTGAAGAAGGAGGCCATTTGGGTTGTTCGGTAGTGGAATTGGTCCTCCTGGGAGCAGATGCGGCGGAGGCGAAGGAATTGGGAATATGGGATGGCATTTTTACAGGGGGCAGGGTGGGAGGAGGTGTAATCTAGGTTTATGGGCGGGGTCAAAGTGTCAGGGCAGGGCCATACTGTCTGCAATAGAACATGGAATATGAGAAATATCTATCTCTTGTGCTTAGGACCTTTCGCCCATTCTCCTGCCTCTCTTAGTCACCTCAAATGCTCATCTTCCAAACCCATTAGGTGCCACCACCACCCATCTTCCTCTCCCCTGTTTCTCCCGAGATCCCTGGACCACTTCTCAATCACATCCAATACCCTCTTCCCTTCCCTCACCATGTTTCCATTATCAGCAGGAGACTGGTTTGGGCTTTGTTACCTCCTCTCTTTCCACTGTCAAGCCTCCAAAACTTTCAGGTGAAACAGTAGCTTAGTTATACCCCTGTATATTTACTCCTTGCTGTTCATAATGTGGTCTCTCCATAATTTGGAGCCCTAACACCGATGGCCTTGATGGACACCTCCATTGAGTCCTTAAACATGACCCTGAGATTCCAATCACTTTTGCTTTGAATTTTCTCCAACTCAAGTTTTTTTTGCAATCACGAGATACTTTAAGGCACCATAAAATGTGAGTTTATAATAAATATTGCTGGTATACTCAGATCTTATGATGTTAGCTCTGTATGGAGGTGCTATTGATTTCCACAATCATGTTGCTGTTTGTTTGGTCAGGTTTTCCTTTCATGGACTGCAGTTGCTGTTCCAGAATTTAGTTTTGCTGGACTCTACAGTCAAGTTTTGTTCCAGATGAGATTGATCTCATTTCATGTGGTTGAAATCTTGGCATTTACTGTTTTGTTCCAAAAGAGCTTCCAGCTCATTTTAAAAGTTCTGGTTTTATATTCTGGATTCTTTGAATTCTATTAAAATGTTAACCTTCTGTTTATCCAACATATTTTCTCCTTCATAATCCACTCTAATGACTTAGTAGTCTCGCCAACTATTTATGCCTTGTTTTTTTTTGAAATCTGGACATCGTCCAGTTCTTCCTCAGTGATTATTTGCTTTCCTCTATATCCTTCTTGAGTTGATTTGCTTCAGTTCATTCGTTTATTTCAGAATGTATTGGCTCATGAGTAATTTGCAGCTCCCGCTTGTGTGTGTGCTATGCATTTCTACCTGTTTTGCAGGTCTGTCATTTCTTCCAGCATTGCTTTGAGCTCAAGCTGATGTTTCTGCAGCTGTTCCTGCTGAGCCTGAGCTATTTGTGTGCAGGTTCCTCCTTCACAATGGGCAATCTTTTCTTTGAATTGATGGTAGAGAGCTTGTAATTTATCCTGAAAGTTGAGCAGAGATATCTCCTAAAGATTTAATCATCTCAAAGTTTGATGGTAACCTGAGTTCGTGGTTGAGACTTCTTTTCTTTTCTTCGCTCCCTAGCAGAGATCTGACATTTTAGTTCACCTGATTCTGAAAAAAAGTGTGAAGCATTCTGTTCTCCTTTCATATTTATTGAATAATCAGCTATTTCTGTTGTGTCTCTAATGTCTGACTGATTCTATGGATTGTAACTAGTGTGAGGTTGCAGCATACTAATACACCCACAATTGCTGGTCCAGCAGGTGGCATGATCACAACTGATGTTACTACTGGACAAGTCTGATCCCAGACTGAAGTCTGCTCTTGACAGATCTTTCTTTATTGAATGACGTGGTTTGACAATAAAACACAAAACTGCACATGTGGTTGCAACAATAATATAGAAGTTTATTATGCAAAAGGAATGAATAAAATAGAACAAACCAAGCTGTTTACATACAACAGTCTGAAAGATTTCAGAACACCGAGCAAATGAAAATCCCATTGTTTCCCAATGCCATCTCTCTGCAGTACTCAAATACCAGAGATATACAAGACTCAAGTACCAGAGATACCCTTCTCTATCACATTTCCAGGTTTGACTTAACTGTCTCTTGAGAGCTTGATAGCCTTTTCCTTGATTATTCACACAACTGAGCTTAATGTTTCAAAAACAGAAATTGCTGGAAAAGCTCAGCAAGTCTGGCAGCATCTGTGGAGAGAGATCAGAGTTAGCATTTTGGGTAGACTGAGTTCTGAGGAAGGCTCACACAACCCAAAACATTAATTCTGATCTCTCTCCACAAATGCTGCCAGAGGTGCTGAGCTTTTCCAACAATTTCTGTTTTGGTTTCTGATTTACTGCATCCGCAGTTCTTTTGGCTTTTATTGAGCTTAAACCTTCTTAGCTTCAAATAACCAAACACTTCTGGTCTGCAATTTTTAAACTCCTGTACACTGAGGTATCCAATTTTCTAACTCCAGGAGATACTTGAATGATTTTCTCAACCACTGGTCTAACATGTGTATAAAGAACTGTTGCTGAATGTGAAGTAGAGAAGTGTTATGTAAATAAATGGTGTTGTGTTGATATTTTTTGTTACTTAAAGCAGTGCCCAGAAGGGTAGATAGCATAGGAGACATTAGGGGAATCATTATGCAAGATTGGAGGGTTGGTGTGGACTTGGGCCGAAGGGCCTGTTTCCACACTGTAAGTAATCTAATCTGATCTAAAAAATATCTTAATGTACCACCATACACAATAAGACGGTACAACCATAAGACATAGGAGCAGAAATTAGGTCATTCAGCCCATTGAGTGTGTTCCACCATTCAATCATGGCCGATAAGTTTCTCAACCCCATTCTCCCACTTTCTCCCTGTAACCCTTGATACCCAAGAACCTATCTTATCTCAGTTTAAATATGCACAATGACTTGGCCTCCACAGCCTTCTGTGGCAACAAAGTTCATAGATTCATCACCCACTTGCTGAAAAGGTTTCACCTTATCTATGTTCTAAAAAGTCTTAGTCTCTCCTATCAATGGAAACATCTTCCTAACATCTACTCTGTCCATGCCATTCAGTATTCTGTAAGTTTCAATTAGATCCCCCCTCATCCTCCATCGAGTATAGGCCCAGAGTCCTCAAATGATTCTCAAATGTTAAGTTTTTCATTCCTGGAACCATTCTTGTGAACCTCCTCTGAACCTATTCCACGGCCAGTACATCCTTACTGAGATATGGGGACCAAAACTGCACACAATACTTCAAAAGTGGTCTGACCAGAGCTTTATAGAGCCTCCGAAGTCCATCCCTGCTTTTATATTCAAGTTCTCTCAAAATAAATGTCATCATTGCATTTGTGTTTCCAACTACTGACTCAACCTGCAAGTTTACCTTGAGAGAATCCTGGACTAGAATTCCCAAGTCCCTTTGCACTTCAGACCTCTGAATTTTCTCCCCATTTAGAAAACAGTCCATGCCTCTATTCCTCCAACCAAAGTACATGATCTCACACTTTCCCACGTTGTACTCCATGTGCCATTTCATTGCCCATTCTCCTAACCTGTCCCAATCCTTCTGGAGCCTCCCCACCTCCTCAATGCTACCTGTCCCTCTACCTGTCTTTGTATATTCTGCAAACTTAGCCAGAATGCCCTCAAGTTCCTTCATCTCGATTGTTAATATATAAAGTGAAAAGTTGTAGTCCCAATACTGAGCCTTACAGAACACCACTTGTCACTGGCTGCCATGCTGAGAAGGACCCTTTTATTCCCACTCTCTACTTTCTGCCAGACAGCCAGGCTTCTAGCACCTTGCCTCTAACACCATGGGCCCTTATCTTACTCAGTAGCCTCCTGTGCAGCACCTTGTCAAAGGCCTTCTTGAAGTCCAGGTAGATAACATCCATTGGCTCTCCTTGGTCTAACCTGCTCATTACTTCCTCAAAGAATTCTAGCAATTCCTGAAAGATCACCACTAATGCCTCCGTTATCTCTTCAGCTATCTCCCTTCGAACTCTGGGGTGTAGTCCATCTGGTCCAGGTGATTTATCCACCTTCAGGCCATTCAGTTTTTCTAGCACCTTCCCCTTGGTGATGGCCACCATACTCAGCTCTGTCCCCTCACTCTCTTGAATTTTTAGGATGTTACTCATGCCTTCCACTTTGAAGACTATTCAAAGTAATTATTCAGTGCCTCAGCCATTTCATTATTCCCCACTATTATCACTCCAGCGTCATTTTCCAGTGGTCCAATGTTCACTTTTGCCTCTCTTTTGCTCTTTATATATCTAAAGAAACTCTTACAATCTTCCCTTATATTACTGGCCAGCTTACCCTCATATTTAATCTTCTCCCTCCTTATTCCTTTTTTTATCGCCCTCTGTTGGTCTTTGTAAGCTTCCCAATCCTCTGGTTTCCCACTGCCCTTCGCCACATTATATGCTTTTTCTTTTGCTTTTATGCTATCCCTGACTTCCCCAGTCAGCTATGGTTGCCTCATCCTCCCTGTCCCATGCTTCTTTTCCCTCGGGATGAATCTCTGCTGTGTCTCCTGAATTACTCCCAGACACTCCTGTCTTTGCCGTTCCACTGCTCGGCTCCTCTCCCAGTCAATTCTATCAGCTCCTCCCTCATGCCGCTGTAGTTGCCTTTATTCAGCTGTCATACTGATTCTATCTTGTCCCTTTCAAATTGCAGAGTAAATTCAATCATATTATGCTCACTGTCTCCTGAGGGTTCCTTCACCTTAAGCTCCCTTATCAAGTCTGCCTCATTGCACAACACTAAGTCCAGGATTGCCTGTTCCTGGTGGGTGCACAAGCTGCTCCAAAAGCCATCCTGTAGACATTCCACAAATTCCTTTCCTTGCGAACCACTACCAACCTGACTTTCCCACTCCCCCCTGCATATTGAAATCCCCCATTATCACTGTAACTTTGCCTTTCCTGCACATCTCTTCTATCTCTTGGTGTAGCCAGCACCTGAGTATCGTTTGAAGACCTCTAACTATGGTTTCTTTACCTCAATTCTACCCACACAGATTCTATACCATCTGACTCTACACCGTTTCTTACCGTTGATTTAATTTCATTTCTTACTAATAAGGCAACTCCACCCCCTCGGCTCACCTGCCTATTTTTTTGCGATAGGATGTATATCCTTGAATATTCAGCTCCCAATCCTGAAGAAGGGCTCATGCCCCAAACGTCGATTCTCCTGCTCCTTGGATGCTGCCTGACCTGCTGCGCTTTTCCAGCAACACATTTTCAGCTCCTAATCCTGATACCCTTGCGGCCACATCTCCGTGATGCCCACCGGGACCCAATTTCGATCTGCACCACCCGATAACTAACTCCCCACCCCCACCCCCCCATTTAGTTTAAAGCCCTGTCTACATTCCCTAGTTCTGTGATTTGCTGGAACTCTGGTCCCAGCAATAATGTGTAATATAGTTAATAGCACATGAGAGGGAGGTGATACAGAAGCCACTTCAGTCATATGTCTTCACCTGACATACAGAAGAAGCAAGGTGTGGATCCAATACTACAACTAATTGTACAATGGGCAATGTGGGCGACAAAACAGCCACTGCAAGCTGCATCTCTGGGTGATGGGAGATATTGTATTACCACAAGGCATTTTTTTGTTTTGGTACAAGAACACCCAAACGTGCCCCACTTACAATCACTCTGGTGCTTCCCCTGCAGGGACAAGGTTAGAATTGGTTGAAATTTGTAAAGAGAAACAGTTACTGCTCAGGTTGAGGAAAGTACAAAAGACAACTTGATGTAATACCTAAACAAGTATTATGCCACATTTACCTGAACGCCTCACCATAATCCAGGGTGAGGCGTGGTGAGTGTGTAGAACGTACTGTAGACTCCAAAAGCAGACTCAGGGCTTAGTCAGTAACATTGTTACCCCCGATGGAGGGGGAGCTATGGAATTGGGGAATGAATGTACAGATACACCTATGGATTAGAATTGTCTACAATGCTCTGGTTGTCATATATTCATTTTATATCTAACATGGCAAAATTATTGTACAGAAGATGGTAATGGGGATGCAGAATTAAGACAACAGGGCATGAAATCAGGAACTGAAGGACTAAATAGTGCAGATGGTTTGACCCATTGCCTGGAAACCTGACCAGGATAGACAGGCGATAGACAGTAAAGGAACTTCACTGGCCTAGGCCATGGAGCCATGGGGGGAAACTGTTGGAATCAATTTAGATTTTGGACTGGAAAGACTAAATGATATTTCCAGATTAAAAGCAAAAACAGATTTCAACTTTGTGTCAAATAAACCCTGTGCATCTTAAAGGCTGCAGGATTTCTACAGTAAGTAGGAAATAAGATTCATTTAAAAAAAGAGCTTCTAAGAAGGCTTTGGGGTGGAAGGGGAAAACTGGTAACATTACATCTAGGGAAAGGTTGATTATTCCCTGTATTGGAGAAGTAGATTTTAACAACATTAACTTATGACATAAAATGGACACATCTCTCAGCATGAAGGAAGACTGGAATTTGGATAACACGATGCTAATTGGATGACAACACTCAACTTTCTGTATACTTTGGAGTTTACTTTGGTTTAAAACTGAAGTGGATCCCTCCCTGGGTTGGTTGAATAAACTGATTGTAAAATCTGTACTCAATGATGGATTATTAGACATTAAGATAACAAAACTAATCAGGAATATGGCAGATATTGTTTAGCAAATTTGAGACTGACCATAAACCATCTTCATGCACTAATCAGCCAGGTTTCAGGGACCTTTTGATCATGCACAGGGTTAGTGACTAGTAAGAGTTAATAAGGCTGGGAGTTTTAATAGTTTGAGACACAAAAAAGATTGAAGACAGAAAAAGAACTTCAGTCAAAAAACCGAATTAGAGACTTGTATCAAGTACAGGTTAACCTGAATCATGAGTTGGCACCAACATGGATAAGGCTGAATATCACTGTTTTTATTCAGTATCATTTACTTAGACCTGTTATGGTAAACATAACAAATTTTGTAAACCTTGCAAAAACATATTTGTACCTGGAATGGTTTTTGTAGTTAATCAGGTCGAGTAAACTTTAAACAGGCTTTCTCAAGCTCAGTCTACCACTGGAATTGACATCAATCTTACAATTAGAGTTAAAGTGACCTTACGAATTTTTCTAGCAAGTCTTTCTGGAAAGCTTGACAATTTTCTTTGTTAATTCCCTGTGTGAAAATATCACACAATGAGCCCTTTACGCAGCATCTACTCATAAGTTGGTCAATAGACTCTGCAGGCTCCAGTTTAAGTGAATTCTAGTTGGTGCTTATGGATGTTAAATCTGACTGACCCAGTCTTCTCCTTTGGAGATCTCTCAGCTGTTTGCCAATTAATCCTGATGTGTTAAAACTATGTAAACTTTTTCAGTTGCTAAACAAATCTTTATGTCTTGGTCTTCCTGTATCAACATGACCAAATCTAGAAAGCACGGGCTGAATCTTTCCGGAATTTGACTAAGTGTATACCTTGGCATGTTTCATGGTGGGTTTCTCTCTGTGGGCTCTAGCATGTCTTCTTGCTGTTCTCCAGAACTCACTTTGTTAGTTCTGTGGTGTCCTACTTGTCGAAGTTGGACATACTCACCACTCCTGGAACTTTGCAGGATTCCTGGTGCCCATGCCAGTTTTAAAGCCCAAACATATTGCCAATCAAACATTGCCAGTTCGGTGCAGCCCTTCACCAGATACATATGGGAAGGAAACCGAAAAAAAACATTCTGAGGGCACAAATGTGGAATGACTTCTTTTTCATTGCAAATTTCACATTTGTAAGTGTATTGTTATACCTGTCCTTCGTGCCTTCCTATCCTGGAGTCCTGTCTAAAGGGATGTTACTCTTTCACCAGTGCAAACTCCAACTGCAATGTACTGCGAGGCTCCATCGCCAGACTCATTCCAACCTCAGAACCTCACCTTCAGGAGGACTATCATCTGCTCCTGGTGAAAGAACGGGCTGCAATATACCCATCACCCGAGAGATTGTGTAACCATCAGGCCTGATTCTAGAGGGTAGCCCTTGTCTCCCAGCAACCAGCCTTGTAAGATATCCGACCCTACAAACATAGCAGGAACCTGAGAGTGCTCTGGGATACAGGCATCCCAGCAGTTCCCAGGGTATCTGGTATAGACCTCTAAGATGTGGAACCATTGATCACAGATGACTTGTGTAGTGATTGGAATGGGGTCAGAGGAGAAAGTGAGGGCCGCAGATGCTGGCGATCAGAGCTGAAAATGTATTGCTGGAAAAGCGCAGCAGGTCAGGCAGCATCCAAGGAACAGGAGAATCGACGTTTCGGATAGTCCTCCTGAAGGTGAGGTTCTGAGGTTGGAATGAGTCTGGCGATGGAGCCTCGCAGTACATTGCAGTTGGAGTTTGCACTGGTGAAAGAGTAACATCCCTTTAGACAGGACTCCAGGATAGGAAGGCACGAAGGACAGGTATAACAATACACTTACAAATGTGAAATTTGCAATGAAAAAGAAGTCATTCCACATTTGTGCCCTCAGAATGTTTTTTTTCGGTTTCCTTCCCATATGTATCTGGTGAAGGGCTGCATAAGCCCTTCTTCAGGAATGAGGAAAGTGTGTCCAGCAGGCTAAGATAAAAGGTAGAGAGGAGGGACTTGGGGGAAGGGGCTTTGGAAATGCGGTAGGTGGAGGGAGGTCAAGGTGAGGGTGATAGGCCGGAGTGGGGTGGGGGCGGAGAGGTCAGGAAGATGATTGCAGGTTAGGAAGGCGGTGCTGAGTTCGAGGGATTTGACTGAGACAAGGTGGGGGGAGGGGAAATGAGGAAACTGGAGAAATCAGAGTTCATCCCTTGTGTTTGGAGGGTTCCCAGGCAGAAGATGAGGCACTCTTCCTCCAACCGTTGTGTTGCCACGGTCTGGTGATGGAGGAGTCCAAGGACCTGCATGTCCTTGGTGGAGTGGGAGGGGGAGTTAAAGTGTTGGGCTACGGGGTGGTTGGGTTGGTTGGTCCGGGTGTCCCAGAGGTGTTCTCTGAAACGTTCCGCAAGTAGGCGGCCTGGAATAGAGTCAGCCAGGTGGACCTCATAGAATATGAGGTCCCTGAGTGGGGCTGGTCGAATTAGGGAGCCCTGACTCACAGATATAAACAGGAGTGTCAGAGTTTCTGTTCACTCTGAGACTGGCTGTGAGGAAGCTGGGACAGTGTCAATTACTGTGCATGTGTTAATAAAGGGTGGCTTAGTGATGCGAGACTGGCCTTTGTGGAGTTATTTCAACTGGCACATTCAAGAAATGTAATTGTTTCCAGGTCATTAAGTCATGATATGATCCTCTCAATGCAACATGCCCATTAGCTATAGCACCCTGAACCTCAGGGAAGTCAGTTGTGTTGGTGAGGCTACAGATTGAGAGATCCCACACAGGTCTTCAGTGGATCCCTGGAAAGAGCCAGCTAAGTAATTGAGGCCCCATTCCCCAAACCTCCATGTTCCCACTTCTGTGCACTCATGTAATACCCTTGCTGTTGAGTGCATTAGCATTGAGCTTCACAAACAGATATTGCTGGAGAAACCCTTCAGGGTTTGACAGCATCTGTACAGAGAGAGAGAGAGCGAGAGAAGCAGAGTTAAAGTTTCAGATCCAGTGACCCTTGGTTAGGACAACACTGAGTTTCCCCACGTTCCCACATAAAAGTTCAACACAGCCACTAGGTTGATGCCCTTATGGACAGACGAACACCCACTCCTTCAGGCCGCAGATCTGGCACCATGCCTGTGACAGTGTCTGGGGACACCCTCAGTCGGTGGGGACCCTGTGCCTCGCTCTTTTGAAAGAAATCGGTGATAGAGTCTGGGTTTCCCGTAAGGAGCTTCAGGCCTGACCATTTGAGGTGAGGACTGCTCAGAGCTGCCAGAGGGTGCTGCTGGTACTTGCTAGCACTCCTGTTCCTCTTCCATTTCTCTGTGTCTGTGTAGAGCTGCGAGCACAGGGATGGTGATGACCCCTGCTGTGGTGGAGCCTTTGGTGATGGTTCCAATGAACCTGCATGGGGAACATACCAACTAGAATGGCCCTTCAGTAATGTCAGCAATCACATCACTTCCACACAACGGTTTAGCACAGCCTTCCAGATCGTGTCTTTGTAGCCATTTGCCCTTCCCAGTCTGCATTTCTGATACAAGCAAGGATGGAGGGTAATGAGTTCCATTTGACACAGGGAGTCACAGCCACAGCCAAGTAATTGAGGCCCCCCCCCCACGCAAACCTCCATGTTCCCACTTCTGTGCACTCATGTAATACCCTTGTTGTTGAGTGCATTAACATTGAGATTCACAAATAGATATTGCTGGAAAAACGCTTCAGGGTTTGACAGCATCTGTACAGAGAGAGAGAGAGGAAGACAGAAGCAGAGTTAAAAGTTTCAGATCCAGTGACCCTTGATTAGGATAACACTGAGCTTCCCCATGTTCCCACACACCTCTTTAAATTAACATGTCATCTCCCAACATTATCCCTGAGCCCTGGGACTGTGGCTTAGTCAAGCCTACCATTGAGCTGCACTGTTCCCTCTAATTAGAATGGCTGTGACCATCATTGTCCCCCACTCTCAGCTCCCCCACAGTATCCCATGTCTTCCAATGTGCTATTGTTTCCCCACCTTCGCGCTTGAGGTCCCCCTGCCCTTCACAATTATTGCCCCTCTGTATCCCAGCATGTTCCCTCCAATCCCCACTTCCCTGCCATAGTTGTGACCCCTTTTAACCCCCTGTCTCTGTGTGTGGTGTGTCCCTCCAACAACATTGCAATGAGAGCTGACAATGCACTACAGTGCAGAACTGTACCATAAATAGATCTGAGATGTACCAAGGGGGTGCTGTGAGCCTGGTACATGTCCAGTAACAACTTCCATGGATGGGGAGTATAGGCAGTACATCCTGAGGCCTTCGTGACCGTTGTCTAAGATGGAGGGTTGGTGCAGCAAGCAGCGAGCTGAAGTCACCAGGTAACCACTAGGTAACTACCACTTAACCACGCCAGGGATCATCACTGTCTGCTTTCTGGATCAGTGGTGCTGGAAGAGCACAGCAATTCATATCATTTATTGTATCCGTTGTTCCCGATGCGGTCTCCTCTACATTGGGGAGACTGGGCGCCTCCTAGCAGAGCGCTTTAGGGAACATCTCCGAGACACCCGCACCAATCAACCAAATCGCCCCGTGGCTCAACATTTCAACTCCCCCTCCCACTCTGCCGAGGATATGGAGGTGCTGGGCCTCCTCCACCGCCACTCCCTCACCACCAGACGCATGGAAGAAGAACGCCTCATCTTCCGCCTCGGAACACTTCAACCCCAGGGCATCAATGTGGACTTCAACAGTTTCCTCATTTCCCCTTCCCCCACCTCATCCTAGTTTCTAACCTCCAGCAACATGATCCCCTGACTTGTCCGGACTTGTCCGACCTGCCCAGCTCCTTTTCCACCTATCCACTCCACCCTCTCCTCCCTGACCTATCACCTTCATCTCCTTCCCCACTGACCTATTGTACTCTATGCTACTCTATCCCCATCCCCACCCTCCTCTAGCTTATCTCTCCATGCTTCAGGCTCTTTCCTTTATTCCTGATGAAGGGCTTTTGCCCGAAACGTCGATTTTGCCTGTCCTCGGATGCTGCCTGAATTGCTGTGCTCTTCCAGCACCACTGATCCAGAATCTGGTTTCCAGCTTCTGCAGTCATTGTTTTTACCACTGTCTGCTTTCTATCTGGCTGGTGGGAAAATAGGAAACTGCTTATCAACAAAGTGATATCGGGTAATAATGGAGCACTTAAAGCCTGCTTCCATTCACTAGCAAAGTTCAAATTGTCGTACAAACCTGGTTTGAAGGATCAGATTTTCTAGTCATTAACGCCTTATTTCTGCCAATCTCACTTTATCGTCCCAATTGACTCATCAACATCCACATCGTTCAGGAGCTGGGAAGGCTCTGCCTCATTGTTCTAAACGCTGCTTGAACATTTTGAATTCTTTCAGGAGGTCTGCTGTGTCCCATTTGAAACTCGGGAGGTTTATGGACATTTTAACAAAATGCCACTAACCTTCCCTTCTTTGTTTTTGATCCAGCACACACACTGACCACGCGCGTTTTGCAAGTGAACTGGCTTCTCAGTAGGAATTTGTCTGTTTACCAGCAAACTGTGTATTCAACACTCTCGAAAGCTGTGACAAACAAAGATACTGAGGCTTGGCTATGCATTAGCACGATATGGGACTGTCAGCCATGTGTTCTACCTGTAGATTAACATGCTTACTTACTGTTGAAACACGATAGGTCCCATCAGCATGATGTTTACCATCACTCTGACCTATCACAATTATCCCACCACCTTCACCTACCTATTGCTTTCCCAGCTACCTTCCCTGCAGCCCCACATCCCTCCCATTTATCTCTCAGCCCCCTTGGGCACTCCCACATTCCTGATGAAGAGCTTATGCTTGAAATGTCAACTCTCCTGCTCTTTGGATGCTGACTGACCGGCTGTGCTTCTCCAGCACCTCACGTTTTGACTCTGAACTCCAGCATCTGCAGTCCGCACTTTCTCCCAGTTGTTTACCATCGCTGTTCACCATCGCTGTTCACCATGTCATGTTAATGATAATGATCCAATATTCAGTCACTTATCAGGAAATGAATAACTCCAGGGGTTAATTTATTTAAGACTGTGGAAGACATTACTAGTTATGGTGCAGACACCACAGAAAAGCAATTGATTTCTGTTCGTGCAGCTTGCAAACCCACAACAGCCTAATTGTAGAGTCACGACATTGGAATCCTTAAAGGAGAACCCTGTTTAAAGGCATGGTCTTCATACACCACTTGACCACCTCCATTCAGTCTCCAAGCATGACCCTGAGTTTCCAGTCACTTTTAATTTTTCAGCCCACTCCAACTGCGACCGTTCTGACTCCAGCCTCCTACATTCACAGGAAACACAAACAACACAACCTCAGCTTCAATAACTCACAGGCAGAAAACCATGTCCTACAATTATTTCCACTGCTCCCATTTCTTTCAGTCAGTATAATGTTTGATATTTACAGCTATTTTTGGCCTACCTTATTTTATTATTTATTCGATTCTCATTCCCTCTTGCCATTTACCGTGATCCCACCCTTGGTCAGATTTCAATTACACCCCTCCTCCAGCAGGCTTTCCATTTTGTTTTCCCTCCCTTTCCCTCTCCAGCGCTAACTCCTGTCCTTCTGTACTTGCTTCAAAACTCTTACATCTTTAAATTCTTTCAATGTGACAATGGGTAATTCTGTTTCTGTCTCCGTGGATACTTCCTCACCTGCTGAGTATTTCAGCACATTAACAACTCCCACGTGTCCTGTGCGTGGAGTGTAATGGTTGCCTCATAGGAATGTTACCTTGGCACCGAGCTGCAGACAAAGCTAATAGGGTGGGTGACCTGGTAAAACAGGGAAGTTTTATGGACTGGCTTTAAAGAGATGGGAGGTTTAGGGTAGGAATCCCAGAGACTTGACAACTGATGGAGAAGCAGGATATTGAACAGGATCAAACTGTAGGAACTCAGTGTTATTGGAGGACTGTGTGGTTAGTGTAAGATCCTGAAGGTGGATAAGACCACAGAGGATTTGAACAGAAGGATAAGAATGTTAAAATTGAGGCTTCATCTGGACCAGGAGCCAAAGTTCATTCTAGGCTTTTCCACATTTAACTTATCAAGAGATTACTTATTACTAATATTCAGAGTTTGACACAGAGGTTGTGGTAGTAGTAAAATTAATGGAAATTGTAGCATCAAATAAATGGCACTTTATTCAGGTGAATGATAAATGAATGTACAATCAGCAAATCTATTTTGAACACAATATAAAAGCCAGTACACTCAAGTGTTTCTTTTCTTCCAGTGGTGGTGGTGGTGGAATACAAATAAAGATTTAAACTCCTGTTGTTCTTCACTGTGTCTCACACCTGCACACACACACCATGGGTGCTAGGGAAAATATAAGCACTACTGCTGTTAGGTGGTAGTGTGGGGGTAAAGAGAAAAAAGAAAAAATGTATAAAAGCCAGTATCTGCTGATACCCAGACACAGTTGGAGTTGGATACACACACAGATAAATGTGCACGTGGACTAGGCTCTCATGGCATAGTGGTAATGTCCCTGCCTCTGGACTATTAGGCCCAGGTTCATATCCCACCTGCTTCAGCTGTGTGCAATGATACTGCATGTAATGATATCCCCGAACAGGTTGATTCGGAAAATAAGGTACACATGGGCAAGCACACAGACAGACATACACGTACAGAATCCAGAAACCTTCATGTGTGAAATTCTAGAACCGTGCACATGTGGGAAAGTGAAACTGTGAACAGGCCAACTTCTTGTACATGTACTGTTCTGTTCAGAGACTGCGTGAACTGTTGCTGGGTCAAAATCCTGGAACTCGTCCCTAGCAGTATTGTGCGTCGGCCTGGACCGAATGGACCAACGCAGCAGTTCAAGTAAGTAGCTCAAACACCAACTTCTTCAGGACAATCAGCCGTGGAAAATAAATTCCAACTCAGTCAATGATGGTCTTTACATTCATACCAGACTATCCAGCCATCCTCAAAACCCACCCTGGATACCAATGGGAGATCGATATCTACTTTGCAGCAGACTTTAGGAGGACAGTGGGGGGTAAAGAGGAAGCCGTTAACAGTTAAAAGGGTTCAGTGCGACAGTTGGGGAAGGGTATAATATGATGGATCACTATGGTAACGAGGGGCCTGGTCATCAGTAAAGCCCTAGTGGTGTCAGAGCAACATTGTCCTGTAGGGTGTTAGAAATGTCTGCTCCTCCCCTCTCTAGATTATAAAACTTTTAATGTTCACTTACTGGAGCCAAAAGCCAACCTCCGATATATAAATAAAACATAACAATAAGTAAATAACCACAATAAATATTAACCAGGACACCACTGATAATTCTCTACAATTCTTCTAAGTAGTGCCATGGAATCTTTCACATTCACTTGTTGGAGGGGTGGGGGGTGTCTCAATTTAAATTTGCACCGGAAACCTGGTCCCTCTGCAAGTGCAGCCTGACTGTACTCAAAGGGTCAGCTCTGATTCCCCTCAGCACAAGGCCTGGAGTGGGACCTGAAACCACAGCGTCAGAGAGGGGAGAGTGCTACTGTCTGAAATGTGGTGGACAATCTGCAAATTGCTGCAAATGATGGTCTGACAGCCTCACTGCAACTTCCACCCACGCTGGCTTTTTAATTTCCACAACTAAAGACAAAATGTGCAGTAAAGGCAGCCTGCAGGTGACCCTTTGGTAATCAGGATGTGAACAGACACTGCATAGGCTGCAGATGGAGAGACAGGAGGCTGGAAGAACACAGCAGGCCAGGCAGCATCAGGAGGTGGAGAAGTCAACGTTTTGAGTGTAACCCTTCTTCAGCACTGGGAGGATGAGGAGAGGGGTGTCATTGCAATCAGGATGCAGATTCAGCACCTTTGGGGAGGGAGTTAGGGGGATGTAAAACAAAGTGCATTCTATTTCTGCAAGATCCTGTGTGTTACTGTGACACACTGCCCACACAAGGCAAACAAAAAAGTAGTTTAAGAGCAATAAAAGCGAAAGCTATAAGCCAAAGCAGATATCTTATTGTTTGTAATATCAGATGTCAGAGCTGTTAGCAGCACTGCAATAGTCAGCTATTAAAGTTTTATTACAATTTAGTTAAAACCTGTTGGGAAAAAGTGTTAGATTTGGCAGGCCATCAGATTGAAAAAATAACTGCTGATTGCCAATTGTTTGAAATAGCTCTCAAACAGTGCGGATATAAATTGGGCAGCTTCTTGTATTTCCTTTTAAACTCCCAAAACCCAGGCGTCTATTCCCAGGAGGCATCTTTAATAATCTATTTCCTGTTCAGCTTGATGCTGCTTTACTGGCTTTGGAAGCAGGGGAGTGGGGGGAAGGGGGGAGAACAAGTTCGAGTTTGGAACAGTTCCAGTAGATGGCGCTGTTTGACTCCATTGTGGCAAAGGTAAGTTGAAAGCAGACAGGCCTGCATTGCAATAGCACCTTTCATGACCACCAGGCTTACCAATAAACTCTACAGCCAGTCAGGTACCATGAGGAGCACAGTCTTGTGTGATACTTAAAGGCACTGGCTCAAATCTTGTGTCCTGGATGAAAATATACACAGATATGGGACAGAAGGCCCCAATTTCATGACTTAAAAGCTATTGGTCCTCGATTTCTGGCTGCATTTTCTGGCAGATCTGATCTTTACCACCAGTTGAGGAGTGGGGGGAGGTAGGTAACTCTGTGCTCAAAGAGCTGTCCAACACGAAAATACTGACAGACACAGATAAAGGAGATGTCAAAACCTGGCTGGGAACTAGCAGCACTCCGGAAGAGTGAAAAGAAAAAGAATTAGAACACTTCAAGAGGGGAGAAAATGTCCTGAGTGCTCACCAGATCAGTCAGAGATAACAGTGCTGAGGGGTGGGAGTGCTGGTTAAAACATCTCCATTGCCTCAATCATTTGAAAATGCAGAAAGCTCATGAGACAGCCAGGATGGCGGTGGAGCAGGACACTTCAGATGGAGATCATCCGCTCCATCCATTTCCTCTTTTCTTCTCTCTTTTATTCTTTACTTTTGTGTTTTCTTTTCCTTCTCTCTTTTTTCTTCTCCTGGCTTGACGTGGCAGTCTCTCGGCCCAGTGTGGTGGTCCCTCGGCCCAGTATGGTGGTTTCCCGTCCCAGTGTGACGGTCCCTCGGCCCAGTGTGGTGGTCTATCGGCCCAGTGTGGCGGTCCCTCGGCCCAGTGTGGCGGTCCCTCGGCCCAGTGTGGTGGTCTATTGGCTAGGTGTGGTGGTCTCTCGGCCCAGTGTGGTGGTCTCTCAGTCCAGTATGGTGGTCTCTCGGCCCAGTGTGTTGGTCTCTCAGCCCAGTGTGGTGGTCTCTCGGCCCAGTGTGGTGGTCTCTCCCCCAGTGTGGTGGTCTCTCGGCCCAGTGTGGTGGTCTCTCGGCCCAGTGTGGTGGTCTCTCCGCCCAGTGTGGTGGTCTCTCGGCCCAGTGTGGTGGTCTCTCAGCCCAATGTGGTGGTCTCTCAGCCCAGTGTGGTGGTCTCTCGGCCCAGTGTGGTGGTCTCTCGGCCCAGTGTGGCGGTCTCTCGGCCCAGTGTGGCGGTCTCTCGGCCCAGTATGGTGGTCTATCGGCCCAGTGTGGTGGTCTCTCGGCCCAGTGTGGTGGTCTATTGGCCCAGTGTGGTGGTCTCTCAGCCCAGTGTAGTGGTCTCTCGGCCCAGTGTGGCGGTCTCTCGGCCTAGTGTGGTGGTCTCTCGGCCCAGTGTGGTGGTCTCTCGGCCCAGTGTAGTGGTCTCTCGGCCCAGTGTGGTGGTCTCTCGGCCCAGTGTGGCGGTCTCTCGGCCCAGTGTGGCGGTCTCTCGGCCTAGTGTAGTGGTCTCTCGGCCCAGTGTGGTGGTCTCTCAGTCCAGTGTGGTGGTCCCTCGGCCCAGTGTGGTGGTCTATTGGCCCAGTGTGGTGGTCTCTCGGCCCAGTGTGGCGGTCTCTCGGCCCAGTGTGGCGGTCTCTCGGCCCAGTTTGGCGGTCCCTCGGCC
>NC_057734.1:41213523-41230171 GCF_004010195.1 Chiloscyllium plagiosum
CTCGGCCCAGTGTGGTGGTCCCTCGGCCCAGTGTGGCGGTCTCTCAGGCCAGTGTGGTGGTCCCTCGGCCTAGTGTGGTGGTCTCTCGGCTGGATGGGGTGGTCTTTCAGTCCGGAATGGTAATCTCTTGACAGAAGTGGCTACTACAGGTGCTGGAGATTCGAGTCAAGATTAGAGTGGTGCTGGAAAAGCATAGCAGGTCAGGCAGCATCCAAGGAGCAGAAAAATCGATGTTTCAGGCTGGAGCTCTTCATCATGAATGAGACTGGAAGCCGCAGGGGGTGGAGAGATAAATGGAAGTGGGGTGGGGCTGGGGAGAAGGTAGCTGAGAGCTCAATAGATGGATGGAGGTGGGGGTAATGGTGATAGGTCAGAGAGGAGGATGGGACGGATCAGTGGGAATGGAAATTGGCAGGTAGGACAGGTCATGAGGACAGGGCTGACCTGCAAGATTGGAACTGGGGTAAGGTGGAGGAGGGGAAATGAGGAAACTAGTGAAATCCACATTGATGACATGGGGATGAAGGGTCCCGAGGCGGAAGATGAGGCGTTCTTCCTGCAGGCGTTGGGTGGTGAGGGAGCGGCGGTGGAGGAGGCCCAGGACCTGCATGTCCTCGGCAGAGTGGGAGTGGGAGTTGAAATGGTGAGCCACGGGGCGGTGGAGTTGATTGGTGTGGGGATCCCGGAGATGTTCTCTGAAGCGCTCTGCAAGAAGGCTGTAGAGGAGACAGCATCAGGAGCAACAGATACAATAAATGACGTGTGGATGTGCAGGTGAAACGTTTATGCATGTGGAAGGCTCCTTTGGGCCTGTTTTGGAAGGTGTGGGCACAGGTTTTGCAATTCCTGCGGTGGCAGGGGAAGGCGGTCTCTCAGCCTTGTGTGGCGGTTTCTCATACCGGAGTGGCAGTCTCTTAGCCAGACATGGCTATCTCTTGGCCTAGTGTGGTGGTCTCAGCCCAGAGTGGTGGTCTCTCAGCCAGGTGTGGTGATCCCTCAGCCTGGAATGGTGGGCTCTCGGCTCAGAATGGTGGTCTCTTGGCCAGAGGTGGCTGTTTCTAGGCCCGGTGTGGCAGTCTCTCAGCCGAGAATAATGGTCTCTCAGCCCGACGAGGTGGTCTCTCAGCCTGGTGTGGCAGTATATTAGTCCGGTGTGGCGGTCCCTTGGCCCAAAATGGCAGTCTCTTGGCCCAGTGTGGTATGTCAGCCCGTTGTGGTTGTCTCTCAGTCCAGTATGGTGGTCTCTTAGACTGAAGTGGCAATCTCTCAGCTTGGAGTGGTGGTCTCTCAGCTTGGTGTGGTGGTCCCTCGGCTGGGTGTGGTGGTCTCCTGGCCCACTATGGTGGTGTATTGGCCTGGCGTGATGGTCTCTTGGCCCAATGAGGTGGTCTATCAGCCCAGTGTGGTGGTCTCTCGGCACGGTGTGGTGATCTCTCAGCCTGGATTGACAGGCGTTTGGCCCAGAATGGTGGTCTCTTGGCCAGATACGGCTGTTTCTGGGCCCAGTGTGGCAGTCTCTCGGCCCAGTGTGGTGATCTCGCAGCCGGAGTGGCAGTGTCTTGGCCAGATGTGGCGGTCTCTTGGCCTGATGTGGCAGTCTCTCAGCCTGGAGGGCTGGTCTCTCAGCCCAGGATGGCGGTGTCTCAGTCTGGTGTGGCGGTCTCTCAGCTGGGTTTAGTGGTCTCCCAGTCCACTATGGCAGTCTCTTGGCCTGGAGTGGTGATCTTTTGGCCCGGTGTGGTCGTCTCACTTGTACCCTGTGTGGCGTCATTTTACACATTTCACTCTACTGCTGTACTTGAGTACACATGACAGTAAAATCAAAGCAAAATCAATTCAGAAGTGGAAACTCTGGAAAAGTTTCAGCAAAAAGAACAGCATCCGGCTTATACTGGATGGAGCAGCACAATCAAGTCTTCATATGTTTATATAGTGTAGGTCCAATAGCTGATCATGTTCTTCTAAGTCAAAATGTAGAAGAAAGCATTATAGAATATGATACACAGATTAAATCAATTGACTCGCACTTCAACTCCAAAAGAAATTTAATGTTAGAAATGGGGGAAATTTAATCAGCCATCGCAGCTTTTGGAAGAATCTTTAGAAGCCTATCTGGTAGATTATATCGTCTACCGGGATTTACAGGTTTGGAGCTTTGAGTGATGATTCAATTAGAGATTGTGTAGCAGTCTAAGGAAGTTTAATGTGTGGAACAGGCAATTCAATTTGCTGTGTGGCCAGAAATCAGGGCTAAAATCAGCCAGAATTGTGAGGAAACGTCGAGGATTTTTCTAATTTCAAGATGGTACATTCTCCCTTTCGAAAGAACACTACAATATCAGGAGTCAGTGTCATTGACCATAGTTGGTTTTACAAAGTGTGGCTTCAAATGGATTTGCAATTCATTGCATGGCCAGCAGTAGGAGCTGTTTGCTGCAAGTGTGGCCACTTGGGGACACTTGGAAAATATCGTAAATTAACAGCATCTTCATCAGCTCAAAGACAAAGGAAATGTCCTGCAAAATAACAGTGAAATGTTAAAAGGTCAAGATATATTGTTTCTTGGGGAGGTCAAACACATTCTGGACCATCTCTTTGAAAGTGCAAGGCTTTAAAGCAAAGTTGAAATTTGCAACAAGAGCTGTTTGAATACTGGTAGACAGCTTGCCTCTGAGAAGGCTTGTCTCCTACTGCTCCCTCAACCACAATCTCACCTCCTATCACCAAACCATCATCTCCCAGACCAGACTATCCACAACCTCATCACTTCTGGGGATCTCCCATCCACAGCCTCGAATCTCATGTCTGTGAACCCTGCACCGCCCGACTCTACCTCCTACAGAAGATTCACAAACCTGGCTTTCCCGGTTGACCTATTGTCTCAGCCTGCACCTGCCCCACTGAACTCATCTCTGCATACCTTGACAATGTCCTGTCCCCCTTAGTCCAGGAACTCCTCACCTACATTCAGGACACCACCATCGCCCTTCACCTCCTCCAAGTCTTCCATTTCCCTGGTGCCCAATGCTTCATCGTCACCATGGACCTCCAGTCCCTGTACGCATCCATTCGCCACAACAAAAGCCTCCAAGCCCTCCATTTCTTTCTCTCATACTGTCCCAACCAGTACCCTTCCAATGACACCCTCATCCGCCTGGCTGAACTGGTCCTCACCCATAACAACTTCTCATTCCAATCCTCCCACTTCCTCCAAACCAAAGGGGTAGCCATGGACACCCATATGGGACCCAGCTATGCCTGTCATTTTGTCAGGCTCAAGGAACAGTCCAAAAATTCCTGATGAAGGGCTTATGCCTGAAACGTTGATTCTTCTGCTCGTCGGATGTTGTCTGACCTGCACCAGCACCATACTCTCGACTGATCTCCAGCATCTGCAGTCCTCTCTATCTCCTCCTTGCCTCTGAGAGGGTCTGACCGGCTAATATAAAACTCCAACGTCCAGGAGGTACAGACTTTCTGGTGCAAATTACCATGAGGCTTCGACACAGAGGTTGAAATATCAGTGAACCATTATATAATCTGAGGGATCTGAATGCCTAATTGTTGAGCAGAAATGCATGTATTTGTCAATTAGAATGAAGAATAGAGTGAATTTCAGCAAGAATTTCCAAGGCTATTCAAAGGTTTCGGCAAATTGAAGCAGGAGTTTTTATTAATCTACCAAAAAGTGCTGACTACATTGTCTGGGAATGTCCCATCCTTTGATGGGGAGATAATGTAAAATCTCACTTGGATAACCTGATTCAAAACCCTTCCTGAAACAATTGACACAATGGTGATCAGGGCTAATAATTCTTCCCAAACAAAACAGGGAAGTCAAGATTGTGTGTGGATCTCTTTGTGTTTAACAAAGCAGAAAGGAGGAAGATCCACCCCATTTAGTTTGTTGACTATAGTTTGGCAAAACTATATAAAACTGGATGCAAACACTGGCTGATTCCCTTAGACGGAGAGTCTAGGTTGCTGACTATATATGTTACACTATTCTGGCAGTGTTGCATTAACCATCTACCATTTGGAATCTCCTCTGAACCAGAAACTTTCCAATGGGCGATGGGGGGGACTCCAAGGTGATCCAGGAATCTGTAGGATGTGTTTGCAGCTTGAAGAACTTCAGAACTGAGTTGAGGAGCTGGAGTCCGAGCTACAAATAGAACATAGAGCATGACAGCGCAGTACAGGCCCTTCGGCCCTCGATGTTGGGCCGACCTGTGGAACCAATCTGAAGCCCATCTAACCTGCACTATTCCATTTCATCCATATGGTTATCCAATGAATCCCGATATTGCACCCCATCAGGGAAGGGGAAGGCAAGTGAAAAAAAAGAAGTGTATAACTGCTGGTGCTTCTTAGGCATGGTGTACCAAGTGGGAATCTTTATTTACAACTCAACCAGCCTTACTCAACCCTTAAGGAGGCTGTTCAGTTATGGACAGCAAAGGTATCGGAGTCAGAAACAGACCACTGTTTTGGAAAAGACTAGATACAGAGTTTAAACTCCATGGTGTGTGCCATTTGTTAGTGAAGGTTTCCTGTGAAGGAGCCAGTCTGACTGATAGGCTTTGGAATCCAGCATTACCACGATCAGTAGATCTGGCCCCTGACTTGTGCTGGGGTAGAGTGAGGGTGAGGGTGAGGGGAGTGTGACGGTGTTGTTTGATAGTTCAGGAGCAGGGGGAGTCTGGGGAAACACTCCTGATCCTCTCCTGGCCCAGCGGGAAGGCACTACTGACACTTTACTCTTGACCAACATTGTCTGCCTCTTGCCTGTGGCTGTTGGCCCTGTCAGTCACTGTTAAACACATGAAGCAGGTTAATGCCATCCTTCCAACTGCAGTAACAGTAACATCATTAAAACACCAACCCACTACCTGGGAACAACTGATCACCTACCCCTTGTCCCAACACCATAAACCTGGACCTTCCTGATACAACTTCTTTTTTCTCATTTAGCCGTCATCATCTATAAGGCACAGGTCAGCGTTGTGATGGAAGATTCCCCCCTTGCCTGGCTCTAATAACACTCAGGAAGTTCGATGCCCATCCAGGATAAAACAGCCTGCTTGATTGGCACCCCATCCACCACTTCCACCATTCACCTCCATCATCACTGATGCACAGGGACAACAGTGTGTACCATCCACAAGATGCACTGCAGCAATTCACCAATGGTCCTTCAAGAGCACCTTTCATGCCTATGATCTTTACCACAGTGAAGCACAGGGCCAACAGACACCACCACCTACAAATTCCCATCCAAGCCACTCACCATCCTGTCGTGGAAATATATTACCTTTCCTTCAGTGTTGCTGAGTCAAAATCCTGGAGCTCCCTCCCTATTGCACTGTGGGTGTTCCTGCAGCACATCGGCTGCAGATGTTCACAGAAGAAGCTCACCACCATAAAGCAGTTAAGGATGGATGAAATATAGAAAATATCAACAGAAGCAGACTACTCGGGCTATGGGTGTGGGTATATTGGGCAAGGAGTATAATGTGGAGACTCTCTCTGTTATGTTTCCCTCGTGTTGAGTTTTGCTCTCTATGTATGAGCTGGTTATCTGACTGTGGAGAGTACTTGAACTGAGCCTGAACAGACCTTCAGTCTTTGAGTAATGATCAGTGAACAGTCACCAAGAGCTGGGAGCTTGACCCCTTGTTAATCCGCCATCTGTTTCTCCAACAAAGTTCATTCACCACCTCATTGTCAGGTCCATGGGTCACCTTTTATGACGTTTCCAGAATCAATGCCTCTCCACCACAAACCAGCTCCTTTGACTCCCTCCTGCAACACTGCCACTGAAGATACATTGACACTTGAGGAAGAACAAGGTGGAACATTGGGATGAATTCTTGGATTTCTCTGTCTAATGTCTTCACTTTGCTTTTTGGTTTGCAGTCAGCAAATGCACAACACTTGTGGATGGAAAAGGTCCCATGGTCAAGATGTCGAGATTGTCTTGGAGGCTAAATGGTTGAAGATCAAGTTTTTTGATTTGATTTATTATTGTCACATGTACTGAGGTACAGTGAAAAGTTTTGATTTGCATGCAGTACAGGCAGATCATACCATACAGAGTGCATTAGGGTATTAGAACAGAGCGAGGAATACAATGTTACAGTTGCAGAGAAGATGCACAAAGAGTGAGACTAACACTAAATTTAAAAGTTGAGAGGTCCATTCAGAAGTCTCATAACAGCAGGTAGGAAGCTGATCTTGAATCTGTTTGTCCATGTGTTTAAGCTTTTGGTATCTTCTGTCTGACAGAAGAGGTTGGAAGAGTTTATAACCGGGGTGGGAGGGGCGCGCGTGACCTTTCTGAGGCGCCAAGAAGTGTAAGTGGAGTCAATGGATGGAAGGTTGGCTTGTGTGATGGACGGGGCTGTTTTCACAACTCTCTGTAGTTTCTTACTGTCCTGGCAGAGCAGTTGCCGTACCAAGTCATGACACATCCACATAGAATGCTTTCTGTGGTACATCTATAAAAATTGAGATGAGTATGGACGTGCTGAATTTCCTTAGCCTCCTGAGGATGTAGAGCATTGCTGTGCTTTCCTGACTATCGCATCAACATGAGTGGACCAGGACAGATTGCTGGCGATCATCATTCCAAGGAACTTGACACTTTCGACTACCTCCACCTCAGCTGCACTGATGTCGATAGGGGCATGCCCTCCACCTTGCTTCCTGAGGTCAATGATCAGCTCTTTCGTTTTGCTGACGTTGAGGGAGAGATTATTATCCTTCCACCACGCCACCAAACACTGTATCTCTTTCCTCTATTCTGTCTCGTTGTGGTTTGAGATCCGGTCTACAATGGCGACATTGTCAGCGAACTTGTAGATGGAATTTGGCCGGAATTTGGATCAGTTTGACCAAATGTTTCTTCTGCTCGTCCATCTCCGTGAACTCACCCATTACTGCCCCTGCTGGCACTGACTGCTGTGGGAGGGCTTCGGCACCCTGGAGCAACCTTGCAATGAAATTACGGAACTGCAAGTCACTGAGTATAAATAGCACAATAGCATAAATAGCTCAGTCTCTGCTGGACTACAGTAGAACACAAAGATTGAGAGAGCACATTGACATGAATACACAAAGGAGATAGATTAAACTTTCCCTGATGTAACTATAAGTCAGAGTGTAGTTTATCTATGATTTTTTTTTCGTATAAATGTATAATAAGTTGGGTAACTTTGAAGTCTAAGTCTAAAGGCAGCTAACTTTTCTTCTTGACCAGTCTGTCTTGAAGCTAAGATGATAGTATAGCAGCAAACCAGACAATAAAAAAACTGACCAACAATGACATGCCTGACTATTGATCTTCAGGTGAGCAAGATTTGGAATATGGCATGAGGAAGAGACCATTCAGCCTCTCATTCTTGTTCCATCATTTAATGATATAGTTCATTTGCAACTCACCTCCATTTTCCTGCCTTCACTCCACTCAGCAAAAGACCTTGGGCTGAACCTTATGGTTTTTGGTGAAGTGCATCTTGTGTTGAGCTATCTGTCCCAAGGCCTAGGGAGCTCTCCGTCTGTATCTTACCAAATGTCACCAGAATTAGCTACCCTTCCTCTATGGCATCTTTCACGGATGATTCCAGCACCATCTTACCCCCAGCTGCTCCCAGATCAACCCTCTGCTCGGTGGGTACCCAACAAAAGATTGCCATCCCTTGCGCCCGTGTCATCTTTGAAAGTCTGTTTTACACCCGGGCTAGCACTGGCATTCTGAAGCTGCCCAGCTCAGTCAAGGACAGAGTCTGAACATGTCCCAGGATGGCTGTGATTCCCTCACCAGGGTCAGGAGGTTCTGGTCAAGGACAGGAGGGCCAGAACAGCACGCCAAGCCACTATGCCCTGGCATCCTGGTCTGAGGTCACCACCTGGGTATGCACTTTTTCTCTGATGCAGAGGAATGGCTGACAACACAGAAAGAACGTCAATGACGTCCTCTGCTATGCCAGTGTAAGTGCCACCCTCTTCCCTCCAATCCATCACACTCAGTCTATCTCTGCTACTGCACCAACCTCCCAACTCTCTTTTCGGAATCTCTAGAGTCACGAAGGGCCCCAGAGGATTGGAATCTCACTAACATGGCACCCCGGTTTAAAAAGGGAGTAAGGCAAAAGATGGACCAATTAGCCTAACCTTTCGTCATGGGTAAGATCCTGGAATCCATTGTGAAGGAAGAGATTTCTGAATACTTGGAAGTATATGGTAAAATAGGGCAAAGTCAGCATGGTTTTGTCATGCCTGACAAATCTGTTAGAATTCTTTGAGGAAATAGTGAGCAAATTAGACCAAGGAGAGCCAATGGATGTTATCTACCCGGACTTCAAGAAGGCCTTTGCCAAAGTGCAGCACAGGAGGCCGCTGAGTAAGATAAGGGCCCATGGTGTTAGAGGCAAGGTGCTACCATGGATAGAAGCCTGGCTGTCGGGCAGGAAGCAGAGAGTGGGGATAAAGGGGCCCTTCTCAGGATGGCAGCCGGTGACAAGTGGTGTTCTGCAAGGCTCAGTGTTGGCACCACAACTTTTCAGTTTATACAGTAACAATCTAGATGAAGGAACTGAGGGCCTTCTGGCTAAGTTTGCAGAATATACAAAGACAGGTAGAGGGACAGGTAGCATTGAGGAGGTGGGGAGGCTGCAGAAGGATTTGGACTGGTTAGGAGAATGGGCAATGAAATGGCAGATGGAGTACAACATGGGAAAGTGTGAGATCATGCACTTTGGTAGGAAGAATAGAGGCATGGACTGTTTTCTAAATGGGGAGAAAATTCAGAGGTTTGAAGTGCAAAGAGACTTGGGAATTCTAGTTCAGGATTCTCTCAAGGTAAACTTGCAGGTTGAGTCAATAGTTAGGGACACAAATGCAATGATGACATTTATTTTGAGAAGACTAGAATATAGAAGCAGGGATGTACTTCTGAGGCTCTATAAAGCTCTGGTCAGACCACTTTTGAAGTATTGTGTGCAGTTTTGGCCCCATATCTCAGGAAGGGTGTACTGGCCGTGGAATAGATTCAGAGGAGGTTCACGAGAATGGTCCCAGGAATGAAAAACTTAACATATGAGGAACATTTGAGGACTCTGGGACAATACTGAATGGAGTTTAGAAGGATGAGGGGGGGAATCTAATTGAAACTTACAGAATACCGAACGGTAAGGACAGAATGGATGTTGGGAAGATGTTTCCATTGGTCGGAGAGATGAGGACCCGAGGGCACAGCCTTAGAGTAAAGGGAAAACTTTTTAGAACGGAGATAAGGAGAAACTTCTTCAGCCAGAGAGTGGGGAATCTATGGAATGCACTGCCACAGAAGGCTGTCGAGGCCAGGTCATTGAGTATATCTAAGACTGAGTTAGATGGGTTCTTGATTGTCAAGAGAATCAAGGGTTACAGGGAGAAAGCAGGAGAATGGGTTTGAGACACTGAGCAGCCACAATTGAATGACAGTGCAGGCTCATAGAGTCATAGAGATGTACAGCACGGAAACAGACCCTTCGGTCCAACCTGTCCATGCCGACCAGATATCCCAACCCAATCTAGTCCCACCTGCCAGCACCCGGCCCATATCCTTCCAAACCCTTCCTATTCATATACCCATCCAAATGCCTCTTAAATGTTGCAATTGTACCAGCCTCCACTACATCCTCTGGCAGCTCATTCCATACATGTACCACCCTCTGTTTGAAAAAGTTGCCCCTTAGGACTCTTTCCCCTCTCACCCTAAACCTGTGCCCTCTAGTTCTGGACTCCCTGACCCCAGGAAAAAGACTGTCTATTTATCCTATCCATGCCCCTCATAATTTTGTAAACCTCTATATAAATGCAAAGTGCTGCATTTTGGGAAAGCAAATCTTAGCAGGACTTATACACCTAACGGTAAGGTCCTAGGGAGTGTTGCTGAACAAAGAGACCTTGGAGTGCAGGTTCATAGCTCCTTGAAAGATAGATAGGATAGTGAAGAAGGCGTTTGGTATGCTTTCCTTTATTGGTCAGAGTATTGAGTACAGGAGTTGGGAGGTCATGTTGCGGCTGTACAGGACATTGGTTAGGCCACTGTTGGAATATTGTGTGCAATCTGGTCTCCTTTCTATCGGAAAGATGTTGTGAAACTTGAAAGGGTTCAGAAAAGATTTACAAGGATGTTGCCAGGGTAGGAGAATTTGAGCTACAGGGAGAGGCTGAACAGGCTGGGGCTGTTTTCCCTGGAGCGCTGGAGGCTGAGGGGTGACCTTAAAGACTCAATGGCCTAATTTCTGCTCCTGTGTCTTATGGTCTAAGCCTCATGCTCTTTTACTGTCACTATTGGCTAAAACATCTTTCCTCACTTGCTCTCACCTCCCACAACCATCCGCACCGCTTCCTCACTCTCTCAAAATATCTCCCCACCTTTCACCCACCTGCACCAGCACCAGGTACAGCCATGCCACTCACCTTCACCTTGCCTAGTCCCTCCCCTTCTGTCATTCCCATTGAAGACAGCCCTAACCACCACTTTTGCAGTGAAACACCCAAATCCCCCTGAAGGGGATGGGTATGAATGGGATTGCGGAGACCTGGCTGCATGGTGACCAAGGAGGGGAACTGAACAGCCAGGGGTATTCAGTACTTACAAGGGGCAGACTCAAAGGAAAAGGTGGTGGAGTTGCAGTACTGGTTAAAGAAGATATAAACATAATATTGAGGAAAGACAATGTAGAATTGAGAAATATCAGCAGGCAAAAAACATTGTGGGAGTGGTACATAGACAACCAAAGTGTACTGGTGACGTTGGGAATGACATTAAAGGGAAATCAGGGATGAAGTGGTGAAGGAACACCTGTAATTATGGGTGACTTAAATCTGCAAATAGATTGGGTGAACCAAATTAGTCACAGTACGGTAGAGGAGGAGCATATATGGGAACGTTTCTAGACCAATACATTGTGGAACCCACTGGAGAATCGGCCATCTTAGAGTGGGTACTATGCAATGAGAAAGGAATAAATGCTCATGTAATTGTGAGAGACCGCTTGGGGATGAGTGATCACAATATGATAGAATTCTTTATCAAGATGGACAGCGAGGTAGTTGACTCTGACGCCAGGGTTCTGAATCTTAATAAGAGAAACCATGATGGGACAAGGTGGAGTTGGCTGTGATGGTTTGGGAAGTGTCACTGAAAGCAATGACAAGCATCCAAAGAGGGAGTTGGTGAACTACAAAAATGGTTTATTCCTGTCTGGTGTAAGAATGTAAAGAGAACAGTGACCAAACCATGGCCTGTCGGGGAAGTTCGGGATGATATTAGATGCCAGAAAAGGGGCAGGAAGATGGAATAGACGTGAGGATTGGGAATAGTTTAGAACTCAGCAATGGAGGACCAATGGATTTACTAAAATGAAGAAAATAGAGTGTGAGAGTAAGTTTGTAAGGAACGTAAGCACTGCTGTTAAAGTCTCCATAGGTGTGTAAACACAAAAAAGATTGGTGAAAATGAATGTAGGTTTCTAACAGTCAGAAATGGGGGAATTTATAATTGCGGAACAAAGAAGTGGCTGATTAATTAAATTCATACTTTGCTTCTGTCTTCATGAATGGATAACATACCAGATATTACCAGATAACATACCAGATAGTACGAGGAACACAGGGTTTAATGAGAGGGAGGAGCTGAAACAAATTTGTATTAGTAGGGAAATGGTGATGGAGAAATTGATAGGATTAAAGGCCGATAACTCCCTAGGGTCTGATCATTTACAATGCAGAATACTTAAGGAAGTTACTTGTGTTATAGAAAAATCTCACTCTAAAAACAGTGCTTAAAGTGTTGCTGATGTAATCATGTTACAGCCAGCTTACGTTTTAATAGTTTGTCCTTTAGAAACAGTGTCCCCAATTTGTCAATTGTGTTACAGCGAATTTGCATGAATGAAATGCATGTTATAACAGAACGACCTGTGGCCCTAGAAATCGTGGGTGTGTTGGTGGTCATCTTCCAAGGCTCTTCAGGCTCTGGAATAGTTCCTACAGATTGGAGGGTAGCTAACCTCAGTATTTAAAATGGGAGGTGGAGAGAAAACAGGGAATTACAGACCAGTGAGTCTGATGTCAGTAGTGGGTAAGAGTCCATTATCAAAGATTTTATGGCAGAGCACTTAGGAAACAGTGGTGGAATCAGATACAGTCAACATGGATTTACAAAGGGGAAATCACGCTTGGAAAATCTATTAGAATTCTTTGAGGATATAACAAATAGAGTTGTTCAGGGGAAGCATTGGATTGATTTATTTGGACTTGCAGAAGGTTTTTGACAAAGTCCCACATAAAAGATTAATTTCTAAAATTACATCCCATGGGATTGACAATAGACAATAGACAATAGATAATTGGTGCAGGAGTAGGCCATTCAGCCCTTCGAGCCTGTACCGCCATTCAATATGATCATGGCTGATCATTCCTAATCAGTATCCTCTTCCTGCCTTAACTCCATAACCCTTGAGAGCTCTATCCAACTCTTTCCTAAATGAATCCACAGTCTGGGCCTCCACTGCCCTCTGGGGCAGAGCATTCCACACGGCCACCACTCTCTGGGTGAAGAAGTTTCTCCTCATCTCTGTCCTAAATGGTCTACCCCGTTTGGGTATAAGGTATTGAGATGCACAGAAAATTGGTTAGCAGACAGGAAATGAAGAGTAGGAGTAAATGGCAGACAGTGACTATAATGGGGTATTGCAGGGATTGGTACAAGGACCCCAACAAGAAGTGATATAGAGTCAGAAGGTCTGTTTGGGTAGCATTGAGCAACCACAAAGGAAAAACAATCCTGATGGCAGTTGTGTACAGGCTTCCTGGCAGTATCAGGGTGTGGGGAAGAAAATAAATCAAGAGATAGAAAAGGCATGTAAGATACATATTATTACAATAATCATGGGGACTTCAATATGCAGGTAGGCGCCGGGAAAATCAGGTTGGTAGTGGATTGCAAGAAAAGGAATTTGCAGAATATCTACAAGGTGGATTTTTTTTGGGAGCAGCTTGTGGTAGAGCCCACGAGGGAACAGGCCATTGTGGATTTGGTGTTGTGCAATGAGGCAGACTTGATTCGGGAGGTAGTCTTAGGTTGCAATGACCGTAGTATGATTGGATTGAGAGGGAGAAGCTGGAATCAGATGTAATGGCATTGCAATTGAGTAAAAGGAACTACAAAGACATGAGGGAGGAGCTGGTCAGGGTTGATTGGATCGAGGGCCGAGCAGGGAAGGTGGTGGAACAGCAATGCCAGAGGTTTCTAGGGGTAATTCAGGAGGCACAGCAGAGATTCACCCAAAGGAAGGAGAAACGTAGTAAGGAGAGGATGAGGCAACCATGGCTGGCAAGGGACGTCAGGGGCATTATACATACAAAAGAGAAAGCGTACAATGTGGTGAAGGTTAGTGGGAAGCTAGAGGATTGGAAATTGTTTAAAAACCAGCAGAGGACAAGTTAAAGAAGCAATATAGGGGGGAGAAGATGAAGCCTGAGGGTTAGCTAGCTTGTAGTATAAAAGAATACAACAAGGGGGTTTGTTTTTGATAAATGAAAGGTAAGAGAGAGAGCCAAAAGTGGGCATTGGCCCTTTGGAGAAGTAGTGATGGGGAACAAAGACGTGGCGGAGGAGCTGAGTCGGTACTTTGCATCAGTTTCCAGTGGAAGGCATCAGAAGGAGACCAGAACTTCAAGAGAGTCCAAGGATAGAGGGGAGTGTGGTGGCCATTGCTAAGGGGAAGGTGCTGGGGAAGCTGAGAGGTCACCCAGACCAGATGGACTACACCCGAGAGTTCTGAGCTGAGGAGATTGTAAAGGCATTGATGGTGATATTTCAGGAATCATGGGAGTCAGGGAGGGTCCTAGAGGTCTGAAAAATTGCTAGTATAACAGCCCTGTTTAAGACAGGAAACTTCAGGCTGGTTAGCCTGACATCAATCATTGGTAAGATTTTACAGTCTATTATTCAGGATGAGATTGTGAAGTACTTGGAAGTGCACGGTAAAATGGGTCTGAGTCAAGACAGCTTCATCAAGGAGAGGTCATGCCTGACAAACCTGTTAGAATTCTTTGAGGAGGTAATGAGTAAGTTAGATAAAGGAGAGCCAGTGGATGTGGATTTCCAGAAGGCCCTTGACCAGATGCTGCACAGGAGGCTGCAGAATAAGACAAGAGCCCATGGTGTTAGGGGCAAGGTACTGGCATGGATAGGGGATTGGCTGACTGGCAGGAGGCAGAGAGTAGGGATAAAGGACGGTTTTCCTTATGACAGCTAGTGACGAGTGGAGTTCTGTGGGGGATTGTATTGGGACCACAACTATTCACACTATACATTAACAATCTGGAAGAAGGATCTGAGGGCATTGTGGCTTAGTTTGCAGATGACACAAAGATAGGTGGAGGGACAGGTAGTTTTGAGGAGCCAGAGAGGCTGCAGTAGGATTTGGACAGAGTGGGAATGTTGGCAAAGAAGGGACACATGGAATACAATGTGGGAAAGTGTGAGGTTAGGTACTTTCGCTAGAAAGAATAGAGGTGTAGACTATTTCCAAAGGAAAGGCTTTGGAAATGTGAAGCGCAAAGGGATTTGGGAATTCTAGTTCAGAATTGTCTGTAAGTTATCATGCAGATTCAATTGGCAGTTAGGAAGGCAAGTGTAATGTTAGCATTCATTTCAAGAGGGCTATAATACAAGAGCAGAGATGTACTGCTGAGGTGTATAAGACTCTGGTCAGACCGCAGTTGGAATATCCAGGCATGTCTGGCCCATCCAGACTCAAGCGTCTGCCCAACTAAACCTCCAGGGCCAACGGAGTCCAGAGGCGAGCAGGCTCCCTCTACACCGTCTGAGATGTAGAAGGAGGGAGAGGAGGAACATTTACTGAGGGCTACTTTGGTAGCAGGGATAACTCTGGATTTTAAATGATTCTGAATTTGTGTAACAGCTTCAGGTGCTTTAACTGTGAACCTAGTTAGAGTCTCTCTGAGTGGCATTGTCACACCATCCAGCAGCACTTCCCAGACACAGGTGAAGCTCCATGGATGGAAGTCAGTGTTGAGAGTCTACAGCCATGGAACTGGGTCATGCTAATACACCATTGTCCCTCCTTGTACAACAAACCGATTGTTTTACTGTGTCCAGGCATTATCAATGAGTTGACCAAGATTCTGTATAGTACCACATAGAGGGTGGCTGTACAGTACATGTGTCTGCGTGTAATGTGGTTTACCCTTTAAAAGCCCTTACGTCACATTGCTGGATTGTTTGCCTTGGAAAACTTGTCCTGTGACATTACCAGTATACTGCCTCCCACAGGACCTCATGATCTACCAATTTCTGCCTGGCATCATTCTGAATCTGTATACCCTCTCCCCTCACCTCTTCCAATCAGGGTGGTGTCCAGAACTCACCCCAATATTCCAAGTGGAATCTGACCAAGACATTTACAACTGGGGTGTATCAAACCACACTTTCCCTTCTCCTTGGGGTGGCACAGTGGCTCAGTGGTCAGCATTGCTGCCTCATAGCACCAGAGTCCCAGGTTTGAATCACCCTCAGGTGGTTTTCTGTGTAGAGTTTGCACATTCTCCCCATGTCTGCATGGGTTTCCTCCTGGTGCTCTGGTTTCCTCCCATTGTCCAAAGATGTACAGTCTGGGTAGTTTGGTCACGAAAAGGCAGAGTCAAAACGTGTGGTGCTAGAAAAGCACAGCCAGTCAGGCAGCATCGAAGGAGCAGGAGAGTCAATGTTTCGAGCAGAAGCTATTCATCAGGAAATGCAGGGTTACAGGCGTAGGGTGTGTCTGGCTGGGTTGTTCTTTGGAGGACCTGCTTCCACTCTAGAGGATTCTATGATTCTCTCAGAGTGAGCAGGACCTCATTGGTACAGACCCTGAGTTAGAAATGGCCTGCACTGTCCCAGAATCTCATGGTCTCAAACAGGAATGGTTTTTATTGAATTCAGCACAGGGATATAGCAAGAACCGCAGGACTGGCAGCTTAATGTTCCAGGATACAAATGCTACAGGAAGGATTGAAAGGGAGGTAAGAGAGGAGGGGGAGTGGCATTTTTGATAAGGGATAGCATTACAGCTGTGCTGAGGGAGGATATTCCTGGACATTCATCCAGGGAAGTTATTTGGGTGGAACTGAGAAATAAGAAAGGGATGATGACCTTATTGGGATTGTATTATAGACCCCTAATAGTCAGAGGGAAATTGAGAAACAAATTTGTAAGGAGATCTCAGCTATCTGTAAGAATAATAGGGTGGTTATGGTAGGGGAATTTAACTTTCCAAACATAGACTGGGACTGCCATAGTGTTAAGAGTTTAGATAGAGAGGAATTTGTTAAGTGTGTACGAGAAAACTTTCTGATTCAGTCTGTGGATGTACCTACTAGAGAAGGTGCAAAACGTGACATACTCTTGGGAAATATGGTAGGGCAGGTGACTGAGGTGTCTGTGGGGAAGCACTTTGGGGCCAGTGACCATAATTCTATTAGATTTAAAATAGTGATGAAAAAGGATAGACTGGATCTAAAAGTTGAAGTTCTAAATTGGAGAAAGGCCAATTTTGATGGTATTAGGCAAGAACTTTCAAAAGCT
>NC_057734.1:41230448-41233809 GCF_004010195.1 Chiloscyllium plagiosum
GAACACACCCACACAACTAGGAACTGCTGAAATAGTGCACTGTCACTGAGAACACACACACACACATCTCGGAACTGATGAAACAGTGCACTGTCACTGTGAACACACCCACACAACTAGGAACTGCTGAAACAATGCACTGTCACTGAGAACACACACACAAATAGGAACAGCTGAAACAGTGCCCTGTCACTGAGAACACACACATAACTAGGAACTGCTGAATCAGTGCACTGTAACTGAGAACACATAGATAGAACATAGAAGAATACAGCGCAGTACAGGCCCTTCGGCCCTCGATGTTGCGCCGATCCAAGCCCACCTAACCTACACTGTCCCACTATCCTCCATATGCCTATCCAATGCCCGCTTAAATGCCCATAATGAGGGAGAGTCCACCACTGCTACTGGCAGGGCATTCCATGAACTCACGACTCGCTGAGTAAAGAACCTACCCCTAACATCTGTCCTATACCTACCCCCCCTTAATTTAAAGCTATGCTCCCTTGTAATAGCTGACTCCATACGTGGAAAAAGATTCTCAGTCGACCCTATCTAAACCTCTAATCATCTTGTACACCTCTATCAAGTCACCCCTAAACCTTCTTTTCTCCAATGAAAACAACCCCAAGTGCCTCAGCCTTTCCTGGGGAAACTGGGGAAGATACTAAACAAGTATTTTGCATCAGTATTTACTATGGAAAAGGACATGGAAGATATAGAAAGGAGCGAAATAGATGGTGACACCTTGCAAAATATCCATATTACAGAAGCGGAAGTGCTGGATGTCTTGAAACGCATAAAGATGAATAAATCCCCAGGACCTGATCAGATGTACCCGAGAACTGTGGGAAGCTAGAGAAGAGATTGTTGGGCCTCTTGCTGAGATATTTGTATCATTGATAGTCACAGCTGAGGAGCTGGAAGACTGGAGGTTGGCTAACGTGGTGCCACTGTTTAAGAAATGTGGTAATGACAAGCCAGGGAACTATAGACCGGTGAGTGTGACGTTGGTGGTGGGCAAGTTGTTGGAGAGAATCCTGAGAGACAGGATGTACATGTATTTGGAAAGGCAAGGACTGATTAGGGATAGTCAACATGGCTTTGTGCATGGGAAATCATGTCTCACAAACTTGATTGAATTTTTGAAGAAGTAACAAAGAAGATTGATGCGGACAGAGTAGTAGATGTGATCTATATGGATTTCAGTAAGGCGTTCGACAAAGTTCCCCATGGGAGACTGATTAGAAAGGTTAGATCTCACACAAGGATCGGTGCTGGGTCCTCTACTTTTTGTCATTTACATAACTGATTTGGATGAAATTATAAGAGGTACAGTTAGTAAGTTTGCAGATGACACCAAAATTGGAGGTGTAGTGGACAGCAAAGAGGGTTACCTCAGATTACAACAGCATCTGGACCAGATGGGCCAATGGGCCGAGAAGTGGCAGATGGAGTTTAATTCAGATAAATGCGAGGTGCTGCATTTTGGGAAAGCAAATCTTAGCAGGACTTATTCACTTAATAGTAAGATCCTAGGAAGTGTTGCTGAACAAAGAGACCTTGGAGCTCTCTCTTCATAGCTCCTTGAAAGTGGAGTTGCAGGTAGATAGGATAGTGAAGACGGCTTTTGATATGCTTTCCTTTATTGGTCAGAGTATTGAGTACAGGAGTTGGGAAGTCATGTTGCGGCTGTGCAGGACATTGGTTAGGTCTTTGTTGGAATATTGCGTGCAATTCTGGTCTCCTTCCTATCGGAAAGATGTTGTGAAACTTGAAAGGGCTCAGAAAAGAGGCTGAACAGGTTGGGACTGTTTTCCCTGGAGCATCAGAGGTTGAGGGGTGACCTTATAGAGGTTTACAAAATTATGAGGGGTTTGGATAGGATAAATAGACACAGTCTTTTCCCTGGGGTGGTAGAGACCAGAACTAGAGGGCATAGGTTTAGAGTGAGAGAGGAAGATATAAAAGAGACCTAAGGGCAACTTTTTTCACGCAGTGGGTGGTACGTGTATGGAATGAGCTGCCAGAGTAAGTGGTGGAGGCTGGTACAATTGCAACATTGAAGAGGCATTTGGATGGGTATATGAATAGGAAGGGTTTGGAGGGATTTGGGCCGGGTGCTGGCAAGTGGGACTAGATTAGGTTGGGATATCTGGTCGGCATGGACAGGTTGGACTGAAGGGTCTGTTTCCATGCTGTACATCTCTATGACTCTAAGCACCCTCCAAGGTTTGGGAGCTACCGGAGAGGAGTCTATGGATGGTGGCAGTCTTGCCTGTATCCCTGACAGAGGTGTGTAGAAAATCGAATACAGTGCTGAGGGTGTGCTGCACTATCGGGGGGTGGGTGCCAGTGTCCGGTTCAGTCCGGACCTTAAACTGAGAATCCTCCCATGGGGCATCAATACCCCGATGCCAATATTCAGAGAGGATCGGGAGGATTTGTGCTTGTGTCTTGGCCACAGCAGAAAATACAGATTCCCTCGTCATCACTGCTGTTGGATCTGACTGTCATGGCTCCCATATCCTACTGTGTCGAGAGATGTTGTGAAAGGTGCTACTAAATGGAAGCCTTCATTTTTGCTTTATACCAAGAGCACCTCTGCCCCAGATATTTGTTGAATGTCTAATCTGCCTCTGTAAAGGTATCTGGGGGTTCTTGTCATACAATGGCTGGAGTGAGCTAAGGTGCATTAACACCGATAACCTGTTCCACCAGTTCCTGCAATAGCTCCAATGTTTATTTAATCTGCCTCTACTCTTGTTTCTGGCAACAGCTGCTGTTAGTACCAGCTCATTCCCTTTGACAGCGATTAATCTGAGATCACTGTCATCAGCGGAAAAATAAGAAACATGACTGGTGCAAAGTTTCTGTTCCAGACCAGGGGCTTTGTCAGCTCTCAGTGTGGCCACATGGTGGAGCTATTCACTTTGAAAGTACCACATGGCAGTGCACTGTGGAGATTGAAGCTCTGGGCCATGTGGTAGTCTAGCACACTGAGCATGATGTTCAAGAGTCATCTGGAGTCAAAGTGTTAATTTGCTCTCTCTCCATGGATGCTGCCTGACCTGCTGTGATCTCAGCATTTGTTGTTTTCAGTTCAGATTCCAGCATCTGCAGCAATTTATTCCTATACTAAATGTTATAATCATTGACTGAGCTTAGTGTGCAGGGTGGCTGTGTGTGTGTGTGTGGGGGGGGGGGGTGTCTGAGTGTGTGGGGAGTGTCTGGATGTGGGTGTCTGTCTGGGTGTGTGTGTCTCGGTGTATGTGTATCTGGAAGTGTGTGTCTGGCTGTATGTGTGTCTGGGTGAATGTGTGTCTGGGTGTATGTATATGTCTCTGGGTGTGTAAGTGTC
>NC_057734.1:41236955-41240478 GCF_004010195.1 Chiloscyllium plagiosum
GTATGTGTGTCTGAGTGTGTCTGTGTGTCTGGGTGGTAAGTGTCTAGGTGTGTATGTGTGTGAGTGTGTCTGGGTGTGTATGTGTCTGAGTGTGTCTGTCTGGGTGTGTCTGGGGGTGTGTGTGTCTGAGTGTGTCTGTCTGTGTGTGTCTGGGTGTGTGTGTCTGTGTGTGTCTGGGTGTGTATGTGTCTGAGTGTGTCTGTCTGGGTGTGTATGTGTGGTACCTTCTCCCCCTTGCTTCTGTGCATCAAGCCTTTTTTTTTGCACCTCTTGATGGGTAATGTGTTAACGCAGGCTTCCCACCCTCCCCTAACATAAACAACAACAGTCTGTATTGATATAGCATCCAAATGCCCCAAGGCGTTTTGCAGCCACATTCTGAAACCAAACATGGCACTGAGCCACAGCAGGCTATATTGGGACAGACGGTCACAAGTTTGGTCAAAGAGATTGTTGACTTAAAGGAGCTGTTGGAAGGGAGGCGATGAGGGAAGGGATCGTCAGTCAGGGAATTCCGGAGCTTGGAGCATTGGAAACTTGAAGCTGTGGCTTCCCATGGTGGAGCAGTCTAAAGCAGAGGTGCTCCCAGTCGGCAGGATACTGTGGAGCTTTACAAGGCTAAAGGACATGACAGACTAAAATAGTGAGGTGTGAACACAAGGAGGAGAGTTGTAAAACTGAGCCAGTGTAGAATAGTGAGTGCAGGGGGATTAAAGGGATTTCAGACTTGGGCAACTGATAACCTCGTTTGCAGAGGGTATCGAGACGAGAGGAATTTGGGACAAAATTAGGAATTTAGAAACAAACAGCACAGGTGAGAGTTTCAGCGACAGCAGCAGAACTGTTGTGGGAGGGTGTGTTATTGTTATTGTGGAAGTAGTTGCTGTTAGTGATAATGTGGAGAGCAGCTCATTTTTCACACCGAGGTTATAAACAGTCTGATTTTCATTGATCTGTGATTACCCAGCCTCTGGTTGGGGTACTTTGCTGATGCCAGTCCTCTTCCTCGTTCAGAGATGTTAATAGGATGTTAATAATTCCTCAAGAAGGGCTCATGCCCGAAACGTCGATTCTCCTGCTCCTTGGATGCTGCCTGACCTGCTGCGCTTTTCCAGCAACACACTTTCAGATCAGAGATGTTAATACCCAGTTCCAGGACAGTGGGACATGGACCTGTCCTTTCTGGCTGCACTTTGATATGAATATGGGACAATTAACAGAAACTAGTGAGGCAGAATTACAAGCATCAGGGGCCCAGACATGTCACATGTGAGCATCTCCATTGGGATGCTGTGTATGACTAGCTGTTTCTGCATCCAGAGACTGTGTCATATTGGGTGAAAAGATTTAAACCTTAAAATTAACTCTTTCAGGACCATTACCTTTGTTAACATCTCTCCCAAAGCTTTTATTCCTCAACAGTTAATGTTTATACAGGCATGAAGATAGAGTCATATAGTTATAAGGAGGGGCTCGATAAGCTGGGACCTTTTCCACTGGAGGGTAGGAGTTTGAGGGGGTGACCTTTTCAAGATTTATAAAATCATGAGGGGTGTGTGTCTGTCTGTGTGTGCATCTGGGTATGTATGCGTGTGTGCCTGGGTGTGTGTGTGTGTCTGGATGTGAGTGTGTCTGCGTGTGCGTGTGTATCTGGGTATGTGTGTGTCTGGGTGTGTGTCTATGTGTGTGTGTGTCTGGGTATGTGTGTGTTGTCTGCATGTGTGTTTGTGTCTGGGTGTGTATGAGTCTGGGTGTGAATGTGTATGGGTGTGTGTGTGAGTCTGGGTGTGTATGTGTCTGAGTGTGTCTGCGTGTGTGTGTGTGTCTTCCCTCGGATAGGAGATTTCAAGACTGGGGTCATATCTTTAAGGTGAATGGAGAAAGGACATCAGGGGCAAGTTTTTTTACACAGAGAGTGGTTCATGTGTGGAGTAAGTTAAACATCACACAACACCAGCTAATAATCCAACCGTTTTATTTGGAAGCACTAACTTTCAGAGCACTGCTCCTTCATCAGGTAGCTGTGGAACAGGATTATGAGACGCAGAATTTATAGCAAAAGATTACAGTGATATGCAACTAAAATGGTATATTGAACAAACGTATTGTCCCAATCAAAGGTAGTGGGCAATTGTATCTCAATGAGTGAAGGTTCCTGTAGTCTCTGTACAGATTCCCTTCAGTTGTATGACCAATGTACAATTGGTGGGAGAAAGTGAGGACTGCAGATGTAGGAGATCAGAATCGAAGAGTGTGATGCTGGAAAAGCACAGCCGGTCAGGCAACATCCAAGGGGCAGGAAAGTCAACTTTTCGAGCATAAGCTCTCACTCATAGACGATTCATATTAAAATCCTTTATCCACTGACTGAGTCCTGTGTGTGTTAGCCATACTGCATTATGGCATTTATTATGGCAGCTTCCTGCTCCCAATAAGACTTCTCTTCATAGAGGTGGTAGGCTGTACAGCCAAGGACTCGGCTCTTGAGGCGGCCTCTTTGGTAAGAAAAGGGTGTTGAGTCTTTGGTTTTCTCACCGTCAATTATTCTGATGATGATAAGCCACACCCAAGAGTAAAGTGGACCAGGAGGTGAATGAAGCAGTATTGAGGTCACTGTTTCTAGTCAAAAAGGATTGAACTGTCTGGCCCCCACACCCATGTTCCCCTTTCAGCTGTGTGTATTAACATCTAGGGAAATTGCTGGGTAACTGTGTGGGATCTGTCTCTATTAGCTGTCTGATCACAATCAATCACCCTCCTTTCTCACATGCAATTTGATTTGACTGAATTTGATTTGATTTATTATTATACACATGTACAAAGTTTTGTTTTGAGTGCAGTACAGTATTTGGGGGGGGGGGTGCAGGGAGTGTTAGAAACAAGTTGTATTAATGATTGTATGTTTGAACTTTGTGAAAAAATGTTGTTATTGTTTATTCAAACCCACAGAGTCTTGTGTCTTTATTCTGTTAATAGGACCCATGTACCTCATGCTATTGTATTAAATGCCTAAGGTGTCTTTTTCACACATAAAAGTAACTGGTCTTTAGTCAGATCATACCATTACATTGGTGCTTTGGTCTAGGTTGTAACACAAAAGAAGAGGAATATAAAATAACATTCTACCAAGCAGCCAGGGATATCCTATGGACGTTGAATTAAGTATCTACTCCTTTCACGTAATACATCCTGTTGGGTTTGTGCAGAGGGAGAGCTGTTCTAATCCAGCTCCTGGGAGCAGATCCCCATTTGATGCAGTGGGTTTATATGAACTGGGAAAGACCATCATGAAAGCTGTTGTAAATTCTGTCATCATTTCAAAAGGGAGTTGGCCTTGCAAAGGAAACGTGTGCAGGGTTACGGGGTGTGGTCACGCAAATGGGCGGCACGGTGGCACAGTGGTTAGCACTGCTGCCTCACAGCGCCTGAGACCCGGGTTCAATTCCCGCCTCAGGCGACTGACTGTGTGGAGTTTGCACGTTCTCCCCGTGTCTGCGTGGGTTTCCTCCGGGTGCTCCGGTTT
>NC_057734.1:41240492-41248807 GCF_004010195.1 Chiloscyllium plagiosum
CGGGTCGGTGTGGACTTGTTGGGCCGAAGGGCCTGTTTCCACACTGTAATGTAATCTAATTTAACCTAAAAAAATGGGATCAACTACTGAGCATCAATGGTGGAGGGAGTGGATGCTTGTGGACGTGGTGACAGTCCAAGTGGACGGCTTTGTCCTGGATGGTGTCAAGCTTCTTGAGTGTTGTTGAAGCTGTACCCATCCAGGCAAGTGGGGGGTATTCCGTCACAATCCTGACCTGTGGTTTGTAGATGATGGATGGGATCTGGGGAGGTGAGTAACTCGCTGCAGTATTCCTAGCCTCTGACCGGCTCTTATAGCCACTGTGTTTATGTGTTCAGTCTAGTTGTGCTTCTGGTCAATGATGTTGATAATGGGAGTAACATGGAGCAGTGGTTAGAGTGTCTTGTCATGACATTTGTGTGGCACAAATGTTACTTGCCATTGGTCAGCCCAAGCTTGTGTATTGTCCAGATCGTCTTGTATTTGAACATGGACTGTTTCAGTTTCTGAGGAGTGGTGACTTCTGACCTGATAACAGAGGGAAGGTCATTGATGAAGCAGATGAAGATTGTTGGGCCTAGGTCACAAATCTGAGGGACTCCTGCAGAGATGTTCTGGAGCTGGGATTTGCACTTTGAGATTTGAGGTGAACAAGGGGGAGATCAGAAGGTGGTTGAGACCAATTGTAGCCTTTTTTTGATCACCACAGTGTGAGGATTTCTGGATGAGGTGTAGGTTTATTTTGGATCTGGATATTTATCCACTAAAGCAGAGATCTTCTTGGACTATAGGACTCAGCTAATTGCTAGGTAAACATGCTGTGTCCAACTCCAATATAGTACAAGTAATCCAAGATGGAGGATGGGAACAATTTCTGGCTGTAACAGGCTGCTCCTTTTTTAAGGTATTTTAGGTGTTGGAGGTGATTTCCTCGAATTGCAGGAGCAGCAATTACTGTTTTATATGCTGTTGCATTGTTTTGGAACTTTGGAAAAAAAAAGTCAAAACAACAGCAGTTTTAAAAGGGAGAGGAACAGACAAAGGAAGCACATGGTGAGGACAGTGCAGGAGAGAGAGAGAGAGAAACCCACACTGCACCCTTACACAGCAGTGAACCTGCACAGTTACTACCCTTGCTGTTTGAATTCATGTATCGCTGGACATTGGAGTGCATTTGGGCAAATGAGCAAACAGTGAAATTCACAACTGATCTCGGAGGAACCAGTTTGGGAGAGGTCACAGCACAGAAGCAAAGAAGTGAATAGTTTTAAGTGTGGCCTTGCTGTAAGTCTGCAGTAGTGTGTAGAGTGGGCTCTTTCTTGATTATATATTTTTATAGAGGAATAAGACAGTGCTATTTTCTGGATCTGTAGATTGTGAAGGAGCAAAAACGGCCTTTAGTAGAGTGATATGCTCTTCTTGTCAGATGTGGGAGTTTAGGGAGAGTTTAAGACTAACTGAGGATTATATCTGCAATAAATGCCATTGGTTGCGAATTGTATCATATTGAATGGAACAGTTGGAGTGACAGAGAAATGAGGAACTTACAAGAGCAAGGGGATGTTATGGATGGCAGTTATAGGAAGAGAGAAAAGTTGCAGATACGGTCACATAGATGGGTCAACTCCAGGAAAGGTAGAAGAGGTAGGCAAGGAGTGTAGGAGTCTTCTATGGCTATCCCCATTTCAAACACATATGCTGTTTTGGAAAATGTAGGGCGTGATGAATTCTCAGGAGAATGTCACACGAACAGCCAAGTTTCTGGTACCGAGACTGACTCTAATGCAATGAGAGGTACGTCGGGTTCCAAGAGATCAATTGTGTTCGGGGACTCTCTAGTCCAAGGTACAGACAGACGTTTCTGTGGCCAGCAGCGAAAAAACAAGATGGTGTGTTGTTTCTCTGGTGCCAGGGTGAAGGATGTCTCGGGGAGGATGCAGAATGTTCTCAAGGGGGAGAGGGGCCAGCAAGAGACCATTGTCCACATTGGAACCAATGACATTGGAAGGGAAAAGGTTGAGATTCTGAAGGGAGATTACAGTCCTCAAGGGTAGTAATATCTGGATTAATCCCAGTGCTATGAGCTAGTGAGGGCAGGAATAGGATGATAGAGCTGATGAATGCATGGCTGGGAGAAGGATTCACATTTTTGGATCATTGGAATCTCTTTTGGAGTAGAAGTGACCTGAACAAGAAGGATGGATTGCACCTAAATTGGAAGGGGACTAATATACTGGCAGGGAAATTTGCTAGAGCTGCTTGGGAGGATTTAAACTATTTGGTGGGGGGGGGGGGGAGCTGAAGGTGGTACCCAGGGAGATAGTGAGGAAAGAGATTAATCTGAGACTGGTACAGTTGGGAAAGAGAGCAAGTCAAACAGTCAGGGACAAAGCAGAGAACAAGGTAGGACTGATAAATTAAACTGCATTTATTTCAATGCAAGAGGCCCAACAGGGAAGGCAGATAAACTCAGGGCATGGTTAGAAACATGGGAATTACAGAAACATGGCTCAGGGAAGGACAGGACTGGCAGCTTAATGTTCCAGGATACAAATGCTACAGGAAAGATAGAAAGGGAGGCAAGAGAGGAGGGGGAGTGGCATTTTTGATAAGGGATAGCATTACAGCTGTCCTGAGGGAGGATATTCCCAGAAATTCATCCTGGGAAGTTATTTGGGTGGAACTGAGAATAAGAAAGGGATGATCACCTTATTGGGATTGTATTACAGACCCCCTAATAGTCAGAGGGAAATTGAGAAACAAATTTGCAAGGAGATCTCTGTTATCTGTAAGAATAATAGGGTGATTATGGGAGGGGATTTTAACTTTCCAAACATAGACGGGGATTGCCGTAGTGTTAAGTGTTTAGATGGAGAGGAATTTGTTAAGTGTGTACAAGACAATTTTCTGATTCAGTATGTGGATGTACTACTAGAGAAGTTGCAAAACATGACCTACTCTTGGGAAATAAGGCAGGGCTGAGGTGTCAGTGGGGGAGCACTTTGGGGCCAGCGACCATAATTCTATTAGTTTTAAACTAGTGATGGAAAAAGATAGACCAGGCCTAAAAGTTGAAGTTCTAAATTGGAGAAAGGCTAAGTTTGACAGTATTAGGCCAGAACTTTCAAAAACTGATTGGGGCAGATGTTCGCAGGTAAAGGGACGGCTGGAAAATGGGAAGCCTTCAGAAACAAGATAACGAGAATCCAGAGCAAGTATATTCCTGTCAGGGTGAAAGGGAAGGCTGGTAGGTACAGGGAATGCTGGATGACTAAAGAAATTGAGGGTCTGATTAAGAAAAAGAAGGAAGCATATGTCAGGTAGAGACAAGATAGATCGAGTGAATCCTTGAAAGAGTATAAAGGAAGTAGGGGTATACTTAAGAGGGAAATCAGGAGGACAAAAAGGGGACATGAGATAGCTTTGGCAAATAGAGTTAAGGAGAATTGAAAGGGATTTTACAAATACATTAAGGACAAAAGGGTGACTAGGGAGAGAATAGGGCCCCTCAAAGATCAGCAAGGCGGCCTTTGTGTGGAGCCACAGAAGATGGGCGAGATATTAAATGAGTATTTTGCATCAGTGGTTACTGTAGAAAAGGTCATGGAAGATATAGACTGTAGGGAAATAGATGGTGATATTTGAAAAATGTCCATATTACAGAGGAGGAAGTGCTAGAAGTCTTGAAAACCATGGAAGTTGATAAATACCCAGGTCCTGATCAGGTGTACCCGAGAACTCTGTGGGAAGCTAGGGAAGTGATTGCTGGGCCTCTTGCTGAGATATTTGCATCATCGATAGTCACAGGTGAGGTGCCGGAAGACTGGGGGTTGGTTAATGCAGTGCCACTATTTAAGAAGGGTGGTAAGGACAAGCCAGGGAACTATAGACCGGTGAGCCTGAAATCGATGGTGGGCAAGTTGTTGGAGGGAATCCTGAGCGACAGGATGTACATGTATTTGGAAAGGCAAGGACTGATTAGGGATAGTCAACATGGCTTTGTGCTTGAGAAATCATATCTCACAAACTTGATTGAGTTTTTTGAAGAAGTAACAAAGAGGATTGATGAGGGCAGAGTGGTAGATGTGATCTATATGGACTTCAGTAAGGCATTCGACAAGGTTCCCCATGGGAGACTGGTTAGCAAGGTTAGATCTTGTGGAATACAGGGAGAACTAGCAATTTGGATACAGAACTCGCTTAAAGGTAGAAGACAGAGGGTGGTGGTAGACAGTTATTTTTCAGATTGGAGGCCTGTGACCAGTGGAGTGCCACAATGATCGGTGCTGGGTCCAATACTTTTCGTCATTTACATAAATGATTTGGATGTGAGCATAAGGGGTAGAGTTAGTAAGTTTGCAGATGACACCAAAATTGGAGGTGTATTGGAAAGCGAAGAAGGTTACCTCAGATTACAACAGGATCTTGATCAGATGGGCCAATGGGCCGAGAAGCGGCAAATGGAGTTTTAGATAAATGCGAGATGCTGTATTTTGGGAAAGCAAATCAGAGCAGGACTTATACACTTGATGGTAAGGTCCCAGGCAGTGTTACTGAACAAAGAGACCTTGGAGTGCAGGTTCATTGCTCCTTGAAAGTGGAGTTGCAGGTAGATAGGATAGTGACGAAGGCGTTTGGTATGCTTTCCTTTATTGGTCAGAGTATTGAGTACAGGAGTGGAGGCTGGTACAATTGCAACATTTAAAAGGCATCTGGATGAGTATATGAATAGGAAAGGTTTAGAGGGATATGGGCTGGGTACTGGCTGGTGGGACTAGATTAGGTTGGAATATCTGGTCGGCATGGACAGGTTGGACTGAAGGGTCTATTTTCGTGCTGTTCATCTCTATGACTCTATGACGTATATGAATAGGAAGGGTTTGGAGGGATATGGGCTGGGTACTGGCAGGTAGGACTAGATTAGGTTGGGATATCTGGTCGGCATGGACAGGTTGGACTGAAGGGTCTGTTTTCGTGCTGTTCATCTCTATGACTCTATGACTCTATATGTTTGTAACACACAATACAACAGCCTCTGTGGTGATAATAGTGCCCTGCAGATGGAAATATTGACCGGTGCTGAAGAAAAGTCACTCTGAACTGGAAACATTAACTCTGTTTCTCTCTCCATAGGTGCTGCCAGACCTGCTGAGTTTCTCCAACACTTTTTATTTATTTATTAAACATTGAATGGATTAGTCATCACTCCCATGAGATCATCATATGAACCACCAGTTTAGTGTATTCAGATAATGAAAAACCCAAAATAAGTTCGTAGGAACAGGATTCCCAGAGGGAATACAGACAGTAAAATATCAGTAAGACCTTAAGTGAGCGTGCTGCACAGGATCTCCAACTTGAACTACACAAGTCGGACTAGTGTGTACCATTTGCCAGTATGACTGGCTTTACCATCAGTATTCTCCACCATTTAACATCCAGAGCTCTTTGGCGTACACACATTCCAATATTCACAATACTCTGAGGTAAGAAGTAGTCTTTTATTTCTCTGGCATCTCAAAGCTTCAAGACAAGTTTGAAAATTCCAGTGAGGCAGTGGAAACCTTGTCAGTCTGAGTGTCCCTTCACCAGTCTGACTGACCCTTCACCAGTCTGAGTGTCCCTTCACCAGTCTGACTGACCCTTCACCAGTCTGAGCATCCCTTCACCGGTCTGACTGACTCTTCACCAGTCTGACTGACCCTACACCAGTCTGAGCATCCCTTCACCGGTCTGACTGACACTTCACCAGTTCAACTGGCCCTTCACCAGTCTGACTGACCCTTCACCAGTCTGAGAGTTACTTCACCAGTCTGACTGACCCTTCACCACTCTAAGCATCCCTTCACCAGTCTGACTGATCCTTCACCAGTCTGAGTGTCCCTTCACCAGTCTGACTGACCCATCACCAGTCTGACTGACCCTTCACCAGTCTGAGTGTCCCTTCACCAGCCTGACTGACCCTTTACGAGTCCAACTGACCCTTCACCAGTCTGAGCATTTCTTCACCAGTCTGACTGACCCTTCACCACTCTGACAGACCATTTACCAGTCTGACTGACCCTTCACCAGTCTGAGTGTCCCTTCACATTCTGACTGACCCATTACCAGTCCAACTGACCCTTCACCAGTCTGACTGATCCTTCACCACTCTAAGCATCCCTTCACCAGTCTGACTGACTCTTCACCAGTCTGAGTGTCCCTTCACCAGTCTGACTGACTCTTTACCAGTCTGACTGACCCTTCACCAGTCTGAGTGTCCCTTCACCAGCCTGACTGACCCTTTACGAGTCCAACTGACCCTTCACCAGTCTGAGCATTCCTTCACCGGTCTGACTGACCCTTCACCAGTCTGACTGACCCTTCACCAGTCTGAGTGTTCCTTCACCAGTCTGACTGACCCTTCACCAGTCTGAGTGTCCCTTCACCAGTCTGACTGACCCTTTATGAGTCCAACTGACCCTTCACCAGTCTGACTGACCCTTCACCAGTCTGAGCATCCTTTCACCAGTCTGAGTGTCCCTCCACCAGTCTGAGCATCCCTTCACAAGTCTGACTGACCCTTCACCAGTCTGACTGACCCTTCACCAGTCTGAGTGTCCCTTCACCAGTCTGACTGACCCTTTACCAGTCCAACTGACCCTTCAACAATCTGACTGACCCTTCACCAGTCTGAGTGTCCCTTCACCAGTCTGAGCATCCCTTCACCAGTCTGACTGACCCTTCACCAGTCTGAGTGTCCCTTCACCAATCTGACTGACCCTTTACCAGTCTGAGCATCCCTTCACCAGTCTGAGCATCCCTTCACAAGTCTGACTGACCCTTCACCAGTCTGACTGACCCTGCACCAGTCTGAGCATCCCTTCACACGTCTGACTGACCCTTCACCAGTCTGACTGACCCTTCACCAGTCTGACTGACCCTTTACCAGTCTGACTGACCCTTCACCAGTCTGAGCATCCCTTCACCAATCTGAGCATCCCTTCACAAGTCTGACTGACCCTTCACCAGTCTGACTGACCCATCACCATCCTGAGTATCCCTTCACCAGTCTGAGCATCCCTTCACAAGTCTGACTGACCCTTCACCAGTCTGACTGACCCATCACCATCCTGAGTATCCCTTCACCAGTCTGAGCATCCCTTCACAAGTCTGACTGACCCTTCACCAGTCTGACTGACCCATCACCATCCTGAGTATCCCTTCACCAGTCTGAGCATCCCTTCACAAGTCTGACTGACCCTTCACCAGTCTGACTGACCCATCACCATCCTGAGTATCCCTTCACCAGTCTGAGCATCCCTTCACCAGTCTGACTGACCCTTCACCAGTCTGAGTGTCCCTTCATTAGTTTGACTGACCCATCACCAGTCTGACTGACCCATCACCAGTCTGAGTGTCCCTTCATCAGCCTAACTGAACCTTGAGCAGGTCCGAATGACCTATCACCAGTCTGACTGTCCCCTCACCAGTCCGAATGACCCATCACCAGACCGACTGTCCCTTCATCAGTCTAACTGACCCTTCACCAGTCTGACTGACCATTTGTCTCTCTTACTGACCCTTCACCAGTCCGACGGACCCTTCATCAGTCAAAATGACCTTTCACTAGTCTGACTGACACTTCACCAGTCTGACTGACACTTCACCACTCCGACTGACCCATCATCAGTCCATCTGACCCATCACTAGTCCAACTGACCCATCATCAGTCCGACCGACCCATCAACAGTCTGAGTGTCCATTCATCAGGCCGACTGACCCTTCACCCGTCCGACTGACACATCACCAGTCTGACTGACCTTTCACCAGTCTGTGTCCCTTCATTAGTCTGACTGATCCTTCAGCAGTCCGAATGACCCATCACCAGTCCGACTGTCCCCTCACCAGTCTGAGTGTCCCTTCATCAGCCTAACTGAACCTTGAGCAGATCCGAATGACCTATCACCAGTCCGACTGTCCCCTCACCAGTCTGAGTGTCCCTTCATCAGCCTAACTGAACCTTGAGCAGATCCGAATGACCTATCACCAGTCCGACTGTCCCCTCACCAGTCTGAGTGTCCCTTCATCAGCCTAACTGAACCTTGAGCAGATCCGAATGACCTATCACCAGTCCGACTGTCCCCTCACCAGTCTGAGTGTCCCTTCATCAGCCTAACTGAACCTTGAGCAGATCCGAATGACCTATCACCAGTCCGACTGTCCCCTCACCAGTCTGAGTGTCCCTTCATCAGCCTAACTGAACCTTGAGCAGATCCGAATGACCTATCACCAGTCCGACTGTCCCCTCACCAGTCTGAGTGTCCCTTCATCAG
>NC_057734.1:41251145-41257535 GCF_004010195.1 Chiloscyllium plagiosum
AGTCCGACTGTCCCTTCATCAGTCTAACTGTCCCTTCACCAGTCTGAGTGTCCCTTCACTAGTCTGACTGATCCTTGATCAGTCTGACTGACCATTCGTCTGTCTTACTGACCCTTCACCACACCGACTGACCCTTCATCAGTCTGAATGACCCTTCACCAGTCTGACTGACCCTTCACCAGTCCGATAGACCCATCAACAGTCTGAGTGTCCGTTCATCAGGCCGACTGACCCTTCATCAGTTTGACTGACCAATCACCAGTCTGACTGACCCATCACCAGTCCGACTGACCCATTATCAGTCTGAGTGTTCCTTTATCAGGCTGACTGACCCTTCATCAGTCCGACTGGCCCATCATCATCCTGAGCGTCCCTTCACTAGTCCGACTGACCATTCACCAGTCTGAGAGTCCCTTCACCAGAACAACTGGCCCTTCACCAGTCTGACTAACCCTTCACCAGTCTGAGTGTTACTTCACCGGTCCGACTGACCCTTCACCAGTCTGACTGACCCTTCACCAGTCTGAATGTCCCTTCACCTGTCTGGCTGACCCTTTACCAGTCTGACTGACCCTTCACCAGTCTGGCTGACCCTTTACCAGTCTGACTGACCCTTCACGAGTCTGAGTGTCCCTTCTCCAGTCTGACTGACCATTCACCAGTCTGAGTATACCTTCACCAGTCTGACTGACCCTTTACCAGTCCAACTGACCATTCACCAATGTGACTGACCCTTCACCAGTCTGAGCATCCCTTCACCAGTCTGACTGACCCTTCACCAGTGAGTGTTCCTTTATTAGTCTGACTGACCCATCACTCGTCTGACTGACCCATCACCAGTCTGTGTGTCCCTTCATCAGCCTAACTGACCCTTCACCAGTCCGAATGACCCATCACCAGTCCGACTGCCCCCTCACCAGTCCGAATGACCCATCACTAGTCCGATTGTCCCTTCACCAATCTGAATGACCCATCACCAGTCCGACTGTCCCTTCACCAGTCTGATTGTCCCTTCATCAGTCTAACTGACCCTTCACCAGTCTGAGTGTCTCTTCACCAGTCTGACTGACCCTTTACCAGTCTGACTGACCCTTCACCAGTCTGAGTGTCCCTTCGCCAGTCTGACTGACCCTTCACCAATCTGAGTGTCCCTTCATTTGTCTGACTGACCCATCAGCAGTCTGAGTGACCCTTCATCAGCCTAACTGACCCTTCAGCAGGTCCGAATGCCCCATCACCAGTCCAACTGTCCCTTCACCAGTCTGAGTGTCCCTTCACCAGTCTGACTGACCCTTGATCAGTCTGACTGACCATTCGTCTGTCTTACTGACCCTTCACCACACCGACTGACCCTTCATCAGTCTGAATGACCCTTCACTAGTCTGAATGACCCTTCACTAGTCTGACTGACCCTTCACCAGTCCGACTGACCCATCATCAGTCCGCCTGACCCATCACCAGTCCAACTGACCCATCACCAGTCCGACTGACCCATCAACAGTCTGAGTGTTCGTTCATCAGGCTGACTGACCATTCACCGGTCCGACTGTCCCCTCACCAGTCTGAATGATCCATCACCAGTCCGACTGTCCCTTTATCAGTCTAACTGTCCCTTCACCAGTCTGAGTGTCCCTTCACCAGTCTGACTGACCCTTCATCACTCTGACTGACCATTCGTCTGTCTTACTGACCCTTCATCAGTCCGACTGACCCTTCATCAGTCTGAATGACCCTTCACCAGTCTGACTGACCCTTCACCAGTCCGACTGACCCATCACCAGTCCGTCTGACCCATCACCAATCCAATGGACACAATACCAGTCCGACTGACCCACTAATAGTCTGAGTGTCCGTTCATCAGACCGACTGACCCTTCACCGGTCCGACTGACCCATCACCAGTCTCACTGACCCATCACCAGTCTGAGTGTCCCTTCATTAGTCTGACTGACCCATCACCAGTCTGACTGACCCGACACCAGTCTGTGTGTCCCTTCATCAACCTAACTGACCCATCACCAGTCTGACTGTTCCTTTCCCAGTCTGATTGTCCCTTCATCAGTCTAACTGAACCTTCACCAGTCTAAGTGTCCCTTCACTAGTCCGACTGACCCTTCATTAATCTGAGTGTCCCTTCACCAGTCTTACTGAACTTTCATCAGTCTAATTGGCCTTTTGTCAGTCTGACTGACCCTTCACCAGTCTGACTGACCCATCACCAGTCTGACTGACCCTTCGTCAATCTGACTGACCCTTTACCAGTCTGACTGACCCTTCACCAGTCTGACTGAACCATCACCAGTCTGTCTGACCCTTCACATGTCTGACTGACCCTTCACCAGTCTGTCTGACTCACACATCACCAGTCTGACTGACCCTTTACCAGTCTGACTGACCCCTCACCAGCAATGTCCTGGGCAAATGCAACCAGCTTCTCCAGTGCTGGTGGGAGCAGTGAGTACTGACTTGTATTACCTGACATCCAGGATCGATGGGGGGGGTCGGTGGGGTGGGGTTTTGATTGCCATGGATGTGCACAGTGGGTATTCTGAAGTCTAGGTGGAGGTGAAAAGCATGGTCAGTGGGATGGCTTCTAGTGTCCACCCCCTGCCCAGTCCCTCGATCAAGCACAGCATACCCAACAGCCACTACCTCCCCTGATGCCTGTGGCCAATCTGACAGGACTTGCTGTGTAGCCATCTGAGGGTCTGGGTGACCCTTCCCTCCATTTAATCCCTGTATCCCCACTGCGATGGCCTCCGATAATAATGGAGCTCGTTTGGCTGAACAGTGAGCCTAATTGACAGATCATCGCCAGTGTAGAGAATCCCATCACACCCCCTTCCAACCCCCCACCCACTCCCTGAGGTAATTCAGTGGGGGAATGGGGTTTCCAGGCACCAGCTGCCTGATGTCAGGCCCCTCCCATGGTTGTAGGCCTGGTTGTCATGGTTCCAGCTGTGAATGGGCTGTATAAAACCCAGTCCAATGACTGATTTACAAATATAATGCTTTGGGAGGTCCCAGAGATGTGAAAGGGGTTATATAAATGCAGATTTTCCACTTGTCTTGGACCTGTCTCAAAGGCTTTCGTCTACCAAAAACATATGATATCAGTCGAGTCTCTGGATTCTGATGCTCTCCATTATTTGGGGAGAGTGATCAGGATCAGTGAGCACATGATTAGCCAGTAACTCCATTATTATAGTCCAGTATATGACTACAGTTGTCTTTTTTCAATAAGAAATTCCTGTCGGGCCTGAATATCTCAAATAACCTTGGAATTATAACAGTTCCCATCGTGTCTCTTAGCTAGTGCCAATCTCGTGCCTTTCCCCATATTTCTCCACTCCACATTCTATCCAAATAACCAACCATTGGCCTTTTGAATGTTTCAATTGAACCTGCCTCCACCACATTTCCAGGCAGTGTATTCCACACTCTATCGTTGTGTGAAAAGGTTTTTCTCACATCACCCTTTGTGCTTCACTTTAAGCCTATGCTCTCTGTCATTATTCCTTTTATCAGTGGGAACAATTTCCCTCCATCTACTCTGTCTGGCCCGCTCATGACTTTGAAAACCTCCATCAATTCTCCTCTCAGCCTCCTCCTGCCCGGGGAGAGCAGTCCCCAGCTCTGACCAAGTACCACAGCCGTACTCTCATTCAAATGGAGAGGCTCCTGCTCTCACAGGCAGCCCCAGGTCTCACTGAGGGTTTCACAGTGGGAAAATATTTGGAACCACTGCTCTACTTACATCAAATAGACAGGCAGGAGGCTGGAGGATCACAGCAAGTCAGGCAGCGTCGGGAGGTGGAGAAGTCAACGTTTCAGGTGTAACCTTTCTTCAGAACTGGGGGTTGGTTTAAGGGGAGCTACGGGTAAAGGGGGTGGCGGGGGGCAGGGTGGTGAAGTGGGGATAGGTGAAGACAGGTAGAGGGTACGACCTGGTTGGTCAATGGGAGGAATGGTTGGTGGCAGGGAACGGTGGAAGGGATGGGGAGGGGCTGGGAAGGGAATTGAGGGATGGGGAGGGAGTTTATTTGAAATTGGAGAAGTCAGTGATACATCAGATAGCATTATCCGAGGGAGGTAGGAGGGCTCTTTACAACATACCACTGGAAATCTCACCTCCACCTGAGAGGGCACTCTCAGTTTAATGTCCCCGAAAGGTGGATGAAAATGTGAACATATGGAGCCCACAAGTTAGGAATTATGGGCTTGAAAGACCAAAATGGCAGGTAATGGGGGAGAGAGAGAGAGAGAAAGAGAGAGGGAAAGAGAGAAAGAGAGAGAGAGAGCGGCTGGTAGTGGCTGTGAGTCACCATTTAAATATGAGCAAGAAATGTCAAGGATAGGCTGGGGCCTGGAAATAGGCCAAAGAAAGAGAAAACTTAAAAGTAGGCCGAACAAATAAATGCGACATGCAAGAGAGGGTGCTAGGAAGTGCAAGGGAGCGTGGTCATCCAGTTTAATTTTCCACCTGATTCTTTCTTGATTCTGATGTGATCCAATTCAAAGTGCCAGTGCAGATGGGCTGGAATGAAGTAAAAGGGTGATTCTTTGTGAGCTGGCTACAGCCTTTTGAAAGGCCTGCTGTTGAACAAAGGCTCTGCTCCTTGCTTCTTTGTGTGACTCAAGGGGCTGAAAGAGAAAAGAGAGAAAGGTCCCCATCTCTTATTTCATGTGTAAATGAGGTGGGACTTGCAGGTCAAAGGTCACTTAGAGGAGTACTTTATGCTTAATTATGTCAACGGGAGAAAGGGAGCAGAGTCTCATTAAAAATCTGCTCCTTAAAGAAAAGCAGCCTGCACCCAAAGAGAGCTATTTTGAAAGTTTTGACAAAACACCGCACTCCTACATGCGAAAACAAAGTTAACGGGGGCTAGGCCTAACAATTTTGGTTCCACTGGAGGGCCTGTGTTTTTTAAACTGCCCCCTTTCTTTACCCACCTCTCTGTGTGTTAGTCCGGCAGACAGGCCCGTTTCCCAGCACAACAACCCAGTAATTGGATACACTGCAAGAGAAAGAAGGTGAGGCAAACTATTTTGCGAAATGTAGACACAGCTTTCAGAAAAGGAAAACCCCCAGAGAATTGCAGATGCTGGAAATCAGAAACAAAAAAAAAACACCAGACCTGAAACGTTAACTCTGTTCTGCTCTCCACAGACCTGCTGAGTTTCTCCAGCAATTTCTGATTTTGTCACAGGTTTTAGAACCCTCTTTGGGCTCAGAGTTCTCTCACTATTAATAGCAATTATTGAAGTGCACAGTACCATATTTTTGTGGGCCCCATCATCTCTTAATGGTGAGATTATTTAAAACAGCAGCACACAGGGATAAGGAGGAGGGGTTGTTGTGCATGGAGATGAAGAGTGTACTTGTTAAATGAAATTTGGTGAAGAATGAAACTAATATCTTTAGCTCCCCACGCATTCCCACAACCACTGAGTTCATGCTTGTCCCAGGACTGCTGAAGCAAACCATTTACAAGTTATTAACTAGGATAGGCCGATGTGTTTTGGATTTTAGGGGAATGAGAGGAGATCTCATTGAAATCTTTTGGTTCTTAGTGAGACATAAGGCTGTTTCTTCTACCTGGAGAGTCTGGAACTGGTGGTCACAGGCTGAGGATAGCGGGCCATCCTGAGAGGAGGGGAAATGCCTTCCCTCAAAGGGTAGTGCCTGGAATCTTGTACCCCCACACGGGCGGATGATCAGTCAATGATTCCATCTGAGACTGAGATTGGCGGACTCAGGACTCTGAGTGAATCACTGAGGGATAAGTGGATGAGGCAGGAAAGTGAATACAGAAGTTCAGATGTGAATAACAGAACCATCTTAAAGGGCGAATGGACTATTCCTTCAGCTATCTCCTATGCTTTGTTCTTGTACAACCTCAGATTTGACCTTCAGCTGACCTTAGAATGCCACATCGCATCCATTACCAAGGCTACGTATTTCCTTTAATAAACTATTGTGTGTTTCTGCTCCTTTCTTAGCTCAGAAAACCTCATCCAACAACTTATCTCTAGATGCAACTATTCCAGTACACCAAACCCTGCACTCTGCTTCCAGTTGAATTCTTCCAATTCTCTGCCATCCATGTTTTCACTTGGCAACAAATTTGGTGTCCACCCACATGCTCCCTGACCAGGAGCACACAGACTACTGAAATTCTCACCGTTTGTTTTAAACTGCTTCCACTGCTTCATCCTCAACTCCTCCCACTGCTCACTTGAACTGGCAGACCCATGAGATCTCTGTGCTCCTCTAATTCCTGCATGCACTCCATTTTCACTGCACCACCTGTGTGCATGTCCGTCCGTCCCTGTGTGTGTGTGTGTGTGTGTGTCTGTGCATCTGTGTGTGTGTCTGTGTGTGCGTGTC
>NC_057734.1:41258035-41258636 GCF_004010195.1 Chiloscyllium plagiosum
TGGACCAAAGGATCTGCTTCCATGGGGAGAAAGTGAGGTCTGCAGATGCTGGAGATCAGAGCTGAAAATGTGTTGCTGGAAAAGCGCAGCAGGTCAGGCAGCATCCAGGGAACAGGAGAATCGACGTTTTGGGCATAAGCCCTTCTTCAGGAATGAGGAAAGTGTGTCCAGCAGGCTAAGATAAAAGGTAGGGAGGAGGGACCTGGGGGAGGGGCGTTGGAAATGCGATAGGTGGAAAGAGGTCAAGGTGAGGGTGATAGGTCAGACTGGGGTGGGGGCAGAGAGGTCAGGAAGAAGATTGCAGGTTAGGAAGGCGGTGCTGAATTCGATGGATTTGACTGAGACAAGGGGGGGGGAGGGGAAATGAGGAAACTGGTGAAATCCGAGTTCATCCCTTGTGGTTGGAGGGTTCCCAGGCAGAAGATGAGGCGCTCTTCCTCCAACCGTCGTGTTGTTGTGGTCTGGCGATGGAGGAGTCCAAAGACCTGCATATCCTTGGTGGAGTGGGAGGGGGAATTGAAATGCTGAGCCACAGGGTGGTTGGGTTGGTTGGTCCGGGTGCCCCAGAGGTGTTCTCTGAAACGCTCCACAAGTAGCCGGA
>NC_057734.1:41259465-41298850 GCF_004010195.1 Chiloscyllium plagiosum
ATAAGGCGTTGGGGACTGGGGAAGCGAAAATCATGGATCAGGTGGAGGGCATGGGTGGTGTCCCGAACGTAGGTGGGGAGTTCTTGGACTAAGGGGGACAGGACGGTGTCAAGGTATGCGGAGATGAGTTTGGTGGGGCAGGAGCAGGCGGAGACAATGGGTCGGCCGGGGCAGTCAGGTTTGTGGATTTGCTTTAGCTGGACTGGGCATAATCTGAGGAAGATTGATACCGATCTTAACAAGGAGTTGCAAGGAGAGGTGAGTTGGTTAAAGAGGTAGATTCAAAGGAAGCAATGAGTTTTAGGGAGAGCTTACTGCCCAGGGAGCTGAAGAAATGGTGGGAATAAAGGGAATTGGTGGATGCACCAGAATTGGAGAGTTCTTGAAGGGTTGTGGAACTGAAGAAAGTCCAGGGCCAGGCCATGTGTTCGAACCTAAGGATGAGAATTTTCAATTGAGTGTGGTGCACTGGGAGGTTGAAAAGGTCAATACAACAGCCCTGTTATAAGAGATTAATAACAGCGACTACCTTTTCACCTGAGAGCTGGTTAATTGGCTGTATTACCTTGCAGGGTATTTTAAGGACTATACCATACCTAAGAGCAATTTATCATGTCTCACCAAGAGCCTAAAGGACACTAGAAACCAGGGACATGATTCGACTTCTGGAATGAAGGTGGACAGATCAAAAATACACCATGACTGTCTGGCACACTGACTCCCCAACGCTTACCTGTGGCAGGCCACTTTGAAAGAGATGAGATTGGGGCTGTTTGGGTTACTCAGGTAGCATTTACAGTCTTCTTAACAGCAATTAAAACAACTCTCTGTAGTGCAGGGGTTGGTTCAGCTGCCTGGAGGTCAGCACCCAGTTTGGACACCAGCGTTTTTCACAGGCTTAGAGACCGGCTGTGGGTGCAGGTACATGCTGCCCAGTAGAGGGTCTCCCCACATTCCTGCACCCCATTGTGGCAGTCTGGCTGCAAGAACCATCTTCAAAGTGGCAATACCTACTGGGTCGAAATCCTGGAACTCTCTTTCCTGAGTGTGTGTGTGTGTGCGCGCGCGCGCAGTGGTTCAAGATGGGGGCTCATCGCCAATATGGGCAATAAATGCACCTGAGCCAGCAGCCGACACAGAAGAAAAACTGACTCCATCTTGAAGCCCCCTCTCTCTTACTTCTCTGCAATCATAGCCTACTGCAACTCTCAGTCTGCAGGAGAGCTGATTGGCCCTCCAGCTTCGAAAGCCTGCCCACTGCCCTTAATTGAGCTTCAATGACCTTCTGTAGGCCTAGAGAACATCTCCATGACAATCCCAATAAGTGTGTGATCCCCCACAGGGGTATGTTTTATGCTGGAAACAGTGCTAATCATCATTTTCAGAACTCTGTAGCAAACCCCCCCCCCTCCATCATGTTGACTGGTGGATAACAAGGCAGTTCCTGCTGGCTATCGAGTCCTAGAGTCTGACAGCACTGAGCCAGGCCCTTTTGCCCAAACTGGTCCATGCTGACCAAAATGCCCGTCCACGCTAACCCCATTTCTCTGCACTTGGCCCATATCATTCTAAACCTTTCCTATCCACGTATTTGTCCAAATGCCCTTTAAATGTTGTTAATGTTCCCCCCTCAACCATTTCCGCTGGCAGCTCATTCCATATACATACCACCCTCTGTGTAAAAAAGTTGCCCCTCAGGTTCCCTTTTATTCTTTCCCCTCTAACCTTAAACAGATGCCCTCTAGATTCCCCAACCCTGGGATAAAGACTGAGTGCATTCACCCCATTCATGCCTCTCATGATCTTATACACTTAAGATTGCCCCCTCAGTCTCCTATACTCTAAAGAGAAAAGTCCTAGCTTATACAATCTCTCCCTATAACTCAGACCCTTGAGTCCTGGTGACATCCTTGTAAATTTCCTCTGCACTCTTTCCAGTTTAATAACATCCTTGCGATAGCATGGTGACCAAAACTGAACACAATTCTCAAATGTGGCCTCACCAATGTCCTATAGGTGGCCTCACCTATAACATAACTTCCCAACTTCCATACTCATGCCCTGACTGATGAAGGCCAGTGTGCCAAAAACTGCCTTCACTTCCCTGTCTACCTGTGCCTCCACTTTCAGAGAACAATGCACCTGAACTCCAAGGTCCCTCTGTTCCTCTCCTTAAGGGCCTAGGCTGTACCATGAAACTCCTTCCTTGATTTGACTTTCCAAAATGCAAGACCTCACTCTTATCTATATTAAACTCCCTTTGCCATATCTCGGCCCACTTCCCCAGCTGATTAAGGTCCTGCTGCAATTTCTGATAACCTTCCTCATTGTCCACGAAACCACCTATTTTAGTGTCATCTGCAAACTTACTAATCATGCCTTGTACATTCTCATCCAAATCATTGACATAGATAACAAATAGTAATGGGCCCAGCACTGACCCCTGAGGCACTCCATTAGTCACAGGCCTCCAGTCCAACAAGCATCCTTCCTTTATTGCCCTCTGCTTCCTACCATCAAGCCAAGTGTGTAATCAATTTGCCAGCTCCCCTGGATTTAACCTAGAGCAGCCTGCCACGTGAAACCAAAAAACCTGCAGATGCTGTAAGTCATTCTAGGGAAGAGTCACTCGACCTGATATGTTAACTCTGATTTCTCCTCACAGCTGCTGCGAGACCTGCTGAGCTTTTCCAGCAATTGCCATCTTAATTCCTGCTGGTGTTGTTCCTGCTGTGTTGGTGGGCACTACCGATCCTGTAGATCCCTATCTGAGGCCCAACGTGGAGCTGCAGTGAACATTGGCAGTGGAGAAGGGTCAGGTCAGAATGAGTAAAGTCCAAGGTAGGTAAGAAAACAGAGCTGGAAATCGGCAGTCACACTCACAGCGTTCTCCCTGTGAGCACACACTCTTTTGGGGTTGTCAAGCCTGACAGTTTCACAGGGTAGTCCCTGGCCAACGTGCTCTCACCTTGCTGATGCTGGTGAGTTTCAGACAGCTTGGGAACCCCCATGTGGTGAATGTCACATTAAAGTCTCTGTTCGCAATTTGAGCTGGAGCCCCTCTGTGGAGGTTTCCAGCATGGCTCGGTAAAAGCTGGGGTGATTGTCAACCTCCCTGCATTTCTGGGTGATTTAACCCTCCTGCTTTCACCCAAACCCATCCTTGCTTACCTTTTGGAATCCTGTGCCCTGGTTTCCAGTTAGGCAATGAGTTGCACACCCATTCAGTGGACTCCATGCTACTTCATGACTGCAGGCAGCGCTGGGAAAGAGGGCAGCCTCTGTGGGTCTCCCCTGCCAAAGGACTAAGGCAAGGGCTAACTCATTCACCGTTCTGAGGTAGCACCCTATGGCAGGAGAACTGTGCACTCGCAGCCCTGAGTAAAGTTGGAATACACGTCAAACAGCCTTTCTCAATCCAACCCTTGATTGCATGAGTGAGCAAGTACAGATCAACCTTCATTAGCTAACCGCATTAAGAAACTCCCATATGCAGTCTGTGGAAGTTGTCATCTCCGTTTATTCTCATCATTTGTGAATTGGCCCTCTCCCCGTTAGGGTGACCTCTGTCACATGACCCCAGACTGCAGTTCACTTAATATGAGAGGGGGCAGACCATTACCATAGACCAGTTTAAAAGCCCTTTTAGATAGGCCGTCTTTTAAGGCCAATTCCAGGCTTCAGGTTCCCAAGAAGCCTGCCCTTGGCTACCAGACTGGCACATTCCAAGGTCCAGGGCTATGTGCTGAGGGACGCACTAAAGCGTGGGCAGCCGCAGCCAAGGGGCAGTGGGGGAAGACCACTGTCTGAGGTCTTTCTGCTGAAGTTAAATGGGGGTCCATTTGGTTATTGAACCCTCCTATTACCTCAAATGCATGTAACTATAGTCAATATGTAAGACATGTCTTTGGCTTGTTTGGATAGAGTCAAACTCCAATATTTGTTTGTTTTCTCGATATGCTACCGAACAGAACCGAACTGTATTTAGATTAGATTCCCTACAGTGTGGAAACAGGTCCTTCCGCCCAACCAGTCCACACTGACCCTCCGAAGAGTAACCCACCCAGACCCATTTCCCCTCTGACTAATGCACCTAACACTTTAGGCAATTTAGCATAGCCAATTCACCTGACTTGCACATCTTTAGACTGTGGGAGGAAACCGGAGCACCCGGAGGAAACCCACACAGACACGGGGAGAATGTGCAAACTCCACACAGACAGTCACCTGAGGCTGGAATCGAACCTGGGACCCTGGTGCTGTGAGGCAGCAGTGCTAACCACCGAGCCACCGTGCTGCCCCAAAATAATAGTATTTGTGACTATACATATTTTTTATGAATGAAGTACATTTTTGATATAAAAGATACCCATCAGTTCTGAGGAACGGTCACTGGACCTGACACATTGTCTCCACAGATGCTGCCAGTCCTGCTGAACTTTTCTAGCAATTTCTTTTTCTGATTTCCAGCATTTGCAGTTCTTAATCATAGAATGCCTACAGTGTGGAAACAGGCCCTTCAGCCCAACAAGTCCACATCGACCCTCCGAAGAGTAACCCACTCTGACCCATCTCCCTACCCTGTTACTCCACATTTCCCCTGACTAATGCACCTAACCTACACATCCTTGAACACTATGGGCAATTTAGCGTGGCCAAACCACCTAACCTGCACAGCTTTGGACTGTAGGAGGAAACCCACACAGACACAGGGTGAATGCAAATGCCAGAGAGACAGTCGCCCAAGGCTGGAATAGAACCCGGGTCCCTGGCGCTGTGAAGCAACAGTGCTAACCACTGAGCCACCATACTGCCTGGTAATTTTACTCAGTATTTATCTTTTCAAATTTGATTTTGGTGTATCAGCGAAAACCTGAAGCCGCTGCCATCCAAGAGCTGATTAGAGTCGCTCTGCTAGTAAGGTGAAAATGAGGACTGCAGATGCTGGAGATCAGAGTCTAGATTAGAGTGGTGCTGGAAAAGCACAGCAGGTCAGGCAGCATCCGAGGAGCAGGAAAATCAACGATTCCTGATGAAGGCCTCCTGCCCGAAACATCGATTTTCCTGCTCCTCAGATGCTGCCTGACTGCTGTGCTTTTCCAGCACCACTCTAACCCTGATTCTCACTCTGCCAGTTAGCATGGTCCAGAGAAAGAGTCAATGACCTGAAAAATATCCAGAGACTGAGTGACCTCTGTCTCTTCACAGACGCTTTCTAGCTTTCTCTCCCTCTTTTTAACTGCTGCTAGTCAATCAAAACCAATGTTAATGGAGTAAACATCTGGATGGTGACTGTGTGAGGGAAGGCTGCTACAAAGGCAGCTTTGATATTTTTTTGCAAATTCTGTTCCCACCCATGCCCAAGACCTTGTTTTCTCTACTCTTCAATCAAACTGTGTCATAGCTGCATTCCCTGTCCTTTGATATCTCAACTAACTAACCAATTGTAAGCCTAGTCAATGCATATTGGAAACAGAAATGCATTCCTGTGTGGGGAGAAGAGTGCAGGTGACTTACAGCTTAGCTCAATCCTGTCCTTAACCATAAACATATCTCATGGTACAGCTTCAAAGGAAAGCAAGGCAGTTTCTACCTGTATCCTCGGAGAAAGTGAGGAACTGCAGATGCTGGAGGTCAGAGCTGAAAAATGTGTTGCTGGAAAAGCGCAGCAGGTCAGGCAGCATTCAAGGAGCAGGAGAATCGATGTTTCGGGCATAAGCCTGAAGAAGGGCTTATGCCCGAAACGTCGATTCTCCTGCTCCTTGGATGCTGCCTGACCTGCTGCGCTTTTCCAGCAACACATTTTTCAGCTCTACCTGTATCCTGCCAACATTTACACCTCAGCTAACACCTGCATTCAATGATCTGGACACTGAGCTTATTCTAATCCTTGGAGCTTGCTGCGTGCCAACTGAGTGTTGCATGTCCTATATTTCAACCGTGAGTGTGCTTCAAAGATATTTCATTGGCTGTATCGCTCTGCCAACATCTGAGGTCATCAGTGGCTATATAAATGCAAGAACAGCAATTACTTTTTTTGCTTTTTTCCCCCTAATCTTGCTAAATTCCAGGCAAGACACATCAGAACTCAGTGAAAGTGGGTGGAGTTTACTTCCCCTAGAGTTTTCGATTCACCCTCAGAGTGACACTTGGGTTCAAGTCCCACCTGCTCCAGAGATGTGTAATAACTCCATTGAGTCGGTGAATTATCAAATATCTAACTGGTCATTGATGCTGCAAACTTGCATCAACCTGACCAAAGCAGCCTCAGTGTGACTTAGTAACAGCATGGCATCAACACCCACTGACCAGTACTTTGGTGTGAATGAACATGTGTGTGCCTGTGAGAATGTGTGTCTGTGTGAGTGTGCATGTCTGTAAGAGTGCGTGTGTCTGTGAGAATGTATATCTGTGTATATGTCTGTGAGAATACATGTGTCTGTGTGTGTGTGCATGTGTGTGTCTGTGTGAGTGTATGTGTCTGGGTGTGTGTGTCTGTGTATGTGAATGTGTGTGTCTGTTTGTGTGAGGGAGGGAGGAGATGTGGTGTTATCGATTGAAATTGGCTGCAGTGCGCCTCAGGAAGTGGTGATAAAGACTTCCAGGTTCCTCAGTGAAAGAAGAAAGTCCTATTGAGGCCTCCCTTCCCCCCAGAACAGGGCCAGGACCTGAAGGTTTAAGTCTCAGCCCAAGATTCTGATGAGGAGCCTTGCTGCTAACTTGGGGTCACTTCTGTCCTTGAAGTCTCTTGTTACTTCTCCAGATGCTGCATTACCATAGTGCCATTTGGCAGGACTGGGTGCCCACTGTGCCATGAAAATGACCCCAAAGGGGACCATGATGGGCAGGTGGCAGAAGGGTAGACGGAATTCCCATTCCTAATGGAGGATAGCCTTGTGGAGAATAATTCCCACCTCAGAGTCCAAAACGTGAAGGAAGGCTGTTTACTTATGTGAGGCACCAACGAGCAGTCAGCATCCACAATATGGTCAGGATGGTGTTCGTGCCTGATATTGAATCTGCAGATTAATTTAAATGGAGAGTCAAATCAAACAATCTGAGGGAAAATAGCTTCAAAATAAAACGATTGGTTCTTACCCGGCCTTCAGGGATTGAAGACAAATCACAACATGGAGTCGTTGGGCCTGGTCATTGGTGAGGCCTGCACTGAACTGGACACTTTGTGTCTGCACAGCAGGTGCTACTTGTTGCTCACTAAGTTTCAAAGATTCTTGTTAATTAGTGTTTTTCTTTAAAAGAAAAGAATAAATCCTTTAAAGATGGCCTTTGGCCAAGGTGCTTCGAAGCAGATGGTGAGGTTTTATTCACAATCTTTTCTTTCTTTGCCAATTTCTTCTCTTCAGGCAAACCCGCCTGTAATGTGGATCTCACAGGTTCCAACATGGCACCTAGCCCACGGCAGCTGCACAGAGAGCTCCACCCCAGCCCCAGGCCTGGCCTGCCCGGGTGACTTGTTCCACAAGCCTGCTGGATGAATCGCTGAGGAAAATAATAAGCCTCCACGCAGCAGCGTTAAACGACAACAAAAAGGCATGATTGCTCTGAAAATGTTCGCCTGTTGCGATGCTTGGCTCCATCCCTTGAGGTTTGCAGAAAAGCATTTGTGAGTAGCTCTGTCTCCGTTCACAACCTCAGAGGAACTGTGTGAATTGTGTGCTGCTGTACCTGTGTGAAATGTGGCACTTTGATTAGGGTGGCAGTGTCCATTTCACTAGGCTATCACTGGCTAACATAAGCAGCAACGCAGCGCCTTCCTGCACTGTTCTGTTCCTCAGCGTGATTAGCATCCTACACCCTGCAATTACCTACTCTTGTACCGAGTCATACAGGCCACTAAAGCCTCTACATTCTGATACTTTTTTAATGCAGGCAGGGGAATATAAATGGAACTGAAGCTAAAGAGGAGCACATTGTAAGAAAGCATGACTTCAGGATGTCGTCAAGCGTTTTACAGCCAATGAGGTTCTTCTTAAGTATTGCAATGGAAGGAAAACAAGTTGCACTGAGAAAGTTTGTATCAAACCGAAGCCACATGGCATCTCATCAAGGGGCCACCCCCAGACAGGGAATGTCAGGACAGTTCGATGATGGTCAGCATTGCAATCCTATTCCTGGGCTGAGGAGGCAACCGTCCGAGCAGAAGAGGACAGGAATCTAATAGAAGAAATAACTATCAGAAGGATGTTGTGAAAATTGAAAGGGTTCAGAAAAGATTTACAAGGATATTGCTGGGGTTGGAGGATTTGAGCTATAGGGAGAGGTTGAATAGGCTGGGGCTGTTTTCCCTGGAGTGTCGGCGGTTGAGGGATGACCTTATAGAGGTTTACAAAATTATGAGGGGCATGGATAGGGTCAATAGACAAAGTCTTTTCCCTGGGGTGGGGGACTCCAGAACTAGAGGGCATAGGTTTAGGCTGAAAGGGGAAAGTTATAAGAGACCTAAGGGGCAACTTTTTCACATAGAGAGAGAGGTACATATATGGAATGAGCTGTTAGAGGAAGAGGTGGAGGCTAGTACAATTACAGCATTTAAAAGGCATTTGGATGGTATATAAATAGGAAGCGTTTAGAGGGATATGGGTCAAGTGCTGGCAAATGGAACTAGATTAGGTTGGGATATCTGGTCGGCATAGACGAGTTGGACTGAAGGGTCTATGTCCGTGCTGTACATCTCTATGACTCTATTTGAAACCAAAACAACAAGTGTTGGAGAAACTCAGCAGCATTTGGGGAGAGGAAAACAAAAGAGTTAACATTTCCCAGTTACAGTGACCCTTCATCAGAATGAATAGGGTACGCTGGGATTTATGATGATGATGGGGAGTAGGACTGTGAGGGAGTGGGGGTCAGTGAGTCGAATAGATGGTGATAGGATCTAGAGAGAGAGACAGGAGAAGCAAATAAAGGGACCGCTGATGATAAGCCAGAGTGAGCGGGTGAATACTGAATGGGTGTAAACGGGAAGTGTGAATAATTGGAAGTGGGAGAGACCCTTACAAAACAGGACCTGGGTGTGTGGGAGTGGGGAGGAATATGAAATGGGGAATGAATATCATGCTCTGAAATTGTTAAACTCAAAGCTGGGTCTGCAGGGCTGTAAGGTGCCTCAGCGGAAGTTGGTATCCTGTTCCTCCAGCCTTGCTGGAATACCACAGCAGGCCTGAGACAGAAATATCAGCCGGGGGAAACGTGGTGGGGCGTTGAAGTGGCAGGCAGGCGTATTGTTTCAACAACAACTTGTCGTGGTGCAGTGATACAGGCAACAACTTGTCGGGGTGTCGTGTTACAACAACAACTTGTAGTGGTGTGGCACTCCTTGAGTCTGGGTGAGATGGAAAGGAAAACTGGAGGGGGAAAGGAAAGGAAAATCCAAGGAATCTGGTGGTAGCAGCAATGCCTCACATTTTGCTGAAACCTCTTTACTAACCCATTTGTGCCACCGCTCCCGTGTTCCATTTCTGCAGGCAGCCAACTTTTAGGCTCTTCTGAATTCTTCCAGAACAAAACAGATGCAACCCCTCTCACTTTACCTTGCTCTGAATAATTAATCAGAGACAAAACTCAAGTGAAAGGCAGCATATTATCCTTCCAATTCTTTTCAGCCTAATTGCAGACTTATCATAAAAGACAAAAGTGTATTCAAACCATGTGCTCAGTAAGACAGCCAGTTTTAATTAACAAAGATAAAGAAAGCGAATGTTTAAGGCATTGTCTGGTCCCTTTGTACACCTGATTAAAGCAGATTGAAATAACGTTTGGTGATTTTGGACTGTTTCCAACAAGTCACAGGTGTGGCAATGCTACTGTTAAAATAGAAAGGAATATGGTTTCCAGTTTCATTCCATCCCCAGAATCCAAATCTCATTTCCACTGTGGTCAAAATGTAATTACTTCAAGTAAACCATTAGACAGTGCACTCTAACGTTATTCCCATTCTCTCCATTCTTGAAAAACTTGCTGCATCTATGATTGGAGTTAATTCTTCAATGCTACATACCAGTCTTTCTTCTCCGTGCGGGAGTATATAGTGGAGATGGGAGTGAACCCGTCAGAATGGGATGCCTTCTACACACACACACCGCAACCAAATTGACAGTACAAACTCAGACACAGACACACACACACTTACAGATACATGCACACACTCAGATATGCACACAGCTACATAGATTGCACACACGCGCACACACTTACAAGTATAATGTACACACACAGAATGCACACACTTACGCACACATAGAATGCACACACTTACACATAGAATGCACACTCACTTACCTGAAGTAGTGTCTCAGGTTCAAGTTGATCTTAACACGGGGGCTGGCTCAGGATGGCAAAACACAAACAGTGTTCCCACTCCCAGGCTGAAAATTGATGCCACAGTGGGTTTGGCGACTGGGCGCTCTAATTTGGGCAGGAGGGCACTCTGCCGCCTTCCCATGAGATCAGTGGTGGGGAAGCTCACAAACATTTCTGCTCAGGGTCTTTGATCTTGGGGATACACCCTCAGGCTGCCTTTGATTGTCACTTACCTCCATGGGCCTCCCTAAAAAGAGGCAACACTGGTCTCCAGCAAGACCCTAGTCAGCTTCCATTAACTACAGCTCCTAAATCCTAACCCCATCCCCAGCCAGGTGGTGCTAAATGAGGGATAGTCTAGACTGGGCTGTAAGTGGGTTTGTTACTCACCGGTGTGATTAAGGTATGCATAATAATTACATGGAGGGTGACACTATCTGAACTATGTCCTAAACAGGATTCAACAGCTTCCAAGTAGGAGAAGAAAAGAAGACGAAAATTAGTGAAAAAAGATTATTTCTGAAACGTAGGAACTATGGATGATGTTTCTCCCCTCCCTGTAGCTGTCAGATCCCCCATTGTTGTCCTGGTGGTGATAAATTAGTGAAATACAGTTTAGGAATTCAACTGTGTCATTATTTTGGCTCAATAGCATACTGTGATTTAATATTAAGCGGGGGAGTAGACTTTAATATGCCTGTTTATTGTTAATACTAGCTTTATTAGGATGGTGCAGCAGTGCAGAATGATGATAAGCAAACACACTTAGGTTATACAGTTAGCTCATTGCCTGGCAGAAGGAGGAAATGGGACGTGATCCTTGCCTACAGAGAATTCATGCTGGAAAGGAGGGCACTGACTCCTTCCAGGAGTTAATGGATGGTACCTCACCTCATCCAACCGCCAAGCTTTGAACTTTCAGTGTTGAGGAGATTGTTACTGCTGAGCCCGATCCTACCTTCGTCCCACATTCCCAGACATCACGCTCCGTCCCAGTAATCAGCAGCATGGTGGCTGAGTGGCTGGCACTGCTATCTCACAGCACCAGGGACCCGGGTTTGATTCCACCCTCAGGTGACTGTCTGTGTGGAGTTTGCATGTTCTCCACATCCTTCAGCCCAAAGATATGCAGGTTAGGCGGATTGGCCGTGTTAAATTGCCCGTAGTGTCCAGAGATATCCAGGCTAGGTGGATTAGCCATGGGAAATGCAGGGTTACAGGGATAGGGTGGGGTGGTGAGTCTGGGTAGGATGCTGTTCTGAGGGTTGGTATGGACTCAATGGGCTGAATGGCCTGTTTCCCCACTGTAGGAATTCTAGAAGCATTGGTTGATCTGCTGTCCATCTCCAACCCTGAGGCCAATGAAATCAGACCAGGGACTGACCATGTGGTGTCACGTGAGTAGGCCTTTCAGCCCCTCTGGCCTGTTGGGTCACTCGATTAGATCCCGACTGATCTCGCCCACCTGGGTGATCCCGCTGGGAATTTACTCTGGGATTCGGCGGCAACTTGCATCTCCAACAAGAGAGAAGGCACAGTCTCCACCAAAATTCGACAAAAAAGCTGAAGGACTGAGAACACCATCCGGTGTGTCAGCTGTAGGTCTTCTATTACTGCGCCGTCTCTGCAGGTGGCAACAAAGGGCCCTCATTATGTCAACAATGTCAAAATTGGCCACTCGAACAAATGAAAGAATTAACAGAGTTCCCACTGGCAAAGGCTGAGAGCTCATGGGAATGAAAAAATGATGATTCCACTCATTAAAAACAGATCACAGAGTCCCACAGAGCAGCCCCCAAAGCCTTAGCTATATTTGTCACACACATTGGGGATTAGGACCTATTCAGCTCTCAGTATTGCTTGGCTCCCGAATGACTCCTGAATACGGCGATAAACATCCATTCTCTGGTGTAAGCCGCACGAGACCAGGGCAGCCAATGATAAGCTTCCACGCAGCATAATTCCCACACAAAAATAAGGTTCTGTCCCTTTTGGCAGAATAAACAAAAGCAGTTGTCTCAAGTGCGTTGTACACTGCCGTTTGGAAATTTAAAATCAGTGATTGGACAGAATATGAGTTGTAGAAGCTGAGGTCAGCCCCTTGGTTAGGTTTCAGGCATGGCAGCTTGCGATTAAACTGTACACCAAAAGATAATTCATTCTGTGAAATGTTATCAGATACTTTAATCATGTGATGTCAGGTTTAAAAATAGATTCATTCTGGGTGTTGCCAGCATTTGTTGACCACCTCTAGTTGGTGAGCTTTCTTGAAATGTAGGCTCTCCCACAGTGCCATGAGGAAGGGAATTCTTGGATTTGGACCCAATGCTTTTGAAGGAATGACAATACTAGCAGGGTGACCTTGGCAGGATGGCGTTTCACTGTGCCTAGTGCCTTTGTCATAGAGCCATACAACATGGAGACAGATCCTTCAGTCCAACCCATCCATGCCGACCATCATCCCGAACCAAACTAGGCGTAACTACCTGCACTTGGCCCATATCCCTCCAAACCTTTCCTATTCATGTACTTTTAAATGTTGTAATTGTACCCACACCCACCACTTCCTCTGGAAATTCATTTCACACACAAATCACTCTTTGTGGTAAAAGAATTCTCCTCACATCTTTCTCCTCTCACCTTAAAAATATGCCCCCGGTCTTGAAATATCCCACCCTAGGGATATTTCACCTTATCGATACCCCTCATGATTTTATAAACCTCTAAAAGGTCACCTCTCAACCTCCTAATCTCCAGTGAAAAAGGTCTCAGCCCATCCAACCTCTCCTTATAACTCAAACCCTCCATTCCTGGCCACATCATGGTAAATCTCTTCTGAACCCCCTCCAGCTTAATAACATCCTTCCTATAACAGAACTGGACACAGTGCTCCAGAAGAGGCCTCACCAATGTCCTGCACAACCTCACACATGACATCCCGACTCAAAGGTCTGAGCAATGAAGGCAAGTGTCTGTCACTGATTTCATTGGTCTCAGGATTGGAGATGGAGAGCAGATCAACCAATGCTTCTAGAATCCTTATAGTAAGGAGGCAAGCCATTCGGCCCATCAAATCCGCATCGGTCCTCTGGAAGAGCATCCCACCTGGACCCACCCGCCGCCACCCTATCTCTGTATTTCCCTTCTTAACCCTGCCTACATGTGATGCAAACTTCAAAGAATTAGGTACCTGAACCCTGAGGTCTCCCTGTTCTACAATACTGCCTGGGGCCCTACTTTCTCTTCCAGCACCACTGATCCAGAATCTGGTTTCCAGCATCTGCAGTCATTGTTTTTACCCCTACTTTTAATTGTATGAGTCCTGAGCTTGTTTGTTTTACAAAATGCAAGAACTCGCATTTATCCAATTAAAATTCCATCTGCCATTCTTTAGCACATTGACCCAATTGATCAAGATCTCTTTGTAATCTTAGATAACCTCCTTCACTGTCCACTACACCTTCGTGTCAATCTTGGTGTCATCTCGAAGCTTACTAACAATGCCTTTTATATTGTCACCTAAATCATTTTTTAGAATAAATTAGAATATCTTTTATTGTCACTGGTACTCCAGCACAGGTGTACAGTGAAAAACCTTTACAATGGTTGCCTTTTACTGCAGCCATCTTAGATACAAGTACCTAGGTACAAATCTGACAGAGTAAAATAAATAAAGTGGTGTTATGCAAAAGAGGATTTCAAGGAAAGCAGTGACGTGACTTACAGTGTGTGAGAACGAGTTAGAAATGAGGTCGTTTCAACATTGTGAGGAGGATTTACATTCCAGTCTGGTAAAAAAAATGTACCAAACAGCAGCAGCTCAACTTGTGGCACTAAGTGCAAGTCCAACAACAATCCCACATCCCTCCAGCCTCCAGACCACTCCTCACCGGCACTCAGCAGCAACAAGGTAAGATGCACTGTACCGGGATTTGCTTCACCTCATGCCATTCCAGGACTTGGGATTCCCCTGCTGTTGCTGCTCCAGGATTTTGGCCTGTCCATCGCTCCGGGATTTCGGCCTGTCCATCGCTCTGGGACCCGGCCCATCCTGTACTCACTCTGCTGCCATCTCTCTGGAATATTGGCCTGTCCGTTGCTTTGAGACTCGGCCTGTCCTGTACTCATTCTGCTGCCATCGCTCTGGGATTTCGGCCTATCCATCGCTTTGGGACTTGGCCTGTCCTGAACTCATTCTGCTGCCATCGCTCTGGGATTTTGGCCTGTCCGTCGCTTCGGGACTCGGCCTGTCCTGTGCTCATTCTGTTGCCATCGCTCTGGGATTTTGGCCTGTCCGTTGCTTTGAGACTCGGCCTGTCCTGTACTCATTCTGCTGCCATCGCTCTGGGATTTCGGCCTATCCATCGCTTTGGGACTTGGCCTGTCCTGAACTCATTCTGTTGCCATCGCTCTGGAATTTTGGCCTGTCCGTCGCTTCGGGACTCGGCCTGTCCTGTACTCATTCTGTTGCCATCGCTCTGGAATTTTGGCCTGTCCGTCGCTTCGGGACTCGGGATGTTTTGTGCTCAGCATTTGGTCTGCAACTCCACCCTATTCAGTTTTGGTTGCCGCTGTGAGACACGGCTCTCGCGATCAGCTCCTGCCCAGTCTCTGGTTGCAACTCGTCTCCCTTGACTCTTTTCTCCAGTTAGAGGTAGTTAAAAGTTGAGGGGGATGGTTTGGGGCGGGAAAGAACAAAAACTGCGAAGAGGTGAAGAAAAAAGAGGAAAAGGAACTGGTGAGGAGAGGAGGGCCTTCCTTTCATATAAATGACAACAAAAGTGAACCTTCCAGGTGATAGAGGACGTTGGTTTGGAAGGAGCTAATAAATGCAAGAGTTTTGTTTAGTTGTTACACAGTGGCAGAGTCCTTCCCGTCCCCAATGGATGCACACAAGCATTTGACAATCAATTTTCAATCACTTGCTACTTGAACATCCCAGGTGCTTTATTACAGTGAGTTTGCTGATTGCTAACTTAATATTTTATTGTCACCAATCTTTGAGAATCCCACAAGCCACAGTCAGGTTGTCACTCTCCCCTTAAGTGCTCAAATTACTTGCAAAATGATTGCACCAGAAGTGGTAAAGCAAGTTCAGAAACCTTGTCATTTGTTTGTGGGTATTTTTCTCGTAACAACTTGTGCAGGGATATTATTAAACACCTCTGGAACAGGTTGGACTTGAAACTGGACTTCCTCATCTAGTGGTAGGGGCGCTACCATTGCAGTACAAGGGCCCTTCCTGGACTTGTACCCTAACCCCCCAGGCTGTACACAGAATAGAGCTGGTCAGGTACAGCATGGAGAGGTAATGTGTTAAAGTTGCTGCCACTTTGATCCCACCTCCATCAGGCAACCTCAAATCCAGCATTTCTACTTCCAGCACTCCCGTCTCGTGCCAGATCATCAGGTTAGACTCAATTGCAACAATCTTCCATGGTGAGATGTTACAATCAGTCCCTAGGTGGGATTCCCCACTTCGTTACAGGTCCAGATGGGATACCCCAAAATCAAAGAATCCCTACAGCATGGAGGCAGGCCATTTGGTCCATCAAGGCTACACCAACCCTCCACTAAGCATCCTACCATGACCCACCCCTGACTCGATCCCCCTAAACGCAAATTTCCCACGGCCAATCCCCACAGCCCCACTTCAAAATGTTAAGCCTCTGGGCTGGAGGGAAGGATTGGCTCCTTTTCTTTATTCACCTGCCTCCTCGTTTGGTAGCAGCAAGGATCTTCGCAAAGGATTCCTTCCCTTATGGATAACCTTCTCTTAGACCAGTGTTTTGAAAAGGAACCAGTTTAACCAGGCAAGCTGGACTTAACAAAATATTAAGTTTATTGGTTACCGAACATGGGAGGAACTGACAATGCAACAGATTAGAAATAAGTAACAGGCCCAGAAGAACAGACAAAAGTAACAAAACGATATACAGATCAGTCTCGGAATTGTTTGTGAAGTGTTGATAGCAGGAAAGTTGTGGATCAGTGGTGCTGGAAGAGCACAGCAATTCAGGCAGCATCCGAGGACAGGCAAAATCGACGTTTCGGGCAAAGGGCTTTTGCCCGAAATGTCAATTTTGCCTGTCCTCGGATGCTGCCTGAATTGCTGTGCTCTTCCAGCACCACTGATCCAGAATCTGGTTTCCAGCATCTGCAGTCATTGTTTTTACCCAGCAGGAAAGTTGTGGCTGCTGCAATGAATATGACCAGTAGTGTTGACATTGGCTGTCTAAGTGTTGATTTTGAGATTCTTGGTTTTGTGGGTTGATTGAAATTCTTCAATCTTGCTCTACTTTTGACAGTGGCTGGCTGACAACACTTAGAGTGTGAAAGAATATTTCCTTTCTTTATCTGCAGTGCAAGGGTGTTTGATGGCTGTTTTCAAAGCTATGACCTTCACAACATACATCGAGGAGATCATCAGGTCATGAATGGATACAGACCAGAGGTGAAGTCCACTTTTAAACATTGTTTTTCTGATATCACTGGAGGGACACCAACATGTCCACGGGAGAGGGGTTTGGGCAGCAGTCCCTTGTGATTTTCTCTCTTTTAGTCTTTCTGTGCAGGTGTAATTTCTAGAATTGTGTTCCAAATAGCCAGTGCATTTACAATGACAAGTAAATTGGCTTCATCAGCCCTCTGTTACAAAATGATGTGTAATTAATATTTGAAATATCCATTGGTGACGCAGGCAGCTCATGTTCACTGTGGACTGAGTGAAGTCACAAGTAATATTTGTGTCACAAATGCCAGACAATGACCATCACCAAGAAGAGACAATCGAACTACAGCTCCTTGACAATTCAATGGCAATGCTATCATAACTGGACTCGCTATATAAACACAGTGGCTACAAGAGTAGGTCAGAGACATCAAGGAACTCATATACGGACATCCCAAAGACTATCCACCATCTACAAGACACAAGTCAGGAGTGTGATGGAATACCCCCCACTTGCCTGGATGGGTGCAGCTCCAACAACACTCAAGACTCTTGACACCATCCAAGACAAAACAGCCCACTTGACTGGTACGACACCAACCAATGTTCACTCTTTCTACCACAGACACTCAGTAGCAGCAGTGTGTACTATCTACAAGGCGGACTGCATGAATTCACCAAAGATCTTCATACTGCACCTTCCAAACCCATGGCCACTTCCATCAAGAAGGACAATGGCAGCAGATTCATGGTAAAACAGCCACTTGCAAGATCCCCTCCAACCTACTCACCATCCTGACATGGAAATATATCGTTGCTCCTTCACTGACATCAGGTGATAATTCTGGAGATCCTTCCTGAATGACATTATGGGTCTGCCTACAGCACATGGACTGCAGTGATTCCACTCTGAATGACATTATGTGACCAATTATACACATGGACTGCAGTGATTCTCTCCTGAATGATATTATGGGTCTAGCTATTGCACACGGACTGCAGTGATTCCTTTCTGAATGACATTATGGGTCTAGCTATTGCACATGGACTGCAGAGATTCCCTCCTGAATGACATTATGGGTCTAGCTATTGCACATGGACTGCAGTGATTCCACCCTGAATGACATTATGTGTCCAATTATACACATGGACGGCAGTAATTCTCTCCTGAATGATATTATGGGTCTAGCTATACACATGGACGACAATGATTCCCTCCTGAATGATATTATGGGTCTAGCTATACACATGGACTGCAGTGATTCCCTCCTGAAAGACATTATGGGTCTAGCTATACACATGGATAGCAGTGATTCCCTCCTGAATGATATTATGGGTCTAGCTATACACATGGACTGCAGTGATTCCCTCCTGAATAACATTATGGGTTTAGCTAAAGCACATGGACTGCAGTGATTCCCTCCTGAATAACATTATGGGTTTAGCTAAAGCACATGGACTGCAGTGATTCCCTCCTGAATGACATTATGGGTCTAGCTATAACACATGGATTGCAGTGATTCCCTCCTGAATGACATTATGGGTCTAGCTATAACACATGGATTGCAGTGATTCCCTCCTGAATGACATTATGGGTCTAGCTATAACACATGGATTGCAGTGATTCCCTCCTGAATGACATTATGGGTCTAGCTATAACACATGGATTGCAGTGATTCCCTCCTGAATGACATTATGGGTCTAGCTATAACACATGGATTGCAGTGATTCCCTCCTGAATGACATTATGGGTCTAGCTATAACACATGGATTGCAGTGATTCCCTCCTGAATGACATTATGGGTCTAGCTATAACACATGGATTGCAGTGATTCCCTCCTGAATGACATTATGGGTCTAGCTATAACACATGGATTGCAGTGATTCCCTCCTGAATGACATTATGGGTCTAGCTATAACACATGGATTGCAGTGATTCCCTCCTGAATGACATTATGGGTCTAGCTATAACACATGGATTGCAGTGATTCCCTCCTGAATGACATTGTGGGTCTAGCTATAGCACTTGGACGACAGTGATTCCCTCCTGAATGACATTATGGGTCTAGCTATAGCACATGGACTGCAGTGATTCCCTCCTGAATGACGTTATGGGTCTAGCTATAGCACATGGACTGCAGTGATTCCCTCCTGAATGACGTTATGGGTCTAGCTATAGCACATGGACTGCAGTGATTCCCTCCTGAATGACATTATGGGTCTAGCTATAGCACATGGACTGCAGTGATTCCATTCTGAATGACTTTATGGGTCTAGCTTTTACACATGGACTGCAGTGATTCCCTCCTGAATGACATTATGGGTCTAGCTATAGCAACATGGACTGCAGTGATTCCATTCTGAATAACATTATGGGTCGAGCTAGAACACATGGATTGCATTGATTCCCTACTGAATGACCTTATGAGTCTAGCTATAACACATGGATTGCAGTGATTCCCTCCTGAATGACATTATGGGTCTAGCTATAACACATGGACTGCAGAGATTTCCTCCTGAATGACATTATGGGTCTAGCTATAACACATAGACTGCAGTGATTCCCTCCTGAATGACACTATGGGTCTAGGTATAGCACATGAACTGCAGTGATTCCCTACTGAATGACATTATGGGTCTAGCTATCACACATGCACTGCAGTGATTCCCTCCTGAATGACATTAAGGGTCTCGGTTTAGCACATGGACTGCAGTGATTCCCTCCTGAATGACATTATGGGTCTAGCTATAACACATGGATTGCAGTGATTTCTTCCTGAATGACATTATGGGTCTAGCTATAGCACATGGACTGCAGTGATTCCCTCCTGAATGACATTATGAGTCTAGCTATAACATATGGATTGCAGGGTTTCCCTCCTGAATGACATTATGGGTCTAGCTATAACACATGGATTGCAGGGTTTCCCTCCTGAATGACATTATGGGTCTAGCTATAGCACATGGATTGCAGTGATTCCCTCCTGAATGACATTATGGGTCTAGCTATAACACATGGATTGCAGTGATTCCTTCCTGAATGACATTATGGGTCTAGGTATAGCACATGGACTGCAGTGATTCCCTCCTGAATGACATTATTGGTCTAGCTATAGCACATGGACTGCAGGGTTTCCCTCCTGAATGACATTATGGATCGAGCTATAACACATGGATTGCAGTGATTCCCTCCTGAATGACATTATTGGTCTAGCTATAGCACATGGATTGCAGTGATTCCCTCCTGAATGACATTATGGGTCTAGGTATAACACATGGACTGCAGTGATTCCCTCCTGAATGACGTTATGGGTCTAGCTATCACACATGGACTGCAGTGATTCCACCCTGAATGACATTATGTGTCCAATTATACACATGGACTGCAGTGATTCTCTCCTGAATGATATTATGGGTCTAGCTATTGCTCATGGACTGCAGTAATTCTCTCCTGACTGATATTATGTGTCTAGTTATACACATGGACGACAGTGATTCCCTCCTGAATGACATTATGGGTCTAGCTATAACACATGGATTGCAGTGATTCCCTCTTGAATGACACTATGGGTCTAGCTATAACACAGGGTCTGCAGTGATTCCCTCCTGAATGACATTATGGGTCTAGCTATACACATGGATTGCAGTGATTCCCTCCTGAATGACACTATGGGTCTAGCTATAACACAGGGTCTGCAGTGATTCCCTCCTGAATGACATTATGGGTCTAGCTATACACATGGACTTCAGTGATTCCATTCTGAATGACATTATGGGTCTAGATATAACACATGGACTGCAGTAATTCCCTCCTGAATGACAATTTGGGTCTAGCTATACACATGGATTGCAGTGATTCCCTCCTGAATGACGTTATGGGTCTAGCTATAGCACATGGATTGCAGTGATTCCCTCCTGAATGACATTACGGGTCTAGCTATAACACATGGATTGCAGTGATTCCCTCCTGAATTATATTATGTGTCTAGCTATAGCACATGGACTGCAGGGATTCCCTCCTGAATGACACTATGGGTCTAGCTATAGCACATGGACTGCAGTGATTCCCTCCTGAATGACATTAAGGGTCTCAGTTTAGCACATGGATTTCAGTGATTCCCTCCTGAATGACATTATGGGTCTAGCTATAACACATAGACTGCAGTGATTCCCTCCTGAATGATAATATGGGTCTAGCTATAATACATGGACTGCAGTGATTCCCTCCTGAATGACACTATGGGTCTAGCTATAACACATGGATTGCAGTGATTCCCTCCTGAATGACATTATGGGTCTCGGTTTAGTACATGGACTGCAGTGATTCCCTCCTGAATGACATTATGGGTCTCGGTTTAGCACATGGATTGCAGTGATTCCCTCCTGAATGACATTATGGGTCTAGCTATACACATGGACTGCAGTGATTCCCTCCTGAATGACATTATGGATCTAGCTATAGCACATAGATTGCAGTGATTCCCTCCTGAATGACGTTATGGGTCTAGTTATTGCACATGGACTGCAGTGATTCCTCCCTGAATGACATTATGGGTCTAGCTATACACATGGACTGCAGTGATTCCCCCCTGAATGACATTATGGGTCTAGCTATATACATGGACTGCAGTGATTCCCCCCTGAATAACATTATGGTTCTAGCTATTGCACATGGACTGCAGTGATTCCCTCCTGAATGACATTATGGTTCTAGCTATAGCACATAGATTGCAGTGATTCCCTCCTGAATGACGTTATGGGTCTAGCTATTGCACATGGACTGCAGTGATTCCCCCCTGAATGACATTATGGTTCTAGCTGTACACATGGATTGTAGTGATTCCCTCCTGAATGACATTATTGGTCCAGGTATTGCACATGGACTGCAGTGATTCCCTCCTGAATGACATTATGGGTCTCGGTTTAGTACATGGACTGCAGTGATTCCCTCCTGAATGACATTATGGGTCTCGGTTTAGCACATGGACTGCAGTGAATCCCTCCTGAATGACATTATGGGTCTCGGTTTAGCACATGGACTGCAGTGATTCCCTCCTGAATGACATTGTGGGTCTAGCTATACACATGGATTGCGGTGATTCCCTCCTGAATGACATTATGCATCTACCTATAACAGATGGGCTGCAATGATCCAGGAGACAAGTAACCACTACCATCTTGGGGCAACTAGGGATGGGCAGTAAATACTGGCCCAGCAGCCATGCCCACATCCCAAGAGTGAATGAAATAAACAGTCTCTGTGGACTGAGCTGATTTTCAAATAAGATCAGTTTGAGGAACCAATCTTCTATTTAGGTTTGGTGTGAACACATTGAATGAATGTTCGCCTTTCTTTCTCCTTTGCTCGAGCTGAAGTTTCCTAATGGCCATGTTTCAGACTAAGCTGTGACTGCTGGTAGACTGAATCACTGTGTCAGCATCACTTGCTATTCTGAGGGACTGACCAGCTCAGACACACTGAGGCCACTTTGTAGCATTCAGTACCGACCTGGGATCCAACCTGGAATCTTTCTAACTTGCACTTTTTAGCTCCACGGTGGGATCAGGCATTGACATAAATGCATTTAGTAAACTACAAGAACTTCAACATCTTTTCATTGTCCCCTCAGAGAAGATTCAACAGTTTTAGAAAGCTCTCGATCATACTTCATACACTTGTAGCAGTTTATTCCCTGAGAAGTGAGAAATCCACTCCAAAAAGGTGTTCTGTTATGGTATAGGTTTCTAGACCTTGCTGACAATGCCTAGTTGCAGACGTGGCAATTATTCTGTCAAGAGCTTATTTCAAGTGTAATTTTCCACCCTGTTTAAACCACTTCATCTCCTGAACGTTTTGGCACGCATTTTGGAGCATAATTCCAATTCCCAGTAGGTCTCAGATACTCGGGCCAAGTCTCCACTATTTATGTTTGCACATTGAGAGTGATGGTTGGCAAGGGTTCCAACTCCAGGCGTGTCACAGCCAGGCCTAATTCTGCCCACTCCTGACATGTGCTCATAGTATCTCATGAATGAATGAAGAAATAAATAAATAAATGGTCCTACCGTTCTGTGAAATAACATTCCGTATTGTGGGAATCTACTGTCAATAAAATAGTGAAAGGAATTCAATTAGTCACTGCAAGGACATGGGTCTCTGGAGAATATGGTAGCCCAGTAGTTAGCACTGCTGTCTCACGGCACCAGGGACCTGGGTTTGATTTCAGCTTTGGGCAACTGTCTGTGTGGGGTTTGCACATTCTCCCCGTGTCTGTGTGTGTTTCCTTCGGATGCTCCGGTTTCCGAGGCAAAAGTGAGGACTGCAGATGCTGGAGATCAGAGTCAAGATTAGAGTGGTGCTGGGCAAGCACAGCAGGTCAGGCAGCCTCCAAGGAGCAAGAAAAATCAACATTTCGGGCAAAAATCCTTCATCAGGATGATGACGTGATGAAGGGCTTTTGCCTGAAATGTCCAGCTCCTTGGAAGCTGCCTGACCTGCTGTGCTTTCCCAGCACCACTTTAATCTTGCTCCGGTTTCCGCCCACAGTCAAAAATGTGCAGGTTCGATGGATTGGCCATGCTACATTGCCTTTAGTGTGTAGACTAGGTAGATAAGCCATGGGAAATATAGGGTTACAGGGATAGGTGTGGGTCTTGGTGGGATGTTCTTTTGAGGATCAGTGGGGGCTTGATGGGCTAATTGGCTTGCTTCAACGCTGTAGGTATTCTATAATTCTAAATGAGGATTGCTAGGGATACTAAAGAGGAGTGTCGAGTTGAAAGGAAATATTGAATTAGCTAAAAATGTTACTTACGTTTTTTAAAAATACATTGAAAGGAAGGTATCAGTTAACTGAAAGGAGGAATGAAGCGCAGGATGTGGTGGGATAAATCCAAGGCATCCTAAGGTTGGTCCTGAGACCTGAGAAAACTGGGGGAAGAGATGGGAAAAATATTGGAGATATTCTAGACATTGGATTTCAGGAATGTACCGAGATTGGATGCTTGACAGAGGGCTGGAGATTGGGAAATGCAATATCCGTTTTAATAAAGGGGTAATTATGAGCCAGTTAGTTTCACATCTGTGGCAGGAAGCATTTTGAACTCTTTAATTAAAAAGAGGATTGCTAAATACTGAGACAAAGAGGAGATAATTAGAAACAGTCAAACAGGTTTCAGAAGAGAGGATCATGCTAGATAATCCAGATAGGGCTCTTTAAGGACAGTGGCTGTGGGGTACATGGACTTTCAAGAATCCTTTGACAAAGTACCATGCCAGAGAGCAATGGAGACCTAATGGCATTATCACTGGACTGTTAATCAAGAGACCCAGGTAATGTTCTGAGGACCTGTGTTCAATGGCAGATGGTGGAATTTGAATATAATAAAAATCTGGAATTAAGAGTAGAGATGATTCAACAGCCCAAAAGGCAAGCTCACTGCCATCTCCCCAGTTGGGAGTAGACCTCAAATGCCAGCCTAACCAGTGATGCCCACGTTCTGTGTAATAATTAGCAACAATTAGGGGAAATGCCCTAAACCAGATTAAGAATGGATGAAGGTTTAATCTGGAGGACAGGGAAAATAGTTTTTGCACAACGTGTTGTGAGGCTGTGGAATGTACTGGAGACATATGCTGAGGAGGAAATTATGTCAATATTTTAAGAATAGATTAGCTGGATGTTTGAAGGAAAGCAAGACAAAGGGGCAATTGGAGAGGGTTCAGGAAAGATTTATCAGAGTTTGAGTTATAAGGAGTGGCTTGATAGGCTGGGACTTTTCTCACTGGAATGTAGGAGGTTGAGAGATGACCTTATTGAGGTTTATAGAATCATAAGGGCATAGATAAGGTGAATAGTAAAGGTCTTTTCCCTAGGGTGAGGGAGTTCAAAACCAAGGGGCATATTTTTAAGGTGAGAGGAGGAAGATTTAAAAAGGACCTGAGGGGCAACTTTTCACACAGAGGGTGGCTCACATATGGAATGATCTGTCAGTGGAAGCGGTAGATGCAGGTGCAATCACAATATTTAAAAGACATTTGTTTAGGTACATGAAAAATAGGAAAGATGGAGAGGGATATGGGCCAAACACAGGCAAGTGGAGCTCATTTCATTTCTGAAATTTGGTTGGTATGGAAGAGTTAGACCAAAGGGTCTGTTTTCCTGCTGTTTGTCTATAAATATGTACATGGATACGGCTCATGTGGAGAATAAATAACATCATGAAATGATCACCTAAGTATTACCTTCAATGGTTTAATTCTACATTATATTACGAACATAGAACTGAGCCAGAAAGAGGTAGACAACATCATAACTCAACCCCAATCTGTCCAAACTGAGACCAAGTCTCAGTATCTTTGAATTAGAGAAGCCATGATTTTTACATTCATTCATGCGATGAGGGCATCAATGACCAGGCCAGCATTTATTGCCCATCCCTAATTGCCCAGAGGACAGTTAAGAGTCAACCACATTGCTGTGGGTCTGGAGTCACATGTAGGCCAGACCAGGTCAGGACGTCAGTTTCCTTCCCTAAAGGCCATTAGTGAACCAGATGGCTTTTTCCTGACAATCGATTCACGGTCATCATTAGTTCCAGATTAGCTTAATTCCAGATTTTTATTACATTCAAGTTACACCATCCGCCATGGCAGGATTTGAACGCAGGTCTCCAGAACATTATCTGAGCCTCCAGATTAACAGTCCAGTGATAATGCCATTAAGTCATCGTCTCCTCAGCTGGGCCAGGATCCTACTCCTGACCTGTTGGAGATTCAGGATGGTGGCACTGGGTTAGGCTGTAAGGTTAGCAATCGCTGAACAGATTCCATGGGATAGTGCTTGGTTTGAAGGTAGCTCCGACTCTGCACTGGACACCTCAGGCAACCTCAGGAATGGAAAGACCTTTTATCAACATGAAATAAAAGCATTCTGGAGGAGTTTCAAAGTGGGATGGGAAAACTCTTCCAATGTTTTACCTGAATTGCGTTAACCCATCATCCCATTTCATTACTTTAAGGTGCACTGTTCAAACATTAATTTTTTTGTAATCGCGACAAATGGATTAAAACTCAGATATCATAAATGAGAGGAAAACCTTAGCTAAGATTTGGTTAATAACACCAACAATTTATAATCAGATGGCTAATCTATTCAAGTGTAATGGGTTGGGATTTTACTGTGGCAAGTTTTACCATTTTATTAAAGCCTGGAAAAGTTTATTTTGGCTTCCTGGCCTGACCTTTTAAGCTGCTACAAGTGCCCATTGCTTGCAGCTCTGGCCAGGTTCCAACTATTTCCCATGCAGAAAGGATAATCTGTATATCACTTTCTTGGGAAATGCTATGGAATCAGTGGTGGGTTAATGTGGTGGACAGGGAACCTGTCCTACTTTAGCTCTCTGCATCTTGGTGTTCTAACAGCCCCCGGCTTTACATCTGGACTAATCTCTGTAAGCTCCTCCAGCTCTACAACATTTACAAATTAGTGTGTCCCTCTCATTCTGTCCTCTTGCAGCTCTCTGGTTTTCATTTTTCTACCTTTGGCAGCCACACTTCACCTGCCTTGTCCCTCTGGCTCAGTAGTTAGGACTGCTGCCTCATGGCACCAGAGACCCGGGTTCAATTCCACCCACGGGTGACTGTGTGGAGCTTGCACGTTCTCCCTGTGTCTGTGTGGGTTTCCTCTGGGTGCTCTAGTTTCAAGAGGTGCAGGTTAGGTGGATTGCCTTGGGAAATGTGGGGTTATTTGGTGGGATCAGGAGAATCGACGTTTCGGGCGCAAGCCCTTCCTCAGGAAAGGGCTTGTGCCCGAAACATCGATTCTCCTGCTCCTTGGATGCTGCCTGGCCTGCTGCGCTTTTCCACCAACACGTTTTTCGGCTCTGATCTCCAGCATCTGCAGTCCTCACTTTCTCCTTATTGGGTGGGATGCTCTTTGGAAGCTTGGAGTGGACTTGATGGGCCGAGTGGCCTGCTTCCACACTGTAGGGACTCTATGATTTTCCTCTATGACACTTTTTAAAACTTTCATTTGTGACTTCCTTGTTGCTTACTAGTCTCAGTATTTTCTACTCTGATGAAGAGTCATCTAGACTCGAAATGTTAACTTGCTCTCTCTCCATGGATGCTGTCTGACCCGCTGTGATCCCCAGTGTTTGTTGTTTTCGGTACAGATTCTAACATCTGAAGTAGTTTGTTCCTGACTTCAACAACCGCTAGTGTGAAATGCCTTGGGACATTTTTACGACCTGGCTGTTTACCACACCGTATCTGTTGTTGTTATGGTGTGGATGATCTTGGGTTGGGATCTCCTGGATTAGCTGCAGCGTACACCATACTCGTGGGATGCTCTGGTGACACCACTAAGCCTTCTCCAACAACATCGTCCAATCCTGCAATCTCCAAAACCAAAACAAAACAACAAGGGCCACAGGTGCAAGGGAACACTACCACCTCAAAGGTTCTCCTCCATTTCACACACTGCCCTCAATTGGATAAATGTAGCCTCCTTTCAGGAATCCTGGAACTTCTATTCTAACAGCTCTGTGCAGTGTCTTCATTGTGCGAATTACTAGCTAAAAAGGTAATTAGTTATCATAGAACCCCTGCAGAATGGAAGCAGGCCATTCAGCCCATACTGAGCATCCCAACCAGATCCACCCCTTCTCTCCTCTCCCTGTACTTCCCATGGCTAATCCACTGAGCCTACACATCCCTGGACACTATGAGCAATTTTGCACGGCCAATCCGCCTAATCTAAGCATCTTTAGACTGTGGGAGGAAACCAGCACACTTGGAGGAATCCCACGCAGACACAGGGCGAATGTGTAAACTCCACCCAGAGAGTCACCCGAGGCTGGAATTGAACCCCAGCCCCTGGTACTGTAAGGCAGCAGTGATAACCACTGAGCCACCATGCTGCCCAAAGTTGCTATGTTTTCAAGGACAATGATGGATAGTCAATACATTTGGCTTTGCCTCAGATGCCCATAGCCCCAGAGTGAATATATAAGTCATAAGTAAAATAAAGAACTGCAGCTGTTGAAGACCTGAAACAAAAACAGAAAGTCCCGAGAAACTCAACAGTTCTGGCAGCATAGAATCCTAACAGTGTGGAAACAGGCCCTTCGGCCCAACAAGTCCACACCGACCCTCCAAAAAGTAACCCACCCAGACCCATTCCCCCACCCTATATTTACCCCTGACTAATGCACCTAACCTACACAATCCTGAACACTATGGGTAATTTAGCATGGCCAATTCATCTAATCTGCACGTTTTGGACTGTGGAGGAAACTAGAGCACCCAGAGGAAACCCATGAAGACACAGGGAGAATGTGCAAACTCCACACAGTCGCCCAAGGCTGGAATTAAACCCGTGTCCCTGACGTTGTGAGGCAGCAGTGCTAACCACTGAGCCACCATGCTGCCCTAATCTGTGGAGGGAAAGCAGGATTAACATTTTGAGTTCAGTGACCTTTCAGAGCAAAAGCAAGTGTCAGGTCGTTCAACTAACTGTTGTCTCTCAGGTGTTTCTGGTGTAGAATAACTTTACAAAGCATTTTGGAGTGGTTCAGTGCAATCCAATGGCTATCATGAATTACAGATTAAAAGACTCAAAATGCAGGTTGAATGAGGATAGAATAAGCTTTGCCCAACACAGTCAATAAGTCTGTCAATAGACATCATTCAGAGTCACACAGGACGTCTGGCTCCCTGAATGAGACACCAGAGAAAGATTAAATTGACCCAACTCCAGCCTAATGCAAGGACAATGAGCTGGAGTTTCCACATCTGTGCCCAGCCCCACACCATGATATTTTCATTTCAATCAGTGTCTAGCAAGAGCAAAAGGGCTGAAAATCTCCGAAGCGTGTAGGCATTTACAGCCATTTAGTCCATCATGTCTGCACTGGCCACAAAGATCTGTCTACACGAGTCTCATTTTCTAGCTCCTGGTCCATTAACCCTGGAGACTATGGGACAACCAAGTGAATATGAAAACAATGCTGAAACATTCAAAGGTTTCTGACTCAACCACCCCGTCATGCAGACAGTTCCAGACCACCACTACCTTCTGGTTAAAAACATTTCTCCTCAATTCTCCTCTTAGTCTTCTACCTCTGCTCCATAGTTACTGACTCCTCCACTCATGGAAAAAGTACCTTCCTATCCATTCTATCTATGCCTCTAATAAGCATATGCATCTCTATCAGGTTCCCCTTCAACCTTCGCTGCTCCAAGGAAAACAACTCCAATCTGTCCAATTCTTCCTCATAGCTCAGACCCAGGCAGCATCCTGGTAAATCATCTCTGCAATCTCTCGACTCCAATCACATCCTTCCTCTAATGTGGTGACCAGGGCTGCACACAGTACTCCAACTGTGGCCTCGCTAATGTTTTATACAGTTCCATTACAACGCCTTGATGCCTCTACTAATAAAGGCAAATATCCCATAAACCTTTATAATCACCTTATCTACATGTCCTACTGCCTTCAGGAATCTGTCAATATACATGTCAAAATCCCTCTGATCCTCAGTACTTTCCAGGGCCTTTGAGAGAAGGGGAAGACATTTTTTGCATTTGTGAAAAGCAATTAAAAAAGAAAAGGCATGTATTTAGGAAGAAGTGAGGGCACTCTGGTATGAACAATAAACTGTGGAGACATAGCTTCAGGGAGTCGAAAAATTGTAATGAGTCATAGGCTGAAATAATAGGGAGATGTAGACATGCAGATCTTGTTTTCAAGTTACATTATGTTTTGGATGATCGAAGCTGGAATTCAAGTTTCTCCCCTCCTTGCTGGAGCATGGAATTTTCCAGAAAGCAAGCTGCAATCAGGATTACTAAGGATATTCCCCTCTTGAATTAAACTATTTGCAGATTCATCCCGATAGACAAGAGAAGAAGATGACTGAGAAAAGTGGCCTGCTTCTGTGCTTGCGTTTTTGCAATGCACCAACACTGGCTCGTTTAGTCATGTGACTGCCCGTGGGAAATCATAAGAGACCAATTTTGTCTAAGCATGGCTGAGTGCTGTCAGATCAAATCAAGTCTAATTCACTTCAAGGTACAAATGAATCATGTAGTAACACCAGCACGGACTGTGCCAGTAATGTACATTGCAATCTGTTTTCCTTCCTGGACCATGGGATGATTGCAACCCTGATGCTAATTTTTTTTCCTACCGTGGTCACCCTCCAATACCTTGCCCTAGTTAGGTATGACTTATACGTGAGCCTTATCAAGTTACAATTGTCCATGTTTGGAGGGATATTGGCCATGAAGTCAGGAACAGCACAAGATCAGGTGTGATGTTTTCCTTTCCTTATTCATGGAGTCATATGGCACAGAAACAGACCCTTAGGACCAATTCATCCACACTGGCCAAATTTCTATAATTAAACTAGTCCCACTTGCCTGCGTTTGGCTTATATTCCTCTCAACATTTTTTTAAATGTTGTAACTGTACCTGAATTTACCACTTCCTCTGGCAGTTCATTCCACATATGAACCACCCTCTGTGTGAAAAGTTGCCCCTTACGTCCCTTTCGAATCTTTCTCCTCTCACCGTAAAAATATGCCCCCTAGTTTTGAACTCCGTCACCCTAGGGAAAAGACCTTTTCTATTTACCTTACCTATGCCCGTCATGATTTTACAAACCTCTATAAGGATACCCCTCAAACTCCTGCTCTCCAGTGAAAAAGACCCCAGGCTCTCCCTATAAATCAAACCCTCCAATCTTTTCTAAACCCGCTCCAATTTACTAATATCTTTCCAAAGTCTACTGTAACAGCCACACCTGAGTTCACCAATCTCAACACAGAGCAAGGACTGAACCAGGGATCGTCTTGTTCTGTTGCAGCTAGCAACTTCATCAATTAACCTGTTGGCATACAGATCGCAATGACAGCTACAGAGAACAAAGGCCAATTGGCCATTTCCAACTCTTGGTCCCATTTCAAAAGTTATTCATTATCTCTGGAATGACTCCAGGGTTGCTGTGTCCATTATCCTTCACAGATAACAGGTTCAGATGTTAACCACTCTTTGTATGAAGACATATTTTCTGACCTCAGACCAGCCTTTTACCAATTTACACCAAAGTGCCTTTGTACTGCAGTGATGGTTTTTATTTGAAACAGTAAAATCTTCACTGTTCTATTTGCTCAATCTCTATCAATTCCCACCTCATTTTCCCACTTTCAAACGTGAACACACTGTTTTCTCACTGAAGGTTGTAGGTTCGATTTTGTAGCCAGAACTCCCCATTTTGCCTCAGGAGCTCCTGACCAGGAAAATCCGCCAGGGTTGCCATTGTCATTCAGTGTATTTTATTGCAAGACCCCCCACCCACTCCGAGTTGAACTCAGACCTGAAATCAGATGGGAAAAGAATGCGTTAACCATCTCTCTCCCTGCTCCCACGTGCTGTTGTGAATCCCATGCGTCAGAGGGGTGCTATTGGAGGTGGTAAAGATTTGGGTGCGAGGAAAGGGGAGAAATTGCAGCTGGCTAGAAGGCACATGTTCAATGTCAAAAGCAAGTGACTGCTACCTGGCACTGCCTGCCATCTCCCTCCCTGAATTTCTCCAGAGATATATCCTGAAGGATGGCCACTTGGGCTAGACTGTGATCTGTCTCTCAAGGATTGGGTGGCACGGGTATTGAAACCAAAAAGTAATGATGAAACACAAACCAGAGATCTACGTCCTGAAGGCTGACCAACAGGAACTTTCAGTGGAATGAAAGCTGAGTGAGGAATTCATTTAGAGTGGTGTTGGAGTGCCAATCACTTTCCACAGTGCTGTAGAAATTAAAATTCAAGGGCAGAAGACCGTGGACTTATGTAAAATAATGGCCTCAGTTCCCAGCCTCTGAGTGGTTTTTGGCTCTTATTGCTTGGCTCAGATTTCGGAAGCTTGAACAAACAGCATGGGTAAGTAAATATGCCCCTCACTGCTTCCTCACAAACAGCCCTGGCTACACTGAGTGTTTGTTCACAGAGCACTCAGTGTGAACGAGTCCCGAGTTTACATTCCATACTTAAACACACTGCTGGGGTCAAACCACATCCATCCCCTGCAGTTCTCTCTCCTCCTTCTTGTACAGTCCATGGAACACAGATCCCCACCTATTTGGAGCCTCGCTTACGGGTCGGTTCTGCACAGGTAGGTACAGGAGGGCCAGAGAAAGTGCAAAGGATTGTTCTAAGAAACTGAAAGGATGCCAGTATCAGGGAAAACTGAGCAGCCTGAGGTTCTTTATTCCAGAAGACAGAAGACTGACAGTTGGCCTGGTAGAGGGCTTTAGAATTACGGAGGGATTTCAATAGGATGAATGCAGACAAGATGTAGCGACTCAACACACTGAGGGCAATTAGAGGAGGTGATGGCATAGTGGTATTATTGCTGGACTGTTAATCCAGAGACTCAGGTAATTTCCTGGGGATCCAGGTTTGAATCCTGCCATGGCAGTTGGTGGAATTTGAATTCAGTAAAATAAAATCTGGAATTAAGAAGTTTAATGATTACTATGAATCCATTGTTGGATAAACCGTTCACTAATGCCCTTAAGGAAGGGAAACTACCATCCTTACCTAGTCTAGCCTACATGTGACTCCAGACCCAGAGCGATGTGGTTGACTCTCCAGGCTAGAAGAAATGGGCAATAAATGCTGACCTAACCAGCAACATCCTGAATGAATAAAAAGGAAATTAGGAATAAGAAAACAAATGTTGGCCTGACTGTCAATACTCACTTTTCTTTTACATATCCTTTTGTGGACCAAACACAGGCAAATGGGACGAGATTAATTGTGAAAACTGGGCACAGCGGGCGTGTTGGGTCAAAGGACCTCTATGACTCTAGAATCAACCTGTCGAGTGATGTTATTACACACCTCTGGAGAAGGTGAGACTCAAAAGCAGGCTTCCTGTCTCAAAGGTGGGAACACTACCACAGTGCCAACAGGGCCCTTTTCTCCTTCATGGGTGTGGCCCCCATTGGCAATGGCCAGCATTTATTGCCCATCCTTGTTTGCCCTTGGCTTCTAGGCCATTTCAGAGCCAACCATATCGCTGTGGCCCTTCCTTGTCTGAAGGACATTAATGAACCTGATGGGCTCTTACAATAATGGTTACATGGTCACTGTTAGGCTAGTTTTCAATTCCAGATGTATTTTATTGAATTTCAAATTTATTTAATCTGTTGTGCTGGGATTTGAATCATTGCTCCATAGTGTTAGCCTGGAGTTCTGGATTGCTGGTGCAGCGTCATCACCACTGTACCATGTCCTCACCATTTAGGAGGATTCAGGTATGTGTGGTTTGCCAAGTCTCCAATATTTCCCTGGAGTGTTCAAATATGAAAGCTTAATCTCCATAACAATGTTCCAGAAATCCAGAAGATATTCACATTCTGTGTTTTTTCCTCCATTTTCTCTCAGTTTATCAGTTACAGATATGGGGACAAAATGACTAGCAGGATGGTCATAGACTGGAAACCATTAATGCAAATTTCACAAATAGATACAATCACAGATGTCACCTCTGCAGGATGAAATTGTTCAGGATGATTATTGAATGCACATTTTAATCCCAATCTTTATATGTTTTAGCCTGTGCTGGTCTGTAGCGTCCTTAATCAAGAAGGAGGAAGACTATGAAACAGCATTTGATTTCTTTGGTTGGTTTAAGCATTTACATCAAGAAACAGAGGAAAACATTTCCCCCAACGTCCACAAGGGTGAAATTCGGATAGAACCCAAACCTCTTCTGTTCCAAAGTGACATTTTCAGTCTTTACCCTTCCACTGAAAAGGTCTTGAGCCCTTCACACACACACCCCACCCCCTCAAACATTAACAGGGCCCTGCCTTCCAATTCTCAATGAGTGTTGGGAGCAATGGCTCCCTTCACTCAACTAAGAAGGAATATGTGTTTAGATCTTACTCACAGACGGGAGATTCCTGATCCTTGGTAAATTGTAATTGCTTTTCGTTCTCTTTCATGGGATGTGGGAGTTGCTGACAAGGATGTTGCCCATCCATAATTGCTCTTGAGAGGGTGGTGTTGAGCTACTTTGTTGAACCACTGCAATCCGTTTAGTGTCGGTGCACCCACTGCACCGTCAAAGATGGAGTTCCAGGATTTTGACCTGGCAACGCTGAAGAAACAGTGGCACATTTCCAAGTCAGGATTGTATGTGGCTTGGAGGGGAACTTGGAGGTGGGTGGTGTTCCCATGCATTTGCTGCCTTGCCCTTCTCGATGATAGAGATCATGGATGTTGTTAGAGGAGCCTTGATGAGTTACTAAGGCCATTGAAATCTGGGAGATGCTTTGATTGTCTCTTATTGGAGATGGTCATTGTGTGGCAATTGTCCTGTGAATGTGACTTGCCTATTAACAGCCCAAGCCTGGGTGTTGTAAGGACTTGCTGTATAAAGACATGATCTGCTCCAGTACGGAGGAGTGGTGATCACTGAGCAATCATCAGCGAACATCCCCACTTCTGACTTCATGTTAGAGGGAAGTTGGATGAATTGCTAACAATTACAACCATTCTGATTTATCCTGTGAATCTCCATTCCTGGCAATTCTAATGATCTCATCTCTTTCCTGCTCCATTTCCATTCTCCATTTCATTCTTTTTCTATCTGCTCTCTCATCCTATTATTTTTTGTCACTTAATTTCCTCAATTATCCCTGTTCTATCCTTCTCCTCTGTCCTATTATTCCCTACTGTAGTTCCTTTCCTCTGCTTAGCCTCCTACACATTTTTGCTGCAGCTTCCAGTATCTTCCCTGTCCATCATTCCTGCCTTATAGACTTAGTCTATTTATCCTATCCATGACCCTCATAATTTTGTAAACCTCTGTAAGGTCACCCCTCAGCCTCCGACGCTCCAGGAAAAACAGCCCCAGCCTATTCAGCATCTCCCGATAACTCAAATCCTCCAACCCTGGCAACATCCTTGAAAATCTTTTCTGACCAGAATTGCATGCAATATTCCAACAATGGCCTAACCAATGTCCTGTACAGCAGCAACGTGACCTTCCAACTCCTGTACTCAATATTCTGACCAATAAGGGAAAGCATACCAATTGCCTTCTTCACTATCCTATCTACCTGCGACTCCACTTTCAAGTGCTATGAACCTGCACTCCAAGGTCTCTTTGTTCAGCAACACTCCCTAGGACCTTACCATTAAGTGTATAAGTCCTGCTCTGATTTGCTTTCCCTAAATGCAGCACCTCACATTTATCTGAATTAAACTCCATCTGCCACTTCTCAGCCCATTGGCCCATCTAACCAAGATCCTGTTGTCATCTGAGGTAAACCTCTTTGCTATCCACTACACCTCCAATTTTGGTGTCATCTGCAAACTTACTAACTGTACCTCTTATGCTCGCATCCAAATAATTTATGTAAATAACATAAAGTAGAGGACCCAGCAACAATCCTTGTGGCAGTCCACTGGTCACATGCCTCCAGTCTGAAAAACAACCCTCCACCACCACCCTCTGCCTTCTACCTTTGAGCCAGTTCTGCATCTAAATGTCTAGTTCACCCTGTATTCCATGAGATCTAACCTTGCTAATCAGTCTCCCATAGGGAACCTTGTTGAATACCTTACTGAAGTCCAGATAGATCACATCTACTGCTCTGCCCTCATCAATCTTCTTTGTTACTTCCTCAAAAAATTCAATCAAGTTTGTGAGACTTGATTTCCCATGCACAAAGCCATCCCTAATCATTCCTTGCCTTTCCAAATACATGTACATCCTGTCCCTCAGGATTCCCTCCAACAACTTGCCCATCACCAACATCAGGCTCACTGGCCTATAGTTCCCTGGCTTTCCTTACCATCTTTCTTAAACAGTGGCACCACGTTAGCCAACCTCCAGTCTTCCGGCACCTCACCTGTGACTATCGATGATACAAATATTTCAGCAAGAGGCCCAGCAATCACTTGTCTGGCTTCTCACAGAGTTCTAGGGTACACCTGATCAGGTCATGGGGATTTATCCACCTTTATCCGTTTCAAGACATCCAGCACTTCCTCCTCTGTAATATGGACATTTTTCAAGATGTCACCATCTATTTCCCTACAGTCTATATCCTCCATATCCTTCTCCACAGTAAATACTGATGCAAAATACTCATTTAGTATCCCTGACATATGCTTCCTTATTTTTCTTAACCAAACCCTCAATTTCTTTAGTCATCCAGCATTCCCTACACCTACCAGCCTTCTCTCTCACCCTGACAGGAATATACTTTCTCTGGATTCTTGTTATCTGAAGTCTTCCCATTTTCCAGCCGTCCCTTTACCTGCAAACATCTGCCTCCAATCAGCTTTCGAAAGTTCTTGCGAAAGCTATCTCATGTCCCTTTTTTGCACTCCTGATCTCTCTCTTAACTATTTGTTGATATTGATGACATTTTCTTCCTTTGGATTCATGGTGAGGAATCACTGAAATGACTACACAACAATACCAACAAGTTTCATCCCATCTTCAGACATACTGGGAATTACTCTTCAAAATCAGTCTCATTCTTGGACATACGCATCTCCATCAAGGACAGACACCTCAGTACCTCAGTCTACCGCAAGTCCAGGATAACCTCACATTGCTACACCTCTTTAGCTTCCACCCCTAAACATGTTAAAGGAACCGTCCCCTACAGACAAGCCCTGCGTATGCACAGGATCTGCTGAGACAAGGAAGAATGCAGCAGACACCTACACACACTGAAAGACACCCTCATAAGAACAGGTTACAATGCTCAACTCATTGATCATCAGTTCTGGCATGCTACAGTGAAAAACCAACCTCCTCAGAAGACAGACACAGGACATGACTGATAGAGTACCCTTCATCGTCCAGTACTTCCCCAGAGCATTGACAGTTTACTCACACTGTCTGACATTTTTGATCATCTGCAAACTCTTGTTATTCAGCCTATTGCCACTCCACTCACACTATCTGTATTTATCGTTTGAAACTCTTTTGTCTGTAAATGTTGTGCTTCCCTTCACTTTACCTGATGAAGCTGAATATCTTGAAAGATTGTGATTTCAAATAAACATGTTGGACTATAAACTGGTGTTGTGTGACTTCTGATTTGTCCTAACTTAGAGGTAGGAACACTACCACTGCACCACAAGAACCCTAAGTCATAGTCATTGGGTAATTGACTCATACAACATGGAAACAGACCTTTCAGTCCAACCAGTCCATGCTAATCAGGTTCCCAATATAAACTAGCCCCACCTGCCTGCATTTGGCCCATATCCCTCCAAACCTTTCCTAGTCATGTACTTATCCAAATATATTTTCAATGTTATAACTGTTTCTGCATCCACCACTTTCTCTGGAAGTTCATTCCACACCTGAACCACTTTCTGTGTAAAACGTTGTTCCTCGTGTCCATTTTAAATCTGACTCCTCTCACTTTACAAAGATGCTTTCTAGTTTTGAACTCCCTCACCCTAGGGAAAAGACCCTTGTTATTTTTTTTTTCTTTTTTTTTGCAGGTGTGAGACACAGTGAGAGACACAAAGTGCACAAATCTTTATTCAATTTCCACCACCAGGAAGATAGGAAAACACCTGAGTGGCCAGTGACAAACACTGCCCTTCACATCAAAGGGCAGTGCTGTGTGATCAGACAGTGAAGGGGAGGGCAGGATTAAATCAAAATAGAGTTGGAGGGGGAAATAATGCACTCCACTGCCTGCGGCGCCCAGCTCTCCCTGAACAACTCCAGGGTGTTGGTGGACACCGCGTGCTCCTTCTCCAAGGACACCCGGGCCCTAACGTAACCGCGGAAGAGGGGCAGGCAGTCGGCCCTAATGACCCCCTCCACGGCCCGCTGCCTCGACCTGTTGATGGCCAGTTTGGCCAGGCCCAGGAGCAGACCCACGAGGAGGTCTCCTCTGTACCGGGTGCCTGAAGATCCAAAAGCAGAGGAGGAGGTTTTTGAGAAAATCAAAAAGGGAGTGCAAACGCCCACACCCAATACTAATGTGATCCATGGACTCCACTGCGCCACAGAACAAGCAGTTGGGCTGGGAGTCCGTGAACCACCGCAATCTGCGGTTGCAGGGGACTGCTGCGTGCAGCACCCTCCACCCCAGATTCCCAAGAGAAAGGGGGAGGACTCCCACGTAGAGAGCCCTCCACTGGGGATCCCCACCGCCAGGTGGCAAATGGGCAAGACCCTTGTTATTCACCTTTTCTATGCCCTTCATCATCTTATATACCTCAATAAGGTCATCCTTCAATCTCCTACAATGTCCCAGTCTTTCCAATCTACTTTGTATCTCAAACTCTCTAGAGTCATAGAGATGTACAGCATGGAAACAGACCCTTCAGTCCAACCCGTCCATGCCAACCAGATATCCCAACCCAATCTAGTCCCACCTGCCAGCACCCAGCCCATATCCCTCCAAACCCTTCCTATTCATATACCTATCCAAATGCCTCTTAAATGTTGCAGTTGTACCAGCCTCCACCACTTCCTCTGGCAGCTCATTCCATACACGTACCACCCTCTGTGTGAAAAAGTTGCCACTTAGGTCTCGTTTATATCTTTCCCCCTAGTCCCGGCAACATTCTGGTAAATCTCTACTGAACCCTTCCCAGTTTAATAATATCCTTCCTATAACAGGGTGACCAGAACTGTACACAGTACTTTTGAAGAGGCCTCACCACTGTCCTGTCCAACCTCGAATGACATCCCAATGCCTATACTCAAAGGTCTCAGCATTGCAGGCAAGTGTGATAAATGGCTTCTTAACCACCCTGTCTACCTGTGATGCAAATCTCAATGAATTACGTATCTGAGTCTCTCGATCCCTCTGTTCTACAACATCATCCAGTGCCCTACCATTAATTGTATAAGTCCTGTCCTTGTTTGTATTTTCAAAAAGTCAAATTTTATAGCGATCAGGGGAGAAAATTGAGGGGAGGAAAGAATTAGGGCGCCACGATGGATCAGTGGTAAGCACTGCTGCCTCACAGCACCAGGGTCCCAGGTTCGATTCCAGCCTCAGGTGACTGTCTGCATGGAGTTTGCACATTCTCCCCGTGTCTGCGTAGGTTTCCTCTGGGTGCTCCGGTTTCCTCCCACAGTCCAAAGATGTGCAGGTTTGGTGAATTGGCCATGCTAAATTGTGGGGGATCCACCAATGTCATTTATCGATGCTCCCAATGCGGTCTCCTCTACATTGGGGAGCCCTTTAGGGAATATCTCCAGAACACCCACACCAATCAACCCCACCGCCCCGTGGCCCAACATTTCAACTCCCCCTCCCACTCTGCCGAGGACATGCGGGTCCTGGGCCTCCTCCACCACCGCTCCCTCACCACCTGACACCTGGAGGGAGAACGCCTCAGCTTTCGCCTCGGAACCCTTCAACCCCAGGGCATCAATGTGGACTTCACCAGTTTCCTCATTTCCCCTCCCCCCACCTTACCCCAGTTCCAGCTCAGTACTGTCCTCATGATCTGTCCTACCTGCCAAACTCCCTTCCCACCTATCTGCTCCACCCTCCCCTCTGACCTATCACCTCCATCGCCACTCCCATTCACCTATTGT
>NC_057734.1:41299008-41307913 GCF_004010195.1 Chiloscyllium plagiosum
GAAGGGCCTGTTTCCACACTGTAGGGAATCTAATCTAATCTAATCATTGAACAACAGGAAGTTCCCATCAGAAAATGACCGAGATTAATTACGTGGTAATTGAGGCAATTCACCAGATGAGCAGCTTTGTTAGACTGCACGCCAAGTTGAAATCAGCTTCTCCAGCCGGTGGAATCACTAGTAAGTGTAGTAATGTTGAGGAGACACAGAGACAATCAGGCCATTATTCACTGGCTTGTTATTTTATGAGTACTGCCAACTCTCAGTAAATTAATTAAGATTTAAAGATATATTATATGAAACCCATCATCAGTAATGAGTGAAACAATTCGAGATGTTCAATGCCCTGTTTAACCTGTTCAGGCTTCTCACCATCAAGATACAAGCTTCTCTCCTGATATTTTTTTTAAGCCTCGTTTCAGAACCAGTCACTCCTGAGCCAGACATGACATGGATTTCCTGCAGAGTAAACCTCTCTCGGCTCTCCCAGTGAGGAGCCTTGATCTGATCTCAGAAGGGATTCCATTACTGTGGCCTTTCCATTTCCTAACCTCAATCTCTTCAAGGCATGTGGAGGTGAAGTTTGTCATTTAATGCTAATTAGGTCGAATTAAGTGAAATTTTGTGTCATGGGCTCATGCAGCTAGGGGCTGGGTTGAGACAAGCCTAAACTTATTTCACTGTGGATTATTACAGCTGACAAACAGGGAAGATCTTTGTTGCTTTTATACTGTGTATCTGCTGTGTGAGTTGCATTTGGTCCAGATGCTTCAAATTCACGTAGCGTGTGGTAATTTATGTTCCAACATGGCGGTGGAGTAAGACACTTCAGCCGGAGCTCATCTGCCCTGTCCGTTTCTTGTCATTTCCTCCTCTCTATTCACCTTTTTGGGTGATTTTGTTTTTCTCTTTTTTTCTCAGAGACATCCTGAACTCCGGGCCTCAGCGTGAACTCGGAGACTCTCAACCTCAGCGTGGACCCAGCAAGGTGTCCTCTTGGCCTGGCGTAGTGGTCGTTTGGCGGCCTGGCATCGTAGTCCCCCCCCCCCATCTGGAGTGGTGGTCTCTTGGCGGCCTGATGTGGTGGCCCCCAGTCTGAAGTGGTGTCTCCCTCCCAAGTCTGGAGTGGTGGTCTCCCGGTCTGGATTTCCTGGTCTGGAGTGGTGGTCTCCTGGTCTGGAGTGGTGTTCCCCCCAGTCTGGAGTGGTAGTTTCCTGGTCTGGAGTGGTGGTCTCCTGGTCTGGAGTGGTGTTCCCCCCAGTCTGGAGTGGTAGTTTCCTGGTCTGGAGTGGTGGTCTCCTGGTCTGGAGTGGTGTTCCCCCCAGTCTGGAGTGGTAGTTTCCTGGTCTGGAGTGGTGGTCTCCTGGTCTGGAGTGGTGTTCCCCCCAGTCTGGAGTGGTAGTTTCCTGGTCTGGAGTGGTGGTCTCCTGGTCTGGAGTGGTGTTCCCCCCAGTCTGGAGTGGTAGTTTCCTGGTCTGGAGTGGTGGTCTCCTGGTCTGGAGTGGTGTTCCCCCCCAGTCTGGAGTGGTAGTTTCCTGGTCTGGAGTGGTGGTCTCCTGGTCTGGAGTGGTGTTCCCCCCAGTCTGGAGTGGTAGTTTCCTGATCTGGAGTGGTGGTCCCACGACATGGCCTCAGTAAGGACCTCCAGTATTGAGGTGATTCTAAAGCAGTCTCCTGCCTCAATAGCCTCAAGGTGAGGCCTGATGCAGTCTAGAGTCCAGGTCTGGCGTGGACTGGAGTCTAGGTGCCAGTGTGGATTGGGTTGGATGGACTGTTGTTCTGAACTTTCTATTTATTAATTTTCTATTTATTCTTACATTGTAATGCTGGACTTCTTATTTCCTTACGTTTCTAATTTTTCTCTAAGAATTCATACTGGAGAATCTGTACCTAGGTACCTTGTCCCTAAGGTGGTACCATAAGTGGCAACTTGTAAACTTTTCACTATACACATTTGAGTACATGTGACAATAAAGTTAATTCAATTCAAACCAAAAGTAACTTCCCAGATTTGCTCCAGTCAGCTCTCAGGAATCTTTGTGAATCAACAAGCTATTTCAGCCTCAGTGAATCAGTCAAACTTATATCTTATATCAAAGTTATACCTTTGTCTAGTGTCTCTCCTGTCTTCTCTGAACTCCTGTTCCTCTCCAAAGTCTGTAAATATGTTGCCATTTCCCAAATCTGCACTCATCTTTCACATAGTTCCATGTTTGAATTTCTCCAATCAGGTCTTTCACCTTGTTACAGCACTGGAATTGTCCTGATCAAAATCACTTACATCATCTGATGTGAATGTGTCTGTAGTGCACTCTCAGTCCTTGTCCTTTTTGAGTTCTTTGCAATCTTTGACACATTCCACCACACCATCCTCCTTTGCTGCATCACCTTGCATTCAGCCGAGTGGGGCTGCCCTTGTCTGGTACTACATCTATCTGGCTAGTCTGATCCAGAGAATTTCCAACAGGAAGATGTCCCACATTGTGATCTGTGGAAGTTCCTCGGATTTAGCCATTCCAGCGTTGTGGCTCCTGAGGACTCATGATAGACCCACAAACCCTGCCAGTCTGTGAGGGAGGTTGTACTTGTTGAAATGGGTGGGTGGGATATTTTGGTTTTCAAATTGTTTCTGCTTCACCTCCCCCTTAGCTTGGTTGGAGAGGCCTATAATGATTGGTTACTTTGCAAATGTTTCTTCTCCAAATTGGGTAATCTTGGGCTTGAGAGTCCCCCCACATTGATAGGGGTATTACATTTTCTCAGGGAGGTTTTGGGGTCATCCTTGAAGTGTTGCCTCTACCCTCTTAGTAACTGACTGCCGTGAATCCCAGAGGAAAGAGCTTGTTTTCATGGTCTTGTATCTGCCATGTGGATGATGTGACTGTTCTAACACAGCTGACTGACCGTGACCAGTGCCTCGATATTGGCCTGAGAGAGGACACTGGTGGTGGGACATCTATCCTTTTGGTGGATTTTCAGGAGTCATCGCTAGTGATATTTCTATAGGGATTCGAGATGTCCGCTGTATATTATCCATGCCTCTGATGGACACAGGAGTTCTGGTAACACTGCCCTGTGGACTGGGGCTAGGTGTTGACTTTCAGATCCACTCCAGTTCTTTAGCATCTTCTTATTCCCTTCACGGTCTCTGTCTTGTCAGACGGCTTCGACTCCTGGCAGGGCAGAAATTTGCCCCAGTCAAATACTTGGGCCTTGCGCTCAACTTCTGATCCCATATCTTCATGACCACCCACTACTATCTCTGTACCACCGCCTGTCTCCATGTCCCACCTCAGCCTTTTCTTTATGGGATGGAGGTAACACTGGCGGGACTAACATTTCTTGCCCGTCCCTGGTTGACCTTGAGGAGGTGGTGGTGAACTGTCTTTTTGAACTGCTGCAGTTTGGTTTAGGTAACCCCACAGATCTATTAGAGAGGGGGGCGGGTTCCAGGACTTTGAACCAGCAACACTGCAGGAACAATAATATATTTCCAGGTCAGGATTGATAAATGAAGAGTGATTCGATTGGTTAGGGCATCCCCAGGAGTTTAGAAGATTGAGGTGGGGGTGAGGGAGATCTCATCGAAACCAATGAAGTTCTAGCAGGACTTGACAAGTTAAATACAGGAAGGATGTTCCCGGTGAGTAGGGAGTCCGGAATCAGGCGTCACAGCTGAAGGAAGTGGGGTAGGCCATTTACGACTGAGGTGAGATGTTTCTTCACCCAGAGAGTGGGGAGCCTGTGGAATTCTCTGCCACAGAACGTAGTTGAGGCCAAAACATTGAATGTTTTCAAGAAGCAGTTCTACATAGTTCCTAGGGCTAAAGGGATCAAAGGGTATGGGGAGAAAGTGAGAACAGGGGACTGGTTTGGGTGATCAACCCTGATGGTGGAGCAGGCTTGAAGGGTTGAATGACCAAATCCTCTCTGAGTTTTGATGTTTCTGTGTGAGTAGCTTGGAGGGGAATTTGCAGATTTGGTGTTCCCATATACCAACTGCTTTTGTTCTTACAGATGGTAGTGATTGGGGATTTAGAAGATGATCTGTTGAAGGCGTCTTGGTGAATTTCTGAAGTGCATCTTTTATATGACACGCACTGCTGCTATTGAGCATCTGTGGTGGAGGGAATGGAATATCTCATCCAGACAGTTGGGAGTACAGTATTTTGGTTTGTCAATGATAGATGGGCTCTGGGGAGTGAGGAGGTGAGCTACTTGCAGGATTCCTAGCCTCTGACCTGCTCCTGTAGCTTCTGACCGGCTCTTGTTGCGACTGTATTCATATGCAAATCCAGTTCAGTTTCTGATCAATAGTAAACCCCAATATGTTGACAGTGAGGGATTCAGTGATGGTGATACCATTGAATGTCAAAGAGCAATGATTAAATTCTGTTATGTTGGAGATGGTCATTGCCTGGAACTGAATTAGTGTGAATTTATTTTTTCTCTTTTTTTTTCTTCCTGAATTGAAGACTCTCTGACTCTCCTGTTTATTTTCTCCTCCCCACACTACCACCTAACAGCAAGAGTGTTTATATTTAGTGTGAATTCATTGTGGAATCATTCGGTCTTATCAATTAATTGCTGTTTATGCTATTTAGAGAAATTAATCCAGTGTTATAGCTTCACCAAGTTGACCCCCTGGTTTATTGGTAATGGTAGAGTGGAGGATATGCCAGGCCACGAGGTTACAGATTGTGCTGGAGTACACAGCACCTCATAGATGTCCATTCCTGAGTTGTTAGATCTGTTTCAAGTAGCATTTAGCATGACGATAGTACCACACAACATGGTGGCGTCAATGTGAAGATGGGACTTTGTCTCCACAAGGGCTCTTACTGCTACTGTCATGGACAGATGCATCTGTAGGTAAGGATGAGGTCAAGTATGTTTTTCCCACTTTTTGGTTCCCTCACCACCTGCCACAGACCCAGTCCAGCAGCTATGTCCTTTAGGTCCTGATCAGCTCAATCAGTAGTGCTGCTGCCAAGTCACTTTTGATGTGGACATTGTAATCTACCAGCCAGAGTACATCCGTTCCCTTGCCACTCTCTGTGCTTCCTCCAAGTGGTATTTCACACAGACTGATTCATCACTTAAGGGAGGACAGGACGTGGCAATCAGCAGGAGGTATTCTTGCCCATGTTTGATGTGGTGCCATGAGACACCATGGTGTCCACGGTCAATGTTGAGGCCTCCCAGGTAATATCCCATGACTGTATAGCCACCTCTGCTGGGATGGTAATGGTGGTGTCTGGGACATTGTCTGTAAAGTATGATGAGTATGACTATATCACACTAGTCTGTGGGACAGCTCTCCCAATTTTGGCACTTGTCCCATTGCTGGTGAGGAGGATTTTGCAGGATTGATAGGGCTGTGTTTGCTGTGGTCATTTCTGGTGCCTCGGTCCAGTCCCCTTTTTTGAGACCTGTTAGCAGCTCGAGTAACTTGTTGGGACATTCCAGAGGGCAGTTGTGAGTCAACTACATTGCTGAGAGTCTGGATTCACGTATAAGCCAGATCAGATAAGCACGGCAGATTTTAGAACCAATTGCGTTTTTGAAAAAGGAACAATTAACAATCGATTCATTGTCATTTTTACATTTTTAATTCCAGATTTAATTCAATTCCAATTCCATCATCTGGCTGTGAAATTTAAACCAGGGTCCCTCGGATTACTGGCGCAGCAATACTGCTATGCCATTACCTCCAGATCAGTGCCTGTATTACTTCCAGAAGTGACAATTTCAGTACTCTCCAGCTGGCATCCTTCTTTCCACCCTCCAAAACCCTGAGTTGATCCAAGACTCTTCTGCCCATCTTCACCAAATCCTGTTCATCCATCATGCCTGCTTGTTGCCTTACTGCTGCTGTTTGACAATATCTCTATAATCTCCTCCAATCCTACCACCCTTAAGGAACTCTGGGAACTTTATTAATGGCTGTCATGCCATCAGCTCTTTAGATCCTAAGATTGGAAATCTTTCCCAAGACCTATCCTCTTTGCTTTCACCCTTTAAGTCACTACTTAGAACCCAGCTCTGTTGACTCTTGGATGGCAATGGTGGCTCAGTGGTTAGCACTGCTGCTTCTCAGTGATAGGGACCCAGTTTTGATTCTAGCCTTGGGTGTGTGGAGTTTGCACCTTCTCCCTGAGTCTGCGTGGGTTTCCTCCGTGGGCTATGGTTTGTTCCCACAGTCCAAAGATGTGTGGGTTAGGTGGATTGGCCATGCTAAATTGCCCACAGTATTCAGGGTAGATTAGTCATGGGAACTACAGGGATAAGGTGGGGGTCTGGGTGGGATGCTCTTTGGAGGGTTGGTGTGCCCTCAATGAGCCGTATGGCCTGATTGCACACTGTAGGGATTCTATCTAAGCTTTTTGTTAGCTGCACCAATTTTGTGAAATCTCTTTTAGCTCAGTGTCAAGAGTGATTTGTCTTAGTTATATCCTTTGAGTCAGAGAATTCAGGTCCTGTTCCAGACTTGAGTGTAAGAGTGTAGACTGACTCTCCAGTGTGGTAAGTGGAATGTACTCCATTACCACAAGTTCTGACTTTCAGTTTACTGAGTCTATCTCCATACTTACAGACTGGGACCTCTCAAGCAATATCTGTGCAACCAACTGTTTCTCCCTAGTGGAGAGAGATGCCAGTGATCTTTCTGGGCTATGGTTAGTAACCTGCCCTTCAAACGAGATATCAAACTAGTGTGACTCTCTCAGATAGATGTAAAAGATCCCACAGCACCACCTTGAAGAAGGGCAAAAGCGTTATTTCTGGTGTTGTTTTTATTCCCTGATATTCCTTCCTGAAGCAACATTGCAAAAACTGACTATATCTGCTCATGATCACACTGTGAGAGCAGACATCTACATTTGCATTTCCTCCAACACAGGAAGGTGCTATATTCAAATGCAATTCTTCAGAATTACAGAATGGTTAGAACCCAGAAGCAGGCTATTTTGCCCATTGTGTCCACGTTGACTCTTGGGAACAACAACTCGCTTCATCCTTTTCCCCTTAGCCCCCCACATTGTTTTCTGTTTGGATGACAATCCAATTCTCCTGTGGATGCCATAGTTGAATTTGCCTTGACCACATTCTCAGGCAGAGCGTTCTAGAACCCAGTGATCCGCTGGTGCGGGAAAATCTTTCTGTCTGGTGCATTCCTGTAAATGCTTCCAGATTTCTAGAGCACTATATAAATGCCAGTTGTTGTTGTGGCGGAGGCATAATGTTGCTGATTGATCAGAGAATGGAGCTGCAAGCTGGGGACCCCTGGTCTGTCTGGGTCACTGTCACATTAGGTGGTGCACTTACTCACTGAACACTTGGGCAGCTGTCTGCTGCCTCTTTAATTCTAATCAATTTAAAGCTTAGCTTGCACCGTGATTTGTTTGAACTAGAATGCACTCTTAATCTGTCGCCAATTTGTACACGCCATGTCGGCAAGTAGTGTTTCTTTCGGAAGGGAAATGATTGCTACAGAGAGTTGCCTATCAGTGTGACTGCAGCTCCCTATTAATTATGGGCAGGCTTGAAAATGACCTAATTTCGGCAAACAATGGGAATCATGAAGCTTTCCCCATCCCCCCATCCCCAACTCTGCACTGCCCTGGCACCTGTGTCTGTAGAACAGGTCTTTGTCATACTTCCATTCCCCTTCTCCTCCTCCCTGTTCCCTCTTTACCCCCACCCCCAGCCTCCCAAATACATAGCTCCTCACAACGAGAGAACTCCCACTGGCTTGATAAGAGTTTAAACAGTGGCAAGGGCTAAGCACAGATGGGCAGATGCCAGCAGGGTGGTATCAGCCACAGCTGACACTGTATCCTGCCAGCATCTGGGTTGCCATGCAGCCTTCGAACCCGCTGGGAGAGAGGCTAATGGTGACAGGAGACCAGGAGAGGACTCTGTCTAAAGTGCACCGTGTCCCGGTCACCGCAGAATCTCAGCTGGAGGGTACGGGGCGGAAGGCTGTGGTCTCCTCAGTTGTTGTGCAATCACACCCCATGCATATAGCAGTCCTTGCCTGCATTTTAATGTATTCCGGTGCCGGGTTTTACATACGTTTACAAGTGAACGCATGTTTCTGTAAAGTTATAAAGTAGTGAAATGTTGCAATTATAGATGGAAAATGATAATGAACACATTATGTGAAGTGCACTCCCAATGGGTAAAATGCCACACTGGGAATGTGCATGCGAACAACTACCTAGGGAGTGTTGTGCGACAGTGTGCAAGCTTGTTTTGTTTCTTTACAATTTCCATCTTGTTTAAAGATACAGGCTATTCAGCCCTTATACTGAGTGGCTTGATAAGCTATAAGCAGTTTAAGATCTAATCACGTTATTGTGTGTGGGCCAGACCAGGTAAGGGTAGCAGATTTCTTTGTCAAAAGGACATTAGTGAACCCGATGGCAATTGACTATGGTTTTTTTAGTCTCCAGTAGACCAGTTTTCAATGCCATATTTATTAATTTAACTTTTCCTCCTACTGTTGTGATGGGGGTTTGAACCTGTGTCCCCAGAGCATTACCCTGGAATCTGGATTACAAGACCATTGGCATTACTAGTAGGTTAGACCGGGGAAACCTAGTGGATGTGGTCTACCTAGACTTCCAAAAGGCCTTTGATAAGGTGCCACACGGGAGGCTGCTGAGCAAGGTGAGGGCCCATGGTGTTCGAGGTGAGCTACTGGTATGGATTGAGGATTGGCTGTCTGACAGAAGGCAGAGAGTTGGGATAAAAGGTTCTTTTTCGGAATGGCAGCCAGTGACAAGCGGTGTCCCGCAGGGTTCAGTGTTGGGGCCGCAGCTGTTCACATTATATATTAATGAACTGGATGAAGGGACTGGGGGCATTCTAGCGAAGTTTGCCAATGATACAAAGTTAGGTG
>NC_057734.1:41308593-41318526 GCF_004010195.1 Chiloscyllium plagiosum
TGCTCCTATGTCTTATGGTCTAATGGTCTTATTACCCTTATGCCTCCATCTTTCTTTAACTGAGACATTGGGTTACTCTTGCTAGGTATTCAGCTTCCAATATGCCAATTATTTGAAGCCAGATGAAAAAGCCAAGGCAGTGGATATCTGCATTCACTGGGAAACTTAATTGGCAGGCTATGTAATCACATGGTTCATAACTAGCCTTACTCTGTCCAAATTCAGTACCCAGAAAAAGCATACGTCCCTACTTTGTCTCCTAATTTTAAGATCATGCCCGGTCACCGGGCGAACTTGCCCTGCACCTCTTCCCAGGCCAAATAGATTTGTTTTGAGGTGTGTCACCCAAAACTGAACACAGTACAGGGGTCTAACCAAACCAATTCACAGACAGTGGTGAGAAAATTGTAAAGGTTTCCTCTGTGATTAGGAATCCATTGGAGTATCTAGGAGCCCGAAGCAAGAAGCAGATTTTGTATGGCATTTGTACAAGCACTCTTTTGTGTTTCTAAAGGGGGTCCAAAACACTTTGTGTTGAGTTCATTAATTCAGTGATTGCAGCCATTCTTGTTACAAACTCAGCAGCGATGTTGGATGGAGTCATGTCCCACAAACATCCCTGTGATGAATGATTGGTGGTGCATTTCTTCGGTGGTGTTGTTACAGAAAGAACTATTGGTGAAGAATCCTTCTTCTAAAAATAATGATCTCCTTGACTATGACCTCACTATTTTAACTAGGAGAAACTGAGGACTGCAGATGCTAGAGATCAGAGTCGAAGAGTGTGGTGCTGGAAAAGCACAGCAGGTCAGGCAGCATCCGAGGAGCAGGAGAATCAACGTTTTGGGCATAAGCCCTTCATCAGGAATGGAGAAAAGGTGTTTGTTGAGGGTGTGAATTCTTCTGAGGATGATGAAAAGCAGAGGTCCTTTGCAGGTCCGAGAGAGTGTGGCTGAAAATGTGTTGCTGGAAAAGCGCAGCAGGTCAGGCAGCATCCAGGGAACAGGAGAATCGACGTTTCGGGCATAATCCCTTCATCAGGAATGGAGAAAAGGTGTTTGTTGAGGGTGTGAATTCTTCTGAGGACGATGAAAAGCAGAGGTCCTTTGCAGGTCTGAGAGTGTGGCTGAAAATGTGTTGCTGGAAAAGCGCAGCAGGTCAGGCAGCATCCAGGAACAGGAGAATCGATGTTTCAGGCATAAGCCCTTCATCAGGAATGGAGAAGGGCTTATGCCCGAAACGTCGACCCTCCTCCTCCTCAGATGCTGCCTGACCTGCTGTGCTTTTCCAGTGCCACACTCTTTGACTTACTATTTTAGCTAAATGTACACCCAACATCCCAAAGATAACCCATTATGTTAGAGTTACAAAGTACTGAACTGAGTATCAACTATTAACCAGTTGCTCATTTCAGCCAAGTTAGGCAGTAGTTTAAATATTCATTCTTGAATACAGATGTTCAAGGCTGACATTCCTAGTTACCACTGAGAAGTTGGTGGTGATCTATCTTTTCGATTTGGAGATGCCGGTGTTGGACTGGGGTGTACAAAGTTAAATGAAAAATTGATTGTCTGTTAAGCCTTTCATCTGTTAGAATACAGTGATAGCTTCACTTCTTTCATGTGTAAATCACAAAACCTTTTTTTTAAAGTTGCATTCTCGGGTCAGCTGTTAACAATGGTGATAGCTAGATAATATATTGAAGATGTTGGGCCCCTGTATTCTCTGTCTATGCCATGATATTTAGATTGATTCTAATCTAAAAAGTGAGGGAACAGAGTTTTACATAAATTCATGTGCTTTTTGAGCTCAGAGTTCTACATGAATGCATGCAGTTTTTGAGCAAAGTACAATGTAACTCTGCAAGTACAAATTCACCCCACAAAATATATGTGTGCATGTGGGTCTTTGTCTGTCTGTGTGTGTCTGTCTGTCTGGGGTGGGGGTTGTGAGTGTGAGAAAGTGTGTGTGTAGTGAGTGCAGAGTGTCTTAAGTCTGTGAGGGGGTGCATGCGTGCGTGTGTGTCCATAAGGGTGTGTGCGCGCGTCTGTGTGTACCTGTGTCCATGTGTATGTGAGAGTGTGAGTGTGTGTAGGAATATCTGTGTGTGTGTGTATAGTGCAATGGTGATCACCTGTAATGTGACATGAACTCAAGGTCCCGGTTGAGGCCTTCCCTAGGGGCACCGAACTTAGCTATCAGCCTCTGCTCGGCCACTTTCCTCTGCTGCCTGTCCCGAAGTCCACCTTGGAGGATAGTCACCCAAAGGTCCAAGGCTGAATGTCCTGGACCACTGAAGTGTTCCCCAACTGGGAGGGAACACTCCTGTCTGTTGATTGTTGTGAGGTGCCCATTCATCCGTTGTCGTAGCCTTTGCTCGGTTTCCCCAATGTACCATGCCTCCGGGCATCCCTGCCTGCAACGTATAAGATAGACAACGTTGGCTGAGTCACATGAGTACCTGCCGTGTACACGGTGGGAGGTGTCCCCACGCGTAATAGTGGTATCTATGTCCACAATCTGACACATCTTGCCGCGTCCACCACAACAGGGTTGTGTGGAGTTGTCCTGAGAGCCGGGCAGTTTGCTACGAACAATGATCTATTTAAGGTTTGGCGGTTGTTTAAAGGCAAGTAATGGAGGTGTGGGGAAGGTCTTGGTGAGGTGCTCATCCTCATTGATAATGTGTTGCAGGTCATGAAGAAATGGCATAATTTTTCAGCCCCTGGGAAGTACTGAACAACGAAGGGTACCCTGTCAGTTACAGCACATGTCTGTCTCCTGAGGAGGTCATTACAGTCCTTGCTGTGGCACATTGGAACTGGCAGTCGATGAGTTGAGCATCGTACTCCGTTCTTGTGAGGGCATCTTTGAGTACTTCCAGGTGTCCGTCACGTTCCTCCTCATCTGAGCAGATCCGGTGTATGCGTAGGGCTTGTCCATAGGGAATGGCTGTTTTAATATGTTTTGGGTGGAAGCTGGAGAAGTGTAGCATTGTGAGGTTGTATGTGGGTTTGCGGTAGAGTGTGGTGCTGAGGTGTCCATCCTTGATGGCGACGCATGTGTCCAAGAATGAGACAGATAGTCGAGAGTAGTCCATGTTGAGTTTTATGGTGGGATGAAACTTGTTGATGTCACTGTGTAGTTTTATCAGTGACTCTTCGCCATGGGTCCATGGAGATCCTGCATAGAGAAGAAATCTTGTTCGAACCTGTGCGTAAAAATGTTGGCACATTGGGGTGCAAATCTGATCCGCATGGCTGTTCCGTGTGTCTGGATGAAGGACTGGTTGTCAAAGGTGAAGACGTTGTGATCGAGGATAAAGCGGATGAGTTGTAGGATGGTGTTTGGAGACTGGCAGTTGTTGGTGTTGAGTACCCACACACACCGTTATGGACACACACACTCCCACACTCACACATGCACCCCCTCACAGACTTAAGACACTCTGCACTCACTACACAAACACACATTCTCACACTCACAACCCCCACCCCAGACAGACACACAAACACAGACAAACAAAGACCCACATGCACACATATATATTGTGTGTGGTGAATACATCATGGCATAGACAGAGAACACAGGGGGCCAACACCATCAACATATTGTCTAGCTATCACCATTGTTAACAGCTAACCCGAGAATGCAACTTTAAAAAAAAGGTTTTGTGATTTACACATGAAAGAAGTGAAACTATCAATGTATTCTAACAGATGAAAGGCTTAACAGACAATCAATTTTTCAATGTATAATTTCAGTTACATGAAACTGTAAATTTTTGCTATAAATTCTATGTTACGATCAAGCCCTTCACTATCACCTGATGAAGTAGCGTCGCTCCAAAAGTTAGTGTGCTTCCAATTAAACCTGTTGGACTATAACCTGGTGTTGTGTGATTTTTAACTTTATCTTTTCGATCATTGAGATCAGATTGGTGTAGGTACTCCATCAGTGCTGTCAGAGATAGAGTGACCCAATGACAATGAAACAATACCAATTTCTGTCCACGTTTACAAAATCATGAGGGGCATGGATAGGGTAAATAAACAAGATCTTTTCCCTGGGGTGAGGGAGTTCAGAACTAGAAGGCATATGTTTAGGGTGAGAGAGTAAAGATTTAAAATGGACCTAAGGGGCATTTTTTCACGCAGAGGGTGGTGTGTGTATGGAATGAGCTGCCAGAGGAAGTGGTGGAGGCTGGTACAATAACAACATTTAAAAGTAGTCTGGATGGGTATATGAATAGGAAGTGTTTGGAGGGATATGGGTCGAGTGCTGGCAAATGGGACAAGATTACTTTAGGATATCTGGTTGGCATGGATGAGTTGGACTGAAGGGTCTGTTTCTGTGCTGGTCATCTCTATGACCCTATGACTCCAAGTCAGGATGATGTGTGACTTGGTGGGAAACTTTCAGGTGGTGATGTTCATATGTACCTACTGCCTCTGATTTCTAGATGGTTGTGGGTTTGGAAGATGCCTTTGAAGATGTTTTAGAGTGTGCACATTTTTGTTTCATTTGCAGTATGCCTGTTGATCAGGACACACAGCAGCCCTGGTTTGTCATTGATAAAGGGAGTGAATGTTTCTGAAGGTGATGTGGTGTTCATCAAGCTGGTTGGTTTGTCCTGAATGTTGTTAAATTTCTCAAGTGTTGTTTTGAGCTGCACCCATCCAAGTGGGGAGTGTTCCATCACACTCCTGACTTAGTCATAAAGCCATAGAGATGTACAGCACGGAAACAGACCCTTCTGTCCGACTCATCCATGCCAACCAGATATCCGAAACTAATCTAGTCCCATTTGCCAACACTTGGCCCCTATCCCTCCAAACCCTTCCTATTTATATACCCATCCAGATGCCTTTTAAATGCTGTAATTGTACCAGACTCTATCACTTCCTCAGGTAGCTCATTCCATACATGTACCACTCTTTGTGTGAAAAAGTTGTCCCTCAGGTCCCTTTTACATCTTTCCCCTCTCACCCTAAACCTATGTCCCCTAGTCCAGGACTCCCTCACCCGAGGGAAAATACCTTGTCTGTATAGCCTGTCTATGCCCCTCATGATTTTACAAACCTCTATAAGGTCACTCCTCAGCCTCCAACACTCCAGGAAAAATAGCCCCAGCCTATTCAGCCTTGTGAATCTTTTCTGAACTCTTTTAAATTTCACAACATCCTTCGGATCTGGAAAGTCAGGACGTATCTCACATGCTGAAAAGTATCCAGCTTCTGACTTGCTGTACTGGCCAAGATATTTAAATGAGTGATCCAGCTGAGTCTTTGATCAGTGCTACCTCCTATGATGTTGATATTGAGGTGGTTTTGATGGAGGCAGTGGAGAAATTGATGATGGTCATGTCAAGTAGACATGATTAGCCCTGTCTTTTAGAGGATGATCATTGCCAGAGATGGAAAGGCAAGGACTGATTAGGATAGTCAACATGGCTTTGTGTGTGGGAAATCATGCCTCAATGATTGAGTTTTTTGAAGAAGTAACAAAGAGAATTGATAGGGGCAGAACGGGGATGTGATCTATATGGACATCAGTAAGGCGTTTGACAAGGTTCCTCTGGGAGACTGGTTAGCAAGGTTAGATCTCATGGAATACAGGGAGGATTAGTTATTTGGATACAGAACTGGCTCAAAGGTAGAAGACAGAGGGTAGTGGTGGAGGCCTGTGACTAGTGGAGTGCCACAAGGATCGGTGCTGGGTCCACTACTTTTCGTCATCGATATAAATGATTTGTTTTGAGCATAAGAGGTATAGTTAGTAAGTTTGCTGATGACACCAAAATTGGAGATGTAGGGTGTAGGTTTGCTCGCTGAGCTATAGGTTTGATATCCAGGCGTTTCATTCCCTGGCTAGGTAACATCATCAGTGGCGACCTCCAAGTGAAGCGAAGCTGTTGTCTCCTGCTTTCTATTTATATCTTTCTCCTGGATGCGGTTCCTGGGGTTTGTGGTGATGTCATTTCCAGTTCGTTTTCTGAGGGGTTGATAGATGGCATCTAGATCTATGTGTTTGTTTATGGCATTGTGGTTGGAGTGCCAGGCCTCTAGGAATTCTCTGGCATGCCTTTTCTTAGCCTGTCCCAGGATAGATGTGTTGTCCCAATCGAAATGGTGGCTTTTTTCATCCGTGTGTAGGGCTACGAGGGAGAGAGGGTCGTGTCTTTTTGTGGCTAGCTGGTATTTGTGTATCTTGGTGGCTAACTTTCTTCCTGTTTGTCCTACGTAGTGTTTGTGGCAGTCCTTGCATGGAATTTTGTAGATGACGTTGGTTTTGTCCATGGTTTGTACTGGGTCTTTTAAGTTTGTTAGTTTTTGTTTGAGAGTGGTGGTGGGTTTGTGTACTACTAGGATTCCGAGGGGTCTTAGTAGTCTGGCTGTCATTTCTGAGACTTCTTTGATGTATGGTAAGGTGGTTAGGGTTTCTGGCTGTGTTTGGTCTGCTTGTCCTGGTTTGTTCTTGAGGAATCTGCGTACTGTTTTTTTTAGTAGAAACATCTCTCCAGAGATGCTGCCAGACCTGCTAAGTTTCTCCAGAGGTCTCTGTATTTGTTGCTGATTTTTCTCTCCCTGCCTAGAAAGCGTAAAGGCATCAACCCCCAATGAGCCAAGGGGCAGCAAATGGAGTTTAATTAGGTAAATGTGAAGTGTTGCATTATGGTAAGGGAAACCAGGGCAGGATTTATACAACTAATAGTAGGGTCTTGGGGAGTGTTGTGGAATATAGAGACCTAGAGGTGCAGGTGCAGATTTCTTAACGGTTGTAGGTGGGACACGATGGTGAACGAGGCATTTGGCATGCATGCCTTCATTTGTCAGTGTAGTGAGTATAGGAGTCATAGAGTCATAGAGTCATAGAGATGTACAGCATGGAAACAAACCCTTTGGTCTAACCCGTTCATGCCGACCAGGTTTCCCAACCCAATCTAGTCCCATCTGCCAGCACCCGGCCCATATCCCTCCAAACCCTTCCTATTCATACACCCATCCAATTGCCTCTTAAATGTTGCAATTGTACCAGCCCCCACCACTTCCTCTGGAAGCTCATTCCATACCCGTACCACCCTCTGTGTGAAAACGTTGCCCCTTAGGTCTCTTTTATATGTTTCCCCTCTCACCCTAAACCTATACCCTCTAGTTCTGGACTCCTCCACCACAGGGAAAAGACTTTGCCTATTCACCCTATCCATGCCTCTCATAATTTTGTAAACCTCTATAAGGTCACCCCTCAGCCTCCAACGCTCCAGGGAAAAGAGCCCAGCCTGTTCAGCCTCTCCATTTCGCTCAAACCCTCCAACCCTGGCAACATCCTTGTAAATCTTTTCTGAACCCTTTCAAGTTTCACAACACCTTTCTGATAGGAAGGAGACCAGAATTGCATGCAATATTCCAACAGTGGCCTAACCAATGTCCTGTACAGCAGCAACGTGACCTCCCAACTCCTGTACTCAATACTCTGACCAATAAAGGAAAGCATACCAAACGCCTTCTTCACTATCCTATCTACCTGTGACTCCACTTTCAGGGAGCTATGAACCTGCATCCAAGGTCTCTTTGTTCAGCAACACGCCCTAGGACCTTACCATTAAATGTATAAGTCCTGCTAAGATTTGTTTTCCCAAAATGCAGCACCTCGCATTTATCTGAATTAAACTCCATCTGCCACTTCTCAGCCCATTGGCCCATCTGGTCCAGATCCTGTTGTAATCTGAGGTAACCCTCTTCACTGTCCACTACACCTCCAATTTTGGTGTCATCTGCAAACTTACTAACTGTACCTCTTATGCTCGCATCCAAATCACTTATGTAAATGACAAAAAGTGGAGGACCAGCACCGATCCTTATGGCCTATAGTCTATTATAGGCAGAACATTTTTGGAATTTGACAGAGCAGATGCCTCTTAGAAGAAGCTGTTGGCAAAGTGCTGAACCACATAATGCAGTGAATTGTTAAGTGAATAATTAATCATTTCTCAGTCTAGGTCTTAGGCAAGGTGAAATGTCAAACCTTCTCTCAATCTGGGAGTACTGCATGCTACCTTAAAGTTGTATTGTGTATGCTTTTGGATCTCACTGATGATATTCACTTCAATTATAATTAAGTTTTCAAGCATTTAGCGATTTTTGTTTAAATCACTTCTCTAACTTCCCACAGAGTTCTCAGGTACACTTGATCAGGTCCTGGGGATTTATCCACCTTTTCAAGACTTCCAGCACTTCCTCCTCTGTAATCTGGACATTTTGCAAGATGTCACCATCTATTTCCCTACAGTCTATATCTTCCATATCCTTTTCCACAGTAAATATTGATGCAAAAGACTCATTTAGTATCTCCCCCATTTTCTGTGGCTCCACACAAAGGCCGCCTTGCTGATCTTTGAAGGGACCTATTCTCTCCCTAGTTACCCTTTTGTCCTTAATATATTTGTAAAACCTGTTTGGATTCCCTTTAATTCTATTTGCCAAAGCTATCCCATGTCCCTGTTTTGCCCTCCTGATTTCCCTCTTAAGTATACTCCTACTGCCTTTATACACTTCTAAGGATTCACTCGATCTATCCTGTGTGTACCTGACATATGCTTCTTTCTTTTTCTTAACCAAACCCTCAATTTCTTTAGTCATCCAGCATTCCCTACATCTACCAGCCTTTCCTTTTACGCTGACAAGAATATACTGTCTCTGGACTCTCATTGTCTCATTTCTGAAGGCTTCCCATTTTCCAGCCGTCCTTTCACTTGAGAACATCTGCCACCAATTGGCTTTTGAAAGTTCTTGCCTAATACCGTCAAAATTGGCCTTTCTCCAATTTAGATTAGGTTCCCTACAGGCCCTTCAGCCCAACAAGTCCATACCGACCCTCCAAAGAGTAACCCACCCATCCCTCTGCCTAATGCACCTAACACTATGGACAATTTAGCATGGCCAATTCACCTGACCTGCACATCTTTGGACTGTCGGAGGAAACCGGAGCACCCGGAGGAAACCCGCACAGACACGGGGATTCCCTCCAACAACTTGCCCACCACTGAGGTCAGGCTCACCAGTCTATAGTTTGCTGGCTTGTCTTTACCGCCCTTCTTAAACAGTGGCACCACCTTTGCCAACCTGTAGTCTTCTGGCACCTCACCTGTGACTATCAATGATACAAATATCTCAGCAAGAGGCCCAGCAATCACTTCTCTAGCTTCCCACAGAGTTCTCGGGTACACCTGATCAGGTCCTGGGGATTTATCCACCTTTAACCGTTTCAAGGCATCCAGCATTTCCTCCTCTGTAATCTGGACATTTTGCAAGATGTCACCATCTATTTCCTTCCAGTCTACATCTTCCATATCCTTTTCCACAATAAATACTGATGCAAAATATTCATTTCGTATCTCCCCCATTTTCTGCAGCTCCACACAAAGGCCGCCTTGCTGATCTTTGAGGGGGCCTATTCTCTCCCTAGTTACCCTTTTGTCCTTAATATATTTGTAAAAACCCTTTGGATTCTCCTTAATTCTATTTGCCAAAGCTATCTCATGTCCCCGTTTTACCCGGCTGATTTCCCTCTTAAGTATACTCCTACTGCCTTTATACTCTTCTAAGGATTCACTTGATCTATCCTATTTATACCTGACATCAGCTTCCTTCTTTTTCTTAACCAAACCCTCAATTTCTTTAGTCATCCAGCATTCCCTATAGTTACCAGCCTTCCCTTTCACCCTGACCGGAATATACTGTCTCTGGACTCTCATTGTCTCATTTCTGAAGTCTTCCCATTTTCCAGCCGTCCCTTTACCTGCGAACATCTGCCTCCAATCAGCTTTCGAAAATTCTTGCCTAATACTGTCAAAATTGGCCTTTCTCCAATTTAGAACTTCAACTTTTAGATCTGGTCTATCCTTTTCCATCACTATTTCAAATCTAATAGAAT
>NC_057734.1:41318630-41325919 GCF_004010195.1 Chiloscyllium plagiosum
CTAGTTTAAATCCTCCCAAGCAGTTCTAGCAAATGTCCCTGCCAGTATGATAGTCCCCTTCCAATTTAGTTGCAATCCGTCCTTCTTGTACAGGTCACTTCTACCCCAAAAGAGATTCCAATGATCCAAAAATGTGAATCCTTCTCCCATACACCAGCTCCTCAGCCATTCATTCATCTGCTCTATCTTCCTATTCCTGCCATCACTAGCTCATAGCACTGGGAGTGATCCAGATATTACTACCCTTGAGGACCTCCTTTTTAAATTCCTGCCTAACTCTCTGTAATCTCCCTTCAGAATCTTAACCTTTTCCCTTCCTATATCATTGGTTCCAATGTGGACAATGACCTCCTGCTGGCCCATCTCCCCCGTGAGAACTTTCTGCACCCTCTCTGAGACATCCTTGATCCTGGCACCAGGGAAGCAACACACCATTCTGCTTTTTCTCTGCTGGCCACAGAAAAGTCTGAATTGGAATCTAGCTGATTTTGGAGGTAGAAAATTGATTAAAAGGGAAAAGTGATTGAAAATACAGAAGAGGTAAAGCCAGTGAATTTTGAAGATAGAGTATACTCTTGAACACCTTCAGCCGGCTTCTTTTCCCTCTTGGGCACAGGGATCTCTGATTTACAAACGAAGTATGGTTCATCTTCTGCAATGAGATTTTCCACTTTGCAGCAGTCACTTGCTGAGATGCACTGGGAAACACTGTCGGCTTCCAACAATACATTGAACTCAATTATGGTAGCTGGTGGATTCCTTCACAAAGTAAAAGCTGGTTTGTGACCTCCTGCAGTCAGGCCAATCACTGCAGCCCAGTGATTGTTTAGACTACTTCTGTTCCTGACAACAGATATTACAAGCCAGCAATGCATAGTGTTTACTTGACAATGTACCTTAGAGATAACACATTGCCAACAATAATTTCTTTCCTCAGTCAGTCCTTTCCCATCCAAATCCCTAATATGTTTAATCTCACTCAAGGTTTCCTCCTTTCTCATTCCCATTGCTCGTCTGTTTTTCTCCCAAAGATGTTGGCAGCTCTTTATGGTCATCCCTCCTCTCTGAACTCAGATTGTGATTGCTGCTGGGCTCTTCAGCTATCACAGCTAGGCCAGAAACTATTCTCAAACAATATCCACTCATCTGCCTCTGGCAGGGGTTGGGGTAGGAGTGAAGGGGAACATTAGTGGGGGGGGAGGGTGTCAGCACTGTTGGAAGAAGGAAAGAATTTGCATTCCTAATGGGACTGATGGTTTGAAGTATGTTTATTTTAATGCAAGAAATATAACAGGTAAAGCAGATGAACTCAGAGCCTGGATTAGTTTATGGAACTACAGCGCTGCAGTCATTACTGAAACTTGTGTGAGGGAAGGGCAGGATTGGCAGCTCAATGCCCCAGAGTCTGGATATTTCAGGCATTAGAGAAGGATATTACTGCTTGAGGAGAATGTCACAGCTGCACGAAGAAAGGACATCTTAGAGGACTCACCCAACAAGGCCATATGGGAGAACTCCAGAATAAGTAAGGTGCAGTCACTATGATGGAGTTGTAGTATAGGCCTCCCAATAGCCAGTGGGACATAGAGGAACAGATATGTAGACAGATCAGGGAATGATGTAAAAACAACATGGCTGTTGTAATAGGTAATTTTTAACTTCTCCAATATTGACTAGGATCCCTTTATTAACAGGGGCTTAATTGGAGCAGAGTTTGTTAGATGCATTCAAGAGTGTTTATTGATAGTCCAACTAAAGAGGGGGCTGTACCAGTCCTTATATTGGGGAATGAACATGTCCAGGTGATTGAAGTTTCAGTGGGATAGCATTTGGGAACAGTGATCATAATTCTGTAAGTTTTAAGATAGCTATGGATAAGAGTGAAATTGCGAAACTGGGAGAAGGCTAATTACAACAGTTTTAGGCAGGAACTGGAGAAATCAGATTGGAGACAGCTGTTTGAGGGTAAATCCACATCTGGAATGTAGGTGTCTTTTAAAGATCAGTTGGTCAAAATTCAAACCAGCATATTGCAGTGAGGGTAAAAGGTAAGAATGGCAAGAGATATTGAAAGCTTAGTTAAAAAGATAAAGGAAGCAGAATAAGTTTTAGGAAACTGAAGTCAGGCAAGGCCCTTGAGGAATATAAACGACACAGGAAAGAACTTAAACAAGGAATTAAGAGGGTTAAAAGGGGCCACAAAATGTCATTGGCAAATAGGATTAAGGAGAATCCCAAGGCATTGTATTAGGACTGAGAGGATAACAAGGGAAAGGGCAGGTACACTCAAAGACAAGTGAGGGAATTTCTGTGTGGAGTGGAGGAAGTGGGTGAGGTCCTTAATGAGTACTTTGCATCAATGCTCACCAAGAAGAAGGACATGGACAATGGTAAGGTTAGGGAGGGATATGTTGATATTTGAGATCATGTTGATATTAAAAAGAGGACGTGTTGGATATCTTGAAAAATATTAAGGTTGATAATTCTCCAGGACCTGGGATCTATCCTAGGATACTGAGGGAGGCAAGGGAAGAGATTGCTGGGGCCTAGACAGAGATCTTTTATCATTTTTAGCTACAGGCAATGTCTCAGAAGACTGGAGAATAGTCAATATTGTTACTTTTTTTGGGAAGGGCGAAAAGGATAATTTAGGAAATTATAGGCCTTACATCAGTGATAGGGAAATTATTGAAGAATATTCTTAGGGACACAATTTACTCGCATTTGGAAAATAATAGACTTATTCTGGATAGTCAGCATAGCTTTGTGTGGAGGAAGTCTTGTCTCACAAATTTGATTGATTGTTGTGAAGAAGTAACAAAAGGATTGATGACAGTAGGGCAGTGGATACTGTCTACGTGGAGTTTACTGAAACATTAGATAAGGTCACTCATGGTAGGCTAGTCCAGAAGGTTAAGTCATATGGGATCCACAGTGAGTTGGTAAATTGGATACGAAATTGGCTTGATCATAGAAAACAGAGGATAGGAGTGGAGGGGTGTTTTTCTGACTGGAGGTCTATGACCTATGGTGTTCTCAAGGATCAGTGCTGTGACCTCTATTGTTTGTAACATATGTCAATGATTTGGATTAAAATGTAAATGGCCTGATTTGTAAATTTTCATACAACATAAAAATTGGTGGAGTTGTGGATAATGAGGAGGGTTAACAAGAGATACAGACAGGATATAGATCAGTTGAAAAGTTGGGCAGAGAAATGGCAGATGGAGTTAACTCAGACAAGTGTAAGTTAATGCATTTTGGGAGATCTAGTGCAAGAGGAAAATACACAGTGTGTAGCAGGACCCTTAGGAGCGTTGATATACAGAGGGATCTTGGTTGGGGTGTAAACCCATTGATCTCCGAAAATGGCCATCGGGAGAGAGAGCGCGGGAGAGAGAGAGAGCACGGGAGAGAGAGCGCGGGAGAGAGAGGTGGATTAGGTGGTAAAGAAGGTGTACGGCATGCTTGCCTTCATCAGTCAGGGCACTGATTATAAAAGTTGGCAAGTCATGTTGCAACTGTGTGAGGCTTTAGTCAGGCCACATTTGGAGTACTGCATGCAGTTCTGGTCACCAAACGAAGGGAAGATGTGAAGGTTTTGGAGGATGTTGCCTGGGTTGAAGTGTATGAGCTATAAGGAGAGGTTGGACAAACTTAAAATATTTTGTTGGAGTGTTGGAGGCAGAGGGGTGACCTGATAGAAGTATATAAAATTATGAGAGGCATGGATGGGATGGATAGTCAAAGTCTTGTGCCCAGAGTGGAAATGTCAAGGGGCATGGGTTTAAGGTGAGAGGGGAAAAATTTAAAGGAGATGTGTGAGAAATTTTTCATAAAAAGGGTGGTATGTGCCTGCAGAGTGTTGCCAGAGGAGGTGGTAGGAGCAGATACGACAACAATATATAAGCAGCCTTTGGGCAGACACACAAATAGGCAGAGAATAGAGGGATAGCTAGCCCCTGATGAAGGTGCAGCACTCAAGAAACTAGTGTTTTCAATTAACCTGTGTTTTCAAATAAACCTGTGTTTTCAAATAAAAATATAGCCTTGTGTCATGTGATCTTTGACCTTGCCCACCCTAGACCAACATGGCACCTTCACATCTATGCTGCACTGTTCTATGATTTCCAAGATCAGGCGTGACTACCCTGATTATTCCCCTTCTTGGCCAAGGATGCTGAACTGTTATAATATTCTCATTACCATCCCATTGAAGATCATGTCAACTCTGAATTAGGATCAAACCTGAGATCATCCTGTCCATTATACATTGTGGATTCACTCACTTAGCTGTAAAACCTCAAAGAGCTGAAAATAAATTCTCTATGATTTTTTTCTGCCTAGTCGTCTCTCTACCTTAAAGATGTTGACTCCGCGATAGGCTATGTTTCCCCATATAGTATTCCAGCAGACGGCACCATGTCCAAAGGCCTACTCTTGCTCCTAATTCTTGTGAATAAGCTGGAATAGGAAGCCTGGTTGATTTTCCTTTTTCCGAACCTTGCGGGGCTGAGACCAGCAACAAGAAAGAAGGAAACAACTAGCATTTGCATGGCCAATTTCATGATGTACCCAAGTGCTCCATACCAAACTAAGTACTTTGAATTCTAGTTACTGTTGTATGGAGGATGATAAAGCAGCCAATTTTTATTTAGTTCATTCATGTGATGTGGATGTTGCTGGCTAGACCCTGTAATTAATTAGTGAAACAGTAGACAAGCTTTTTCTTTGATGGAAGGATAAATATCGGTCAGGGGACAAGAAAAGATCCATCTGAGAGTGCAGACAAAGCCTCATTTTAATATTTCTTGCAAAAAGGTACTGCCCCAATGTTACAGTAGATTACGGGCATCAACTCTGGAGTGTGGAGCGGGAATGCATAGACTTTTGATGCTAATAGAAAAGTACTCCCTCTCACCCATAGTTGATACCTGATTGCAGTAATACAATTGTTATCAAATAACTCATTGATCAGGAACCTAACTTCCACATCTTTATCACTCAGCCACTTAATGTATAATCAAGCACCTCTAAAGATTACATAGAACGACAAGATATCCAGAGCAGTGATAAGATGAACACTGATAAGAATTGGATATCTTCCTTTACGGTATTTAAGATTGCAAGATTTCCGTAGCTTTAAAGAGCACAATCTTCTCTGGATGAACTATTTTTCAGTGACACATTGTGGAGAGTGGAGCACAAACATTGGACTCAAACATTATATTCTGCTTGCTGGTTCTGCATTTTGCCTGCTTAAGATCTGAATCGTCTTTGCAATGGTCCCAGTCCCAGTGTTGTGTCAAAAGTCCTTGTGAAGTTGGCTTGGGTGTATCAGGCTCTGAAACAAAGCGAGAGATCTCGAGCGAAAGTTAACAAACGAACCTCTGCAAAAAGAAAGCAGGGAACGCTTTCGTTAACCATAAGCAACCCGTCTAAGCGTGAAATGCAAGCATTTATACTTGTCTTGCTGCTGCGGCATAAACAAAACAGTGTTGCTGGAACATTGATATTCAACTCTCTGTGCTAAGTTCCCCCTCCCCCCTCTCTCCCACCCTGCCAACTAATAACAACCAGAGCATGACTGTGTCTCCGTAACACTTTTCCTTCATATGTACCAGCATTTAACTTGCTAAGTAAGATATGTACAATACAGCCAATTTAGGGAAAAGATACAATTTCTTCCGTTTTTACAACATTTGGAAAACATCAGTTTGTTATAGTTCTTTTATTTTTACCCCTTCCTGCGGATGATTCATGTTAGACACAGAATTAATGAGTCCTGTAGTCCATGTTGGGATGCAGTCCATGGGTACCAAAGCAAGTGGCCATTCTTTGATGAGGCCGTCCCCTTGGGTAGGGGTAAGGTAGTATTGAGCAGGGTCAAGTAGCACCAGAAATGGTACAGTTTGTGATAGGAGTTCAGATCTAGATCAACCCTCTGCAGGAGTAGATTATTGCAGAGGCCTAAGGGAGCCTTGAAGACGCCCACAGCCTCAGACTATGAACCATAATATATAGTACCTCTCATATATATAGTTGATCTCGCTCTCTGTGCACCTTTTCTGCAGCTGTAACATTGTATTCCTCGTTCTAGGCTATTATCCTACGGACTTTGTATGGTACCATCTGCCTGTACTGCACGCAAAACAAAACTTTTCACTACACCTAGGTACATGTAACAATAAGAAATCAAATTTTAAAAATTGTTTGCTATTAAGTGCAGTGTGTAAACATTCTGTGGTTTAATATTTCCTAAACATTTTAGTTGGATTATCTTGGGAATTATACAGGGGGCCAGAATGTTAATTGATAGACAGGGCCCAAGGAATTCTCAATTCTGTTTCAACCTCTCAATCCAACTTGATGGCCCAAATATTGAAACAAATACCTCAGTCTACTCCAGGACATCCCTATGACCAATTGGTCAGCTGGAAGATGAAACCTGTTACTGTCAGATGGGAATTTTGTTCAAGACAACCTTGGCTAAAGTCCTCATAGGCGAAAGTGAGGACTGCAGATGCTGGAGATTAAAGATGCTAAGATTAGAGTGTTGCTGGAAAAGCACAGCAGGTCAGGCAGCATCTGAGGAGCAGGAAAATTGACGTTTCAGAAGAAAGCCCTTCATCAGGAATGAAGGGCTTCCTCATTCCTGATGAAGGGCTTTTGCCCAAAACATCAATTTTCCAGCTCCTTGGATGCTGTCTGAACTGCTGTGCTTTCCCAGCACCACTCTAACCTTGACTCTAAAGCCCTCATAGATTCAGTCACTTTGTGATGGATGGCAGTTATAGGAAGGGGGGAAAGTCTCAGATACAGTCACGTAGATGGGCTAACTCTAGGAAGGGTAACAGAGTTAGGTAACTAGTGCAGGAGTCTTTTGTGGATATACCCATTTCAAACAGGTATGCTGTTTTGGAAAATGTAGGGGAAGATGGATTCTCAGAGGAATGTAACACGAACAGCCAAGTTTCTGGTATTGAGACTGGCTCTAATGCAATGAGGGGTACGTCGGCTTCCAAGAGATCAATTGTGTTAGGGGATTCTGTAGTCCAAGGTACAGACCGATGTTTCTGTGGCCAGCAGAGAAAAAGCAGAATGGTGTGTTGTTTCCCTGGTGCCAGGATCAAGGATGTCTCAGAGAGGGTGCAGAATGTTCTCACGGGGGAGAGGGGCCAGCAAGAGGTCATTGTCCATATTAGAACCAACGATATAGGAAGGGAAAAGGTTGAGATTCTGAAGGGAGATTACAGAGAGTTAGGCAGAAATTTAAAAAGGAGGTCCTC
>NC_057734.1:41329779-41405121 GCF_004010195.1 Chiloscyllium plagiosum
CTGAAGAAGGGCTTATGCCCGAAACGTCGATTCTCCTGTTCCCTGGATGCTGCCTGACCTGCTGCGCTTTTCCAGCAACACATTTCCAGCTCTGATCTCCAGCATCTGCAGACCTTACTTTCTCCTTATACATTTAATGGTAAGGTCCTTGGAGTGCAGGTTCATAGCTCCTTGAAAGTGGATTACAGGTAGATAGGATAATGAAGAAGGCATTTGGTATGCTTTCCTTTATTGGTCAGAGTATTGAGTGCAGGAGTTGGGAGGTCACGTTGCTGCTGTACAGGATATTGGGTAGGCCACTGTTGGAATATTGCATGCAATTCTGGTCGCCTTCCTATTGGAAAGATGTTGTGAAACTTGAAAGGATTCAGAAAAGATTTACAAGGATGTTGCCAGGATTGGAGGATTTGAGCTACAGGGAAAGGCTGAACCGGCTGGGGTTGTTTTCCCTGGAGCATTGGAGGTTGAGGGGTGACCTTATAGAGTTTTACAAAATTATGAGGGGCATGGATAGGATAAATAGACAAAGTCTTTTCCCTGGGGTCGGGGAAGATGGCATAGGTTTAGGGTGAGAGGGGAAAGATATAAAAGAGACCTAAGGGGCAACATTTTCACGTCGAGGGTGGTACATGTATGGAATGAGCTGCCAAAGGAAGTGGTGGAGGCTGGTACAATTTCGACATTTGAGAGGCATTTGGATAGGTATATGAATAGGAAGGGTTTGGAGGGATATGGGCTGGGTGCTGGCAGGTGGGACTAGATTGGGTTGGGATATCTGGTCGGCATGGACAGGTTGGACCGAAGGGTCTGTTTCCATGCTGCACATCTCTATGACTCTATGGCTCTAAGAAGTAGGAGTTTTACTAGCTGGGCTGGATTTAACTTGTTAAACTCCAGCAGTATGTGGATATCCCCAAAACTCGAAAATGCTGATGTGTACGTATAGCTGCAGCTTTACCCAAGTGTGATATATTTTATCGGAAGAAATGCATGAGCTCGATATTGGCCAATCAGGTACCTATGGATGTTTCAGCTGCTTCGATTAAAGATCCAGATATTGTGCTGTATTATCATCGTCATTATCATCTTCATCTTCATCGGCAATCCCTCTCTTCCACTCTCAGAGTGAGTCCGTAGGGGGCTGTACAGACCATTCGACTTCCGCAGGCTCTGTTACACTTGGGGCAGAAGGTGGTCATGGGAAGGGATGGATGGAGTGTTGGTGTGGCAGTGCGCTCCTTAGTGTTTTCGCCCAACTTCCCGGTGGCGAGTCTCGAAGTGATTGACACCTTCCCGGATGCTCCCCCTCCACTTTAGTTGGTCCTGGGCCAGTGATTCCCAGGTGTCGGTGGGAATGCCGCCGTTTGCCAGTGAGGGTGGTCTCAGGATAGTGATTGTATGAAGACTGTTTCACAGGCTGTTTCAATGGGGTGTGGGTGCTGTGGTGTTGGGTGGGAGTTGTCATGGAAAAAACATCCAAGCTCAATCCTTACTCACCAGGGAACCTCAGTTTTTCACTGTATCCCTGCAGTCAGAAGCTCCAACCCAAGTTGATTACCACAACTTTTCCTTTCAAGACCATCAGCATAACACCTCCTTGACTGAGGTCTTTCCAATCAATGCTTATTCAAGCATCAAACTTGACTGGTCTATGGTCTGTGTGTTTCAATGCACCATTGGGATAGGCAGCTGTTAAAGGAAGAAGCCAATGTATTTTAAAGTGGAAGGAAAGGTGTTCATATTTTAAAACACAAACAACTCTTGTTACTGAGGTACGATTTCTTGTATTTTCCCAATAACTGTTGATGGTAATAAGAAAGGTGACATAGTATTTTAGTATAAGCAGCTATCTCCAAGAGATGGGTGAAGGGGATGAGTGGTGATTGTCAAAAAGGTATTATATATGAGAGGTAAAAGAATGAGAGATACATGCAACAGGGAAATGAGAGTTAGTCCAGATAATTCTAACTTGCTGAAACTAGCATTGCAGGGCAGCAACAGCCTCAGGATGGCATTGCTTGGATTACTGCCATGTTAATATAGCCATTTTTTTGATCCCCTCACTCCAAACTCCATTCCCGAGTCACCAACACCATCCCTTTCCCTGGCAACAGTCTGAGATTAAGCCAACCTGCTCAAAAATTTGGTGTTGCATTTGATCCTGAAATGAGCTTCCAATCAAATGTATGTCATTACTAGACAGCCTGATCCCACCTCTGTAAAATTGGCCAACTGTACCCCAGCTTGTCTCATCTCATCTGACGCTGAGACCTTCTTTCATAACTTTGTTAGCTCGGTTTTTGACTATTCTAACATATGCTTGGTTGGTCTCCCACATAACCCACAAACTTGAAATCATTTCAAAATTCTACTGTGGCATAGCTTGCAGCAAATCCTGTTCCTCTGTCAGTGTCCATGGACCTTTCTTATGATCATGGATTATAACTCTGGATCATTTATAGATTTACTGATATTTTAGTTGCAAGATGTGTATTTTTTTTGTTGAAAAGTGATTGAGCCAAAAGGTGACTATGGATGTAAGTTCAATGGCCGTCTGGGACATCAGGGAAGCTTCAAAGGGATAAAGTCACTATTAAATGTACTGTAATCCATGTCAGTATGTCAGACTGTGGACATGCTGAGAGAAATAACAACAATCTGGGCAAGAGACATGTCAGCATTTTCGCTTTTCAAGAATATAAGGGGCAGGTATTTAAAAGTAAGTTTCAACTCTAGTCTACATGGGCTGAAGTACTCATGTATACTAGCCTGGGTTTGAGTGCTGGTGTGCTATGAAAGTCACAGTTAACAAACTGACTGCTAGACACCCCTGCATTGCAGGTAAAAGACTTTGTTGCTTTGACTGCTGGTAGCTAGCTAGCCAGTTAGTTCAAAAAGAAACAAAACAAAAGAATTTCTGCTAACTTGCAAAGCCAAGAATCTCAAAATCAATTACTCAAAAGTCAAAGTTTACCTTTCTACTCAAAATGGATTGCTCAAATATCAATGGTGTACAAATGATCTTTACAAATGATCCAGGGATTGATCCATACACCTTTTTAATTTCTTGCCCGCTTATCATTTCTAATTTGTGTGTATATGCAATGCATTATTATTTCTTCTCAAGTTTAGTAATTAATGAACTCATTCTTTCAAAAAAGCCAGGTTAAATTGGTTCCTTTTAAAACATGAATTCATTTGGTCTGGGAGTAAGGTATCCACAAGGAGAGGAATTACTTTTAAATTAATCTTGTGACTGAGGGGTTGGGTGAAAACAGAGTGGGAGTCAGTTTACCTCTGCTCACCCAGGAGCTTAATGATTCAGGATATCCCATCTGGAATCATAATAAATTGGGGAATTCCATCCAGGGACTGGTTGTAACAATCTACATTGTTCCAAATGCGACAATGGCTGCTCATCCTTGTTTTCAAACTGTCCATGACCTTGCACCTCCCTTTTTCTGTATTGTCCATACCCTCTTAGATAGCAGTATTCCTTTAATTCTGATGTCATGTGCATTCCCAATTGTAATTGCTCCACTAGCAATGGTTGCACCTTCAATTCCCTGGGCTCCAATCTCAGGAATTCTTTCTATTCACCTCAGTTACCTCCTTAAAAGCTACTTCTTTAACCAAGATCATGGTCACCTCAGCTAATGAGCCCCTATGGGGCTCGGAGACATACTTTGTACTAAAATGCTCCACTTTTACAAGCTTTTATTGCATTAAAGATGTTCTGCCAATATATCAATATCCTGGGGTGGAGTGATTCAGCTATGAAGAGAGACTAAATAGGCCAAGGTTATTTTCCTTAGAGCTGAAAAGGTAGTGAGTGTCCTGATTGAGGTGTATAGAGTTATGGAGAGCATAGATTAAGTAAATAGGGAGAAATATTACCATTTAGTAGAGGGGGGTCACTAACCAGGGAGCACAGTTTTACAGTAAGAAGCTGGAGGTTTAGAGGAGATTTGAGGACACATTTTTCACACGGGGGGTGATGGGTCTCTGGAACTCACTGCCTAATATGTTGACAGAGGCAGAAACCCTAAAGACATTTCAGAATTATTTTGATGAGCACTTGGAATGTTATATCATACTAGCCCACAGGCCAAGTGCTGGCAAATGAGTTTAGAATTGATAGATGCTTGATGAACAGCATGGACACAATGGGCTGAAGGACCATTTCCTATGTTGTAAAAACTCTATAATTCTAAAGGATGTTGTTAAGGCTCTCGCCACTTTCATATGAGGTTTGTTATTGGGCAGCCAATGGATCCTCATGACTTTGGTGGTAGGAGCCTTTAAATACCTATCGGAAGGATGTTGTGAAACTTGAAAGGGTTCAGAAAAAAGTTACAAAAATGTTGCCAGGGTTGGAGGGTTTGAACTATAGGGAGAGGCTGAATAGGCTGGGGCTGTTTTCCCTGGAGAATCAGAGGGGTGACTTTACAGAGGTTTATAAAATCATGAGGGGCATGGATAGGGTGAATACCCAAGGTCTTTTCCCTGGGGTGGGGGAGTCCAAAATTAGCGGGCATTACCTAATGGGCAACTTTTTCATGCAGAGGGTGGTGCATGCATGGAATGAGCTACCAGAGGAATTGTTGGAGACTGGTATAATTATAACATTTAAAAGGCATCTGGATGGGTATATGAATAGGAAGAATATGGGCTAAATGCTGGCAAACGGGATTAGATTACCTTAGGATATCTGATCAGCATGGATGAGTTGGACTGAATAATCTGTTTCCATGCTGTACACCTCTATTACACTAAATAGACAAATCAGTCACTGTTCTGATTGCTAGTTTAGGACACTGGAAGCCACAATGTACACACTGCATTCTCTGACCAGTTTCACCAGCAATACAGCTGCTGAGCCTGCTGAAAGATAAATTTTAATTGAGTTCTGGAGAGCACCAAGATGCAGTCCACCAGATCCCATGTATTGCAGCAAGTTAAATCTGGCTAGCCGTGATGGGATGTCTGTTTGAGGTGCGTAGCCAGTTGATTCTATTGAATTAATGGTGTAACAAATTACCGCATTTACCAGATTCACTACCCAAAACTAAATTATACTTTATGTACTGTCTGAAAGGATGGGGAAGTATATGGTATGTTTTGAAAAGTAATTGGGTATAGGCTTGAAGGGAGAGTAAGTTGCAGGGCTTGAGAAAATACCAGGAGGTTAGGACTCATTGAATTGGTCCAGGCATAATAGTCTTAATGGCCTCCTTGTGTACTGTATGATTTTCTGATTCACTTTTAACCTTTATACATGTGAGGGTGAACATAACACAAGGGTGATGAATATGTGACCCATTATACAAGCTGCTCAGTTTTCCTTAGTGATTTGAGAGAAGTGAGAAAGATGTACAAAATTTGCAGACTGACAGAATGGGAGAAAAACATTGGATTAATAGGTGAAAAACAGGATTGACAAGAAGTAGGAAAAGATGGCTGGATCACAAGGGATAACAAGGCCACATTGATAGTGGCTGTGAGTAACAAAAAACCTTGTGTTAGAAAGCTTTATTAAAGTGTCATGGTAGCTCAGTGGTTAGCACTGCTACCTTGCAGCACCAAGGACTTGGGTTCGATTCTAATGTCGGGTGACTGTCTTGTGTGCAGTTTGCACATTCTCCCCGTGTCTGTGTAGGTTTCCTCCCACAGTCCAATGATGTGCAGGTTAGGTGGATTGGCCATGGGAATGACAGTGGCAAGGTAGGGAGTGGGTCTGGATGGGATGCTCTTCAGAGGGTTGGTGTGGATTTAAAGGGCCAAATGGCTGCTTCCACACTATACGGATTCTAATAAATATTTAATTGTCTCGGAAATGCTTTGGGACATCTTGTAGTTGTGAATAGTGCTGTATAAATGCGAGTCTTTCTGCAAGAATGTGGTTCAGCATAACTGGCCTCATGTATACGTGTGTGGGAAACAGTCAAGGTTATAAAAATACAAGAAAAACCTGCAGTAAACAAAAAAAATCTGATTTTTATTGCACAGGACTCATTGTCAAGGATGTTAATTGACTGGTGGAAATATTGCCATTTAATCAGGTTGACTGTTAACTATAATTTTGATGATGACAGACATTAAGTGTACTTTCTGGAGACAGAGCTGTAGCAAACGTAAAACAAGTCATCAAATTGTCATTTTAATCCTCATCACTGTTCTTGTCCTGAATGGATAAATGAATTGTCTGTTGTGCTGGTGTGACTAGGGGAAGTAAAGGTACACGACCCACTCAGTCAGTGCTCAAGTTCATTGATCTCAGATGAGTTAGGGTTAGCAGTATCAACAGCATCCTTATTGCAGATAGGTGAAAATCAGCCAGATATTGCTCCTGCAGTATCTGCTGGAACATGTACATTGTTGCAAAGGTGATGGAATGTTGATTGATGGGTGATGGTCCTCATTCTCTGATGTCTAATGATGCCCCTTATAACAGTGTGAGCCTTGATTGAGAAGCAGCAGCCTCAACTTAGCAGCAGAAGATTGTACTTCAAGACCCACAAGCATGACCTGAGTATATTTGGACTGGTGCTTCAGTGCACTGCTGTGCGGCCGCTGCCCTGTTGGAAATTCCTTCAGGCGAGATAGTAAACAGCTTTTGTTAGTCTTTGCAGGTAGTTGCAAGACATCCCTTGGCACTATTCAGGGAATTGCAAGGGAAATCTCCTGGTATCCTGGCTGACATTAATTCTGTACTAACACTTTAAACAGATGTTCTGAGTCATTTTCAATTGCCTTGAGTTGGATTTTTCAGGGTTATTTTGTTTACTTTTATTGACATGGGTTTGCTCTCTGTTTTTATCTCTGTCTAGCTGTAGCTAGGCAGGCAGTGTCTTAGCACCATGTGTTGGGGAGACCTGTTTCCTGTCCATTAGCTCTGCCTGCCTCCTGTATCTTCAAAAAGTACTTAATGGGTTGTAAGCATTTTAGGGCTTCTTGGGTTGGTAAAGGGTTCCATCAAATGCAAGCTATTTCTTTTCATTGTCGAGGTCAAACGAGGCTAATACCACAGTATAAGACGGCAACCTCTGGAAAGGAGGGAAAACTGCAAAATAAATCTTTTCAAAAATACCACTGAGTAGTATTAAGGCCAGGGCTGCATGGTACTGAAGCATTAACTGAAGTAAACACCTGGATCTGAATCTTTGCCCCTTCCCCCTCCTGCCAACCCCTACATCCACGCAATGCATGCGTCTAACTGTAAGCTGACACTGTTCAGCGTTTGGAGCAAAGGTGAATATAAACACTGGAGGGGATCACATTCAATGTGTATCAATGGAACCAAAGTAAATTCCATCTGCCAGGGTAAAGTTTCCACAGTCTCGCTTGATGAGCAGAAAAAACCCCAACTTAGAACAAATTAATTATTACATTTGAAAAAAAGGCAACTGCGTAATACTGCAAAATGAGAACTGGCATGTTTTGTCTTTTAAAAATGTTATTAATTACCGGTCGCTTTGCAATTAATTCTTCGATTTGTTTACTGTTTCGATCATAGGCTTTCCACTTAAGCAAGTGAGCATTAGTGTATGCTTTAAAACCGGCTGCGTGATGCTTGATTCTTGGTAAGAGCCACAATTTGAAATCATTTTGCCCACACCCGTCAGCAACTGGGTGAAGTGAGTGAGCTGACCGCCACACAGTGAAAATACAAATCACGCTCAGGCACTCTGCTTCCCAGAGAGCCCTCTGTAAATCCGCCTGCAGCGTGCCAAAAACACAAGGTGAAATCCAACTCAGAACATTGCAGTGATTTTTTTCCCCCCAAAACAAATAAACTGCCGGATTGTGTAAAGTTTAAGCAATCTTTTAAGCTTGCAAAGGGCGAAACATTATTTTGACATATGGCCTAAAACGAGAGGGAAGACAATCTCTGAACTGCTTCTCTCTCTCTCTTCACATCTGTGGTGCACAGCCCCAGGTCATATTTTGATGTTTTGTCCTCTGCCGCCGTGCCGCACATGTGTAAACTTTAAATTGGTCCGTCCTTTCCCTGTTGGCATTCTCTCTGGGTTCTTTTGAACCGATTGATGAAGCATGTGAAAACATTTCTGTCCCTATTTAGTGTAATCGTCGTTGTCAAATTGCAAGCTTAGTGTGTTCTGTCTTATGCCCTCTCCCACATTCAAACAAAAACGCATTACCCCGGGGATGTGAATTTGTTCTAAATAAATGACTCCTTGTTTGAACAATCGTGCACATTCTGTCAAAGACTCAATGGGTGGAATGTCCAAATGGTCACCTATTATAAAAGGTGAAGGGCACTCGGAACTACGCTATAGGATCATTTACATAACTATCCTTTTATATCCGGTGGAACAGACACTGGTGTGAATCCTATTTAGTCTCCTGTGCTGTAACTTCTTAGCTGATTATCTTCCTATGAGTGACCTTTTCAAATGAGATACAGCTAGAGATTTATTTTGCCTCATCAGCCATCACGTGCCGTGGCTTACTGTAGACCGAAATACCTTTTAAAACAACATTCTCTGATCATTTTAAAAATGAGTTTTTGTTTATTATGTTGAAGGCGTTCTAGTAGAAAATATGGTCGTTTGAATGTTTTGAATCGGTGCTTGATATTAAAATTGTTTCAGAGTTTTTTTTATAGGGACCTCAATGTTTGTTTATACCCTTTTTAATGGCTTTGGTAGCCCCACCGACTGAAAGCCAAATTTTATCGCGCTCTGACAACAATAAACAAGTTTAACGTTCGTGGAGGGAAAGCAGAGTTAAAAGTTTCGAGTCTAGTGACCCTTAAGATCGTTCGTATTTGCAGTTCTTTGTCTTATTTGATTTACGCTTAACGTTCGTCTCTGAAAGCAGATGTTTCCAAGATAAACTAAAAAGAAAATGCAACCCATCAGGGATTATAAAATTAAGACATTTTCATAAAACGTCTTAGATCAATATAATCTGCATTACAGATTAGTAGTCTGTTGAAATATGTGCTTTGTAGCAGGTTATCTTCTTCGAGGTTGCTAATCTGCATTTCGGTCTCTTTGTACATTCGGAATGATTGGTTACTATTTCGAATTAACTGCAGACGGCAAGTCCTTTTACCTGTTTGAAACGGCACGGTTCCAATGTGGAGTGAAATTCTCCATTACTGGGTAATGAGTGAGACGCCACGTGTAAAGATAGGTTCCGTGTAAATTTAATTACAACCATTAAACGTGGCAAATTCACAAACTCTCATTCAGGCAGGACGGAGATTTACCTTTACTGAATCTGGAGTTTAGGCGATTCTCGTGATTTAAAGGAAATCCTAACATTGGCATCTGATAAGAACAGTCAAGAGATATTGTCACTCGGAGCTTGTTAAGGGAGGAAATACAGTTGGGGGACTAATAATAATTGAGCACAATGATCACTGCTAATGCCGCGGAAAAAGCAGATTGTCTTCGAAAATCTGCCACCTATGTTTGTCTTTAAAATATTCATCTCAGAACGAAAATCGCTAAAAGCCTAAAGGCTAATCCTAGCGGGAGGCAGGGAAGGGAAGAGGATTGTTGTGGGGGGAGGTGGCCATTCAACTGACCAATGCCGGCGCTGCCACCTCTTTCTTCTCTCTACATCTGCGAGTATCAATGGACCACCCACCATCACGACACTAGAATGATTCCCACTGCCAGTAGTTGAAGAAATACCTTAAGATAGAACTGATCTATTAACAAAACAGAACTTTCACAACTCCTCAGACACAATGAAGTACGACCTTCAAAGGGAGGACGTGTTCTGTAATAGTCTGAAATTAATTGTCCTGTGATTGTCTGATACAGATGCTGATATATTTAGATTTTGCCCATTTCCTGATATGAAAATAAATCAGTCCTTTTTGCTGGAGAAACCTGGATGCAGAATCTAACCCTGGCCACCCCCCCCCCACGTGGGATTTCATCCAGGAGCGATTGAGAAAAGTAGCAATGGCAATTTGCACAACACGCTCATGCCTATTGTTACATCACTAGGTTGCCCAGGGAGACGGGGTCCGAACCCTGAGGTCAGTGGAGGGAAAGGGGTGTGGCGATGACCCCGCGTTGGAGGCGGGGTAAGGAGACCACGCCCTCTCCCGACAGGGAACAGGAGATCATGGCCCATACGGGTAAGGGGGCGGGGCCAGGACGGCGGGGCGGGGCCGAGGCGAAAGGGGAGGGGAAGTGTTGGAGGAGGAGGTGAGACTGGGAGTCGGGGAAGTGGGCGGAGCGTGTCTGCGTGGATGGGGCGGGGCTGTGGGGTGGATGGGACAGGGCTGAAGGGTAAGCAGCCGTGAGATGGGGGGAGGGGGGCAGGCGAGCCTGCGATCGGCCAGCGGGGGGGGGCGGGGGGGGGGGGGGGGCGTGACCTACCGGCGAGTGGGCGGTGGATGAAAGTGGGCGGTGGATGAAAGTGGGCGGGGCCTAACCGGCTCGGGGGCGGGGCCCCGGCGGAGGGGGGAGGGGGTTCAGGCCGGGTCATGAGGAGCCGCTCGGCCGGGCTGCCCCTTCCCTCCCCTCCCGCCAGTGACGATCCCTTGCTTCCCCCTCTGTGCATCCCCAGCTCTTGCTGAAGCGGGCCCTTCTTTGCCTTGGCTGGGACTGGAAGCTCATGGAGGCGGACGCTAACCAAGCCAATTCGGTGCTCAGTGCAGACTCTCAGCACGATCCCTGGTACAGGAGCTCAAATCCAATTCATTTATTCAAGCCTTTTCCTTTTTTTTTAAAAAAAAAGAAGAAAAAAAACAGAAATCACATTTGCTTACTAATAATCGAGCATTTTTTTTCGGATAACTACTTCAGATTTTAAACTGTAGCGTTGAGTTTCTTTTTAAAAAAGAAAAGGTGCTTTGGGTTAACGGCCCAACTTACTTTTTTTTTCTTTAAATGTGTGTGTGAGGTGCCAACATGGCCGAATCCCATGTCTGAGTTGTGTCTTTGTCTTTTTTTCCCCTCTCTCTCTTCATATTTTTTTTAGCAAAATGTTCGTCGGGGGACTGAGCTGGCAGACCACACAAGGTAAGGAAGGTCCCTGATACACCTCCCAACTTTTTTTTTAATGTTAAAAAAAAACTTCTTGCTTAAATTCAATCCAGAGACTTCTTGTGTGTGATTTCACCCCCCCCCCCACCAATCCCTCATTGATGTGTGTGTGTGTGTATATATATGATACACATCGTTATGATTGCATTTTAAAACCGTGCAGCTTTTTTGTTTTTACAAATCACACACTCTCTTGCCTCGGACAAACGTGTGTCAATCTGTGTAGCAGTAAATAACACGGCTTTCTTGTTGTTCGGATTGAAATTGAGTAGTGGGTAATCTTAACGATTCACTCCCGCAAGGACTGTTATCCCCTGATTTATTTCTTGTCCCCCCCCCCACCTCTTTTTTTTTTCCCCTCCCTCTCTGCCCTCACAGAAGGTCTCAAGGAATATTTCTGTAAATTCGGAGACGTGAAGGAGTGCATGGTGATGCGGGATCCTGTTACAAAGCGGTCAAGGTAAGTGAGCGTCTTTCTCTCTCTCTCTCTCTCTGCTCGATTCTTTGCAAACTTCGCTTCGGAGGGAAAAAGGGATGTTAATGTCCCCCCCCCCCCCCCCCGCCTCCCCATATTAAACCTGAACTCCATTCCCATTCTTATTGTGACACGGTGTTTCTCTTTCTCGCAGACGCGTGTTACAGCGAATTAAATCGTGAATCGTTGCCTTTTATTTCTCTCTCTCTCTTTGCTTTTTCAGAGGATTTGGATTTGTCACTTTTGTTGACCAAACGGGCGTAGATAAAGTTCTAGCGCAACCCAGGCATGAACTAGATTCTAAAACGGTAGGTGATTTGTTTTATTTTCAAACAAATAAAATGCAAGGAATTTAATAGCTGTGGTGGCAGAGGTTGCTCTTGACACGGCAGGTTTGAGAATCACGCCCCTCTCTCTTTCTCTCCCTTAGTTTTGGCTATTACAAAGATATATAAAGGCAGAGCCTCACGTCATGTGTTTGCTTTAACAATCCACGCATGTTTGCCCCAAGTTTCCCACACTGAAAGGTCCAGCTGGTTAAATACTACAGCGCAAAAGCCCAGAGTGTGTGGTGAGAGAGAGAAAAACTTAGGACTGGGAGGGATGGGGTTGGGGGGCGGGGGGGAAAGAATGTGGTGGGGGGGAGGTATTAGAGAGAAAGAAAGAGTGCCTGAGCGTTCCCACGGCGATCATTGCCATGGCAACAGGGGCTGCTTGTGGAGGGGGGGATCTTAAATAGGTCAGCATTCATTCATCAGGCCAGTACTTAGTGACATTAACGAGATGACCGACTTTTTTTGGACTGGAAGGCGAATGAAAACCTGCTTCCTTTTTGAAAAGATCTGTTTGCTGAGGATCTGTGAAGTGCTATCGTACTTCAGTGCAGGGATTTATTTCATTTTTATTGTGTTGTACAGTTTTATCAGAATGCGGGGCAAGGTCTGTGTGTAGCAGGATTGATTAAACTGGGACTGGAGCTTGTCTCCTGGCAGCAGCTCAGTGCAGAATGCCCAAGAGAGTGGATTCGGAGTGTACTCATGGTTTAGTTTCTGTCTTTCTCGTCCTTAGGTCACATCCCCCACTCCCTCTCTTTCACACCGTGTTTTGCATTCTTATTCACTAATCTACTTAGTGACGGTCTTGGTTCTAAATCGGCTCAAGCACTACATCAGCAGTTTGCTGCTTTTTCAGCTTATTGAAGATGATCAGTAGAGGTGATTGGGAGGGGTTGGGGGAATGAGAGAATATTGAAAATATTATGCATTTATCATTTAGGATTTTTGAGTATTATAATTAGCAGACATTGTCCCCCAGATTATTCTGCGTTAATAAAGATGAGAAAAATTATTTGGACATTCAGAATGGACTGTGTAGAACTGTGGCTGATTCACTATGCTATGGGATAGCATGTCAAATTAGCATGCATGGTTTATAAATCATGGGATCATATAGTGCAGAAGGTGACCATTCATCCAGGTGAGCTCATGCTATTCTTTAGAAGAGTTATCCACTTAATCTCATTGCCTACTCTTGGCCTTTCCCTTGTATTTCCATTTCCAAGCATAGATCCACTTGTCCTTCTGAGCGTTGTTATTGAGTCTGCTTCCAGCACCTGTTAGACAGTGGATTCCAGATCTTCACAATTTATGGCCATCTGATCACTTGCCAAGGTAGTTGCCAACCATCATTAGGTTCCTTGCCCAGGTAGCCATAGTTCATGCTATATGTGAACTGTATTGCTGACAGATGATGCGCAATATTGCCAGTTGAACAATCATAGGACTTTAGATGACTGTTCTCACTTACATGCGCTTTCCAGCTGGGTGTCCTGGGTAATCATTAGCAGCTTGAGACCTTTGGGCATTCTGTGGCTCGGACACTTGATTTAAATTTTTTTTTTACCATTTGAGTTTCTGTACTAGGGAGTCTGGACTGAGATTAGTTGAACAGAGCACTTAGTTTTATTTTTGACTGGATCTGTTAATAAACCAGATTTTACAGTGGTCCAGGTTGATGTCAGAAAATCAACATGCAAATGAAACTCATAAGGTTGCCAGAAGAAGGAAGCTTGTATCTAGTTAGGGAAAGTTAACTCAGGCTTGTAGCGAGTTAATGTTTTGTTACATGAGTAATCAGCGAACCATGGTAGTATTGAGAAGAGATCTGTGACAAAGTCCCGGACCCAGCCTTGACTCTGAAGCTTGAGAGAACTTGGGGAATAAAGAAAGGAAATAAATCTGTAGGCACTATTCAAGGTTTTCAGTATTTCAGGTTTTCTGCATCTCTTATTACTTACTAGGCTTTTGCTTCTCCATTAGTGTTCTAATTTTTTTCAGTGGAGTGTGGATATTGTTGGCTAGGCCAGTGTTTACTGTTTTATTACTTTATTCAAATATGGAATATTTATCTGTAGATGCAGCAAGTGGGCTATGGGGAAACGTTTTAATTTTTGTTTTTGGGAGTGTTGATGCTAAGGAAGGCATGTATTGCCCCAGGGAAGGTGTTGGTGAACTGTTGCAGTGCTGTCAGGCAGGAAATTGTAGGACTTCAACCAGGCAATAATGAAGGAATGGGGTTATACTTCCAAGTCAGACTGGGGTGTGACTGCAATGATTGTGATCCTGCACAACTGTCGTGGAAATTCTTCTAGGTGGTCACATATGTGAGAGGTGCTAGTCAAACGGCCATGATGGATTGTGGCTGTGCACCCCGTGGATGGTGCTGCCTGCAAATGTGGTTTGCTGATGGTTGAGGGAATAGATCTTTAAACAGATGAGGGGCTGATTTGTTCTGCATAATGGTGTTGGAGCTGCATGCATTCTGGCATAAAACTTATACCTTGGTGGCACAGAGATGATGAGCGATGGTCCCCACTATCAAGCTTGCTGATAGCTGTAGTATTTAGAGGGCTGGTTTTGTTGAGATTCTGGTTCATGCTTACCCTCGGTTTTTGAGGTGAGGGAAGATTTTGATAATACAATTGAATGTCAATGGGGTGGCCGCTACACTCTCTGCCTGGCATCTTTCTTTGTGATGTGAATGTCACTTGTCATTTGTATAGCCTAATCCTGGATGGGTCAAGGTGTGTGAATTGCTTTAGGTTCTGAGGAATTGCATGTGGCATTGAACATCGCAATCATTGGTGAAGAGCCCTACTTTTGTCTAATGGAAGAGAGTTCAGGATGAAAACATTGATTCACTTCCGAGTTTGAATTGTGTGTGAAATGGAGGCGAACTTGGGGATGATGGTCCCATAAAACTGTTTTCTTGATGGTAGTAGTTGTAGGTGTGAGGTGCTATCAAGGAAGCCTTGATGAGTTGCTGCTGGGGAGAAGGTAAAGAGATTTGATTGAAATTTTAAAAATCATTGGTCTGGATAGAATAGAAAGGGAGAAACTGTTCAGGTAGTAAATGATCAAGAACCAGAAACGCCAGGTTCAAAACCTTTTACGAAAGAGGCAACTGCAAGATGAGTGCATGAGGTGCAAAATTTACATAGTGAGTAACTGGGGACTGGAATGTGTTGCCTGGACATGGAGTGGAGGAAAGTTCAATTGGTTCAGGATGGCATTGCTTCTATTTAATGAATTATCCAATGTTCAATGTCACAGGGAAGGAGAATCGGCAATAAGTTAAAATGATCAGAGAGCTGATTCAGACACCGTGAACTGAATGGCCTCCTTCTGCATCATAACAATTCTGTGAAGATATTGGAATTAAAATACTTTTCCTGATAAAAATCGTAACCCTGAGACATTTGATCTCCAACAGCCACCCACCATTATCTTTTTGTGCGAGGTATGACTCCACCCATAGGAGATTTTTGATGATTCCCATTAATCAGTTTTCCTAGGATATCTTAGTGCACCACCTTACCAAATCTTGGCTTGGTGTTAAGGCCAGTCAATCACTCTTCACCTCTTGAATTCAGCTCTGTCCTTCGTAAAAGGACCAAGGCTGTAAGGAGGTCTGGAGCTGAGTGTCCTGATGGACCCGAACTGACCATTCTTGGGAATGTTATTTGAGAATAAGTATTGCTGAAAGCACTTGATGTCTTTGTTTGAGAATCAGCTGATGGGGTGATAGCTGGCTGAATTGGATTTATTCCATAATAATAGACAGGAAATTCATTGACTATTTTCCACACTGTCGGGTAGATGCCACTGTTGTGCTGGAACAACTTGTTTAGAGCTGTGACTATAATTGGTAACCATGGCCTTTACTGTGTTCAGCCATTTTTGACTAAAAGAATCAAATTGTTTCAAGAATGGTACCTTTGTGGTGGGACACCTGGGAAAGAGACCAAGAAAGATTCTCACTTGGTAGCTATAAATGAAGGTTTTGCAAACACTTCAATTTTAGTTTATTTCCAGTTGTGCTGGGTTCTGCCATCATTGAGGAGAGAGGTGAGGAGCAGTAGCTAGTCTATTTGAGTACGATCATTTGTGGTGATTGGAGCAGAGTTGCAGAGTTTTGACCTCATCTGTTGGTTGTGGGATCTCTTCATTACCATGTTGCTTCCATTGCTCCGTTTAGCATGTATTTGCCTTGTGTTCTAGCATTATCAATTTTGCACCTTATTTTCAGACATCCAGGTCCTGGGAAATCTAATTTAATGGAAGGGTACGGCATGGTGTCACAATGATTAGTGTTTGGGTTATCTAGACACCTGCTTAATGATTCTGAGACAGAATCATTTTAAGTCCCATCATGACAGCTGAGGGAATTTAAATTTAATTTGATTAATAATCAAAAAAGCTACTCAGTTGTTGTAAAGACTCATCTGGTTCGGAGAAAATCCATGCCTGACCTGGCTTAGATACAACTCCAGATCCACAGCAATGTGTTTTACCCCTAACTGCTTTCTGAAATGGCTTGGTAAGCTAAGGATAATTAAGGATGGACAATAAATGTTGGCATTGCCAGCAACATTGATGTTTCAGGAAGGAATTTACAAAAGATTCTGTAATGAATAAAAAGATCTGTAAATCTATTAAATTAAGCAAGTTGTTCTTTCAAGGGATTTGGGTATCACCATCTATTGCCCATTCGTACAACTGATGTTCCTGCCACACAGTTCAAAAGAATGTGTCTTTAGAGTCAAGACATGCTAGGTCTGCATATAGAGTCATAGAGATGTACAGCATGGAAACAGACCCTTCGGTCCTTCTAAGAGGTGGTCACATCTCCTAGTCCAGTCGTTGACAGATGAATCTAGAACAGATTAGTGAGGACAAAGTCACCCCATTTTTCACCTTGTGTTGTGTCATCAGCTGTGCCCTCTGACCTTCAGTGATCGTATCGTCGAGATGTTATGGAGGTTGAAGTCCCTCACTCAGAATACATTTGTGGTGTTTGTTGGAAGGGTGTGGGGGTTAATGATAGCTAGGATTCAGCAGGAGATTTCGATGCCCATGAAACTTCATGTATATGGATTTATGGTTGAAAACTCTCAAAGCCACTTGCACCCAACTCTTCCTGCTGTTCACTTCCAACATGGGAGCCTGATTGATTTTCCCACTTCCTATTGTTTGTAAGACCACCTCAAACTCTGTATAGACTCTGAGGACGTTTGTCCAGAACCAGCTGACGTGTGGGGAAATGAAACCATTCAAGAGAAAAATAAGGCATCATTTTGAATGTGAGTTGTACTTCATGGTGTCTGGACCATCCATGTCACATCTGAATACATTTTGATGTGAATTAGGAGATCAATACACTGTTTGTAACTGGCTCAAACCTGAAGCTGCAAAAATGAAACTATATTGATACATATACCGTTGCTTGCTTGATAATGAAATGACCTAGAATGATCTGTGGAATTGTTTTTTGAAAATCTCTGCACAATTAATGCTTTTTAAAGTATGCGTTTGTGTTTGTATTTTATTTGGGCATCTAGAGACTTTAGCATTTGAAAACAAATGACATACTAAATGTTAATTGATTCACTGTGGAATCGCGCTAGGTTATGAACAGGATGAGACTGGGTGAGGAGAGAGTTTGCAGATTGAACCTTTGGGCACTTGTCCTCATCTCAGCCTTGACTGGACTGAGCTTGAAATAGAGGCTGCAATGTACACCTTTTCCTCTACTTACTATCTCATTACTCAGCATTTTGAACCTTCAGAGATCTGTTTGCGGTTCTGTGCGCATGGCAATCCAGTTTGTGAATTTAAGATGATCGAGACAGATTGAAGTTTCTGTCCTCAAGCCTTGCAGCTGCTTAAGGTTCATAGTTTAGTCCAAGGCACAGGCTGAGTTCACAGATCTCAGTTTTTTGGAGAGTCTTGTGGATGCTACAATGGGGAGAAAGTGAGGTCTGCAGATGCTGGAGATCAGAGCTGAAAATGTGTTGCTGGAACAGCGCAGCAGGTCAGGCAGCATCCAGGGAACAGGAGAATCGATGTTTCGGGCATAAGCCCTTCCTGAAGAAGGGCTTATGCCCGAAACGTCGATTCTCCTGTTCCCTGGATGCTGCCTGACCTGCTGCGCTGTTCCAGCAACACATTTTTAGCTCTGGATGCTACAATGGGCTACAGCATTCCTGGGTTTGGGAAAAAAGACTATTGTTTTCTGATTGCTTCATAGCACCCCCTACTGGACCCTGGGTGAGAGTGACATTACTTGGGACATCCTTCTGACTCCTGAGGCTTGCAAACTGATAATATCCTTTTGGGTGAAGGAACGTTCATGGAACCATTCTTCAGTAAAAGATTCAAAGCTTTTGGAAAGTGAGGGTGGGACATTTGGAATCCCTTCAAATTTATTTTTAAAAGCTTTCTTTATGTTAGTTGAAGGAATGCAGGTGAATATGGCTTGCAATATGCAATATTGATTTTTAAAATTGCTAAATTCTGTCATGACTGAGTTTGCCCATTTAATAGGATCTAATCGCTTTTCTGTTTGACCTACAAAAGCTATTTTTACATTAAAACCAGTGTGTTGAACAGTTCTTTTCAACACACCCAGATTTCTGTTTCATACAATTGTGTTTAAAGACAATTGTAAGCTTGTTGTTTCCCCAGCACGATTCAGGAATCCAGGAGAAATCTATCTGGTTATTCAACAATTGATTCTTTGAGAATTTGTAAACCTGAGTGCCAGACTTTTATCGGTCCACAAACTACCGGGCATGGCACCAGCACAATACTTGGATGGGACCAAACCTGGCATCGGGGTTGACTTTTTTTTTAAAGGTGAAATAGCTTCTTAAAGTCCCAGGATCCGTGGCTCTTCAGGGTGTTTTGTCTAATTCCTTGTGCCTATGGCAACCCAACAAAAGCAGATCAACAGTTTCTTCATCCAAAAAAAAGGGCAATCCCTTTTTAAATGCTGCGAATCCAAAACCTGTTTATTTTACCAAGCTCGGCTTAACTGTAATCAGGTAGACCACCTAAGTTTGAGAGAGTGCATTGTTCTTATGGAGCATTGTGGGGACATAAAGGCCCTTTTTATATTAAAAAAAACACTACTGAATGTGATACAAACTGTTTTAACTTCAGGACTTTCAGAAAGCAGACTTTTTACTGTTGCCACTTTCACATTTCATAGACTTTGCCCATACACCGTGAGTCTTGGAATAATTGCAGTGGTATTGTGGCCATCAAGAAGTGTGAAAGTTTGGAATAATAACTGCATTCATGCTGTCTCCAATATTCTATGCCTTTCCTTACACAGGGGCTGACTTCTCCCAAATTACTTCACTTAACTTCATGCACAATTCCAGGCCCTAAGTGTGAGCTGACTCCTAATCCTGTTGCACTTAACGTCTACACTTGTGCAGTGGTCACCAGATAGTGAAAAGTGGCAGAAATGCAATTGATTCATTTTTTTAACCTACCAAACTGTGGGTGTATTATCTTGATTTTATGGACAATAGAGAAAGGCCACTCAGAAGTGAAATGAGCACAGACTGCTTAGCACGCAGGGTAATGCATTTCCCGAATGCCTCTTCATCTCTCCCTGCCAATGTCCTACAAAAATGACCGTCTGTCAACTGAGCTGTTGAGACTGAAATTGGTAGTGTGGTGTTAGATAAGGGTGTCAATAGATATGATGCAAAACTGGGCAAATGGAGCTGAAGTTTAGATCAGCCATGATTTAATTTGGGCAATTCTTTGGGCTAAGTTCTGAGACACATTTCCTGTGTTATAAAGGTCCTACTGATGTTCCTTAAGATCTGAAAATTAGTTTGACGATTAAACATGGATCCTTGTTTTAATTTTGTTTTTCAAAGGTGAATAGACAATTGATTGCACAGTCTCCAGTGCAGTCTTTTGATAATATTATATAGAGGGGGGTTGAGAACTATAGGTAATTTGTTAACAGGACACAAAAGCTTTTCATTCATAAGGTGAGGGATTTTTTTAAAATAAAAAAAATTTTAAAATAAAAAAATACTCTTCCTTGCATCAGTGCACCTAATAGTGCATGGTAATAGAATTAAGAAATGGTCCTCTATACAGATACTCAGTTTGGGTTTCGATGCATCACTGATTTGTGCCTAATTAACATTAGGCAACAGATAATTCAGGAAACAATCATGACGGGAATGCATAGCTATTGAACATTCATCATCTCAGTTCTTGTAATATTTCACTTCATTTTTGAATGAGGAAATCTACTTCTTACTGTTAAATCTATTTATTAAATGAATAATTTAAGACTCAATTGTATATTAATTCCATAGCCTTTAAACTAATTATATAAATTTGATATATAATATTTATTTTTGCAATCATCAGTCAACTGTCAAACTAACAGAATGTGATCTGAACCTAGTCTCTAAAGCCCAGAATTGTTGGTAACCACCAAAGTGAGTAGGTGAGAAGGGGAAGATTTCCTTTGGTGACTCCATTGTTACCGCTAGTTAGTCATTATTCAGTGGGCGCTGCTCCTCTTTGAATCAATTGAAGAAATCTGTTATTCCTTCATGCTGATAACCTTGTTGCATTATAGTACCTTTTGGCCCATTGCTTTCTCTTGCGAGTCCGAATTAAACTACCGCATAGTGTCGAAGTACAATATTCTCCCTGACCCGATCTTGCTTGTAATCGCTGTGTTGATTAGCACTTTATAGGGAGCCAACTAAACCGAAAGGTCTGACTGGCCATCTCTAACTTCAAAATGAGGCAAAGATTATTAGTTAGGAATGCGATTAAGAGGACAAATGAAACTCCAGTTTCTATTAGCCATTCTTGGTGCAACCTTTCACTGAACTGTGGACCCTTGTTTAAGAACCCCTGAATTAATTAAATCGTGGAACTGATTCAAGGGGCTGAATGGCCTACTCTGATTTCCATGAGGCCAACTGCAGTGCCCTATTCTTGGACCTAACTGAGATCAGCTAACTCAACAGTGCAGAGGTGGGACTCCGATCTTTTTTGGTCTGCTTGGACCAGCTATGGAAAATAAAGTCAGACTGGTTTAGTTCCCATTTGCTGCAGACAACACTGAGAGTTGATGTACTTCACATCGCCATCAATCCTGACCTTTTTTAAGAGCAAGTCTTGTCAGGAATTTCTCACTTCTAAGTAAGAAATTCCTGACCAGAGACGTTAGGAATGCAAGAGTCAGACTGTATGTGGAGGTGTCTCTGTGATTTTTGACAGGGTGGGCCTAGTGCCTACTGAATATCCTGGTGAGATAGCTTGACTTGCAGGAATATCGCAAGACTGATTTCCATGAACTGGCACATATCAAAAATTGGCAGGATCTTTCTGAATTAAGTATGTTCATTGAGTCACTCTGTCTGGTACCAGAGGAAGTTGAATAAATAGGCTGTCCAACTATCACTGAGAGTAGGATGATTGTGAGTATAATTTAAAAAAAAAATTACGGAAAAACTATTTTATGGTAAAGCAGTTTGAGAATCCATTGTGTGAAACCCTTGCTTTTCTTCTTCAAGCAGACTGTTGGGGAAAAGGTAAAGTATCATTGATGCTCCTCAAATAACTAAACAGAAACCAAGGATTGAATTGTGGCTGATATAGGTCAGGGTTACATCAGATAGGCCCTTGTCCACTGAGTGTTTTGAAACCATCACTGGATTTCCTGTACTGTTACTCAGATTGTGTTATAGTACAATATCTGATATTGCATCACAGTGCAGGTTCCCTACTTTTACCATACAGCACAGTGAATTCTTTCAAAATATAATTGTTCATGGGCTGCAGGAGTCACTAACAGGGCCAACATTTGTTGTCCGTCCCAAATTGCTCGGACTGAGTGCTTGCTAGGCTGTTTGAGGACAGTTGGCGATCTATCACACGGCTGTAGGTCTAGAGTCCCCTATAGGCCATTCTAGGTAAGGATAGCAGAGTTCTTTCCCCAAGGGCATTTAGGGGACCAGGTGGGTTTTTATAGCAATTGATGCTGTGGTCTTGGTCATTGTTACTTTACATTGTAGATTTTAAATTCCACCAGCTGTCATGGTGGGTTTTGAAACCATGTCCCAGATCCTTAGCCTGGGTCTTTGGGTTGCTAGCGTAGAGTCACTAAGCCACCATCTCCCCTTACTTTTGTTTGCTGAATGTTTCAAACCACAAATTTTCTTTGCCTCATTCAGAATCCCTGATTTCAGTTATTTCCCTCCTTCAATCTCTATCCAATTGCCTGATTGTTCCAGCCTCAGTTCTCTCTGATTAGTTTGATTTGTGACTAATGTGGTGACCAGCTGACAGTGCTTATGTTTCCCAGCCTTCCCCACTCACCACAGTAATGTTTCTGTGATGGAGTGGTCATTTGGTGCTAAAAGGGCCTTCTTGGGCTGATTGTATGCCACCTGTTTGACATTGAAGCTGTCCTTATCTGCTATAGTGCTCCCTGATTTCAATCAAAAAACAAGGCCAGCAAATTACATTGTAGCTTTCATTTGTCTAGTGACTTAACGTAATGTAGTGAAATGTCCCAGGTTGCTTCATAGGCACGCAATCAGACAAGAATAATCAATCAAAATTTAGGGCAGGTGGCAGGACTTATACACTTAATGGTAAGGTCCTAGGGAGTGTTACTGAACAAAGAGACCTTGGAGTGCAGATTCATAGCTTCTTGAAAGTGGAGTTGCAGGTAAATAGGATAGCGAAGAGGGCATTTGGTATGCTTTCCTTTATTGGTCAGAGTATTGAGTACAGGAGTTGGGAGATCATGTTGCAGCTGTACAGGACATTGGTTAGGCCACTGTTGGAATATTGCGTGCAATTCTGATCTTCCTATCGGAAAGATGTTATGAAACTTGAAAGGGTTCAGAAAAGATTTGCAAAGATGTTGCCAGGGTTGGAGGATTTGAGCTATGGGGGGAGGCTGAACAGGCTGGGGCTGTTTTCCCTGGAGCGTTGGAGGATGAAGCGTGAACTTATAGAGTTTTACAAAATTATGAGGGACAGGGATAGGATAAATAGACGCAGTCTTTTCCCTGGGGTTGGGGAGTCCAGAACTAGAGGGCATAGGTTTAGGGTGAGAGGGGAAAGATATAAAAGGCCCCTGAAGGGCAACTATTTCATACAGAGGGGGGTACGTGTATGGAATGAGCTTCCAGAGGAGTAGTGGAGGCTGGTACAATTGCAACATTTAAAAGTCATTTGGATGGATATAAGAATAGGAAGGGTTTGGAGGGGTATGGCCCGGGTGCTAGCAGGTGGGACTAGATTGGGTTGGGATATCTGGTTGGCATGGACGGGTTGGACCGAAGGGTCTGTTTCCATGTTGTACATCTCTATGACTCTATGACTGAACGCGTAGTCAAAGAGGAAGGCTTTATGGAGTAGAAGGGGAAAAGCTTGAGAAGGAATTCCAAAACTCAGTGAAGACTATTGAATGCTTGACTGCTGAAGGTCGGACAACGAGTTGGTGGTGGGATTGTGAATAAATGGCCTACACTAGCAGGATCGTGGAACCTCTACTGTGTGTAAGTGGATGGGAGAGCACCTTTCCAATGTGTAGTGATCTTATTACAAGTGCAGTGTTAGCCTGGGTGTAAATAAGAATGCAGAACTCCCACGTGAAGCTTGCGATAGTTCCGCAAACTGAGGGATAGATCATTTGGCACTTACCTAGCTTGGTGAACTCACTCCTGTGGTGGATCAGTGAGTCATTTCTGTGAATGCTGATTTGGCTTAATTCAGTTCTTTGGCTGATGTAGTTTTGGGATTTTGCATGGATTGAGGTGGATAGTAGCATGAGCATTTGCACCGTGTTTCTATCTTTCCCTTGTCCAGTCGGTCCTGGCTGGCCGTGTGCATTCCCTTTCAGTAGCAGTGGGGGCCCATGCACATCTTGAACTAGGGGAATATAGTGTATGTAAAGTGGTTGCGAGTTTAAGAAAAGGAAGGTTACAAAATATTGAATGTTATTGGCATGAGGATTAGTTGAGAGAGTGACAATTTCATTTTTGATGGAGTAGGGTGACGTATTAGAAAGGGAGAAAGATGCAATGTTGTGGTGTCCCTTTGGGTCTGTGAGATTTAGTTCTGGATTGTTTTGGTGAAGAACTTCCACAGACTTGAAGGGCCAAAGGACGGGTTTGTAGAGTTCTGTAGTCTCCATTTTAAAGTTCCAGAAACTAGCCAAGGTATTGGTTTTGTTTTAAGGTTCTTCCAGTCTCCCTTCCCATCAAATCCATCCTATACGTCATTGAGGATCTGCTCTTCATGGCTCAAGAGGATCTTGGGCACACTCCTGAGTGAGTTGACCTCAGTGGGGAAGAGTATTGTGCAGAAGTTGGGTTATAGATGGAACTGGGGTCCAATTAATCTTCGCCTCTGGTTTGGAGAGAAAGGACCCATAGTGAATTGCTGTCTAAGTGTTCCTGCTGGAAAGTGGGTGTAGGGTGAGGACAACGATTTTGCCCAAACCTTACTAGCCTGATCCAATAATGACCTTTTCTATTCCTGCTATTGACTCTTGCATATGAAGAACTCAATGCCCCCCCCCCCCCACCTCCTCAGCATTTGTGAAATCGTATCCCTCCACCCCAACCCCCTAAAGTCAGTCAGTTTATCTGTATTTTACATTTGTGTGCTGTGTTAAGCTGAAACAGAGCAGCCTGGAATTTGTTACAAATGGCTTTTTAATGGAGTTATGGTTCCACCTATTTTGCTTACAGAAAATAACTTTGTTTCTCTGGGTGTTCCCTTATTTTGCAAAGTTGTTCTTATAGCAACTTTAATCTCCGAGCTGAAAATTTAATTTTCTATTGTGTTTTTCCTCCAATGCAGATTGATCCTAAAGTGGCTTTTCCACGTAGAGCGCAGCCAAAGGTAAGAACCTTGTCAGTACTGGCTTGATATCTCCTGTATATGTTTTTTTTATCTGACCTTGTTTAGAGACTATAACGGAACAATTGTCTGTAAGTAATGATCAGGTTTCCACATGTCCTAGTTTTTCCCAAACTCCTAACGAGTTGCATTGGCCTGACGGCTGCAAAGCATGAAGCAACATGGTTGCCAGTGTTTTAGTTCCAATCCCCTTCCCCCATTTCACTCGCCTTCCTGAAGGTGCTGACTGTTCTGGGATACAATTGCACGGTCACCTTCCAGCTGCGTACCTTATCCACACTGTGTGCAACAGGCTGTGTCACCATGGGAGGCATCAGATGTGATGTCTGTAGGGTTGCCCCAACCACCAACAGATTCCAGTCCCCAAGGGCCACTGGCCTCCACTGTGTTCCTCATTTTCCCAAGCAGCCTCCTACTTTCATCAAAGGGAACCCTCTGAAGTAGCAGTGATCTAAGGTGAGCTGTGACTAAAACCTGGAAGTGCTGGAAATATTCAGCAGGTTCAGAGAGAGTAAGAGTTAATGTTTCTGGTAAGAAGCATTTCACCCAAGATGTACTGTATATAACTGGTAAGAGAGAAGAATATCTGGTTGAACCAAACCTGGGTTGCAGTGTGATTTAGCACACAATTGCTAAAATGTTTTCCTGAGAGAAGAAATCGGTTAATAACTTCTGCATACATCTTCGAATAGGATCACAAAGGTAGGGCTATTAGGAAAGGGCTCTGTGCCAAAGGGAAAAAAAAATTGATTGGGTTAGCAAGTCAGTAACCTGAAAATTAATTGAGTCACAGTGATGTCTGTAATCCTAGGTGAAGTTTCTGTTCCTGGTCTGTTGGTTTGAAATTGTTGTTCACTGCTCACTGGGTGAATGTACTGCATGGTGAGGTTGGTGTTTCTGACCCATTTCATCACTTCATCCCGAGCTCAGTGTTGGAGTTCACTTAAGGCTGTCAAATACCAAGAGCTATAGCCATTTCCAGAAAATATTCTCTTCTCTGGCTTGAATTGGGTAACTTCATTAAATTTGTGTATGACCACATAATGGAAGAATGTGTAGCTGGCCAGGAAATTCTGGTGTCACTGTATATCCGTTTTCCTGGACGGTCTGTCTTTTCCCAAGCGAATTGTGGTACGAGTGTGGAAGCAGCCTAGGAGGCATTTTGGATCAGAAATATTGCAAAGAAAAAGTTTGTTACTTCAAAAGATAAGTGTTTTAAATAACCTGCTGGGTCTATTAGAAGAAATATCTTGATGGTGTTAGGTGAATAATAGTAAGCTGGCAGTTTGTTCTGCATCGCTCCTGGTTGTGCTTTCCAGTTGGCCAGCCAAAATGCAACTGGATGATGGATGGCAAAAGTTATTGAGTGGGGGGATGAGCTTTGATTGAATGAATGGGCTCTTTCTCACCATTGACGTTTTTTTCCGTAATTCTAATTTGTGAAACTTGCATGATGTCTGAGTTTATGGAAATGTGTTGTTGGTTTTAAAAGGCCCCCTGGCATTGTGTTCAGAATAGGTTGGCACTGTTTGGTATTTCATTGTACGACTGGATGCCACTGTTTGCATTCAGACCTGGTTGACTTGGAGAGGGGCTTGTGTAATTAAAATTTCTCATTTTGTTTTCTGTCGAATTGCATTTGAGTTTGTTTGCTGTGCCGCTCTGTGGGGACTCTCTCTCTGCCTTAATATGCTGTTGGTTAATTGCTGATAAGCATTTTAGGAAGCTGCTTACAAGTTCCTTCTGACATGTCATCCATATTAAAGTGGTGGCTTAACTGCCACAACCATCTTGCTGAATGCCAAGAACTCTGATTCTCGTGCTGCACATGCTGAAGTGAAGGGTATTTTCAGCATGTCACAGTTTAACGGTGGAAGACGTCTCTTGCATCAGGATCATTAATTCAGCAGGGAAGTCCAGTGGCAAAGGATGCACTTGTACCAAGGTCCATATCTACTTTTACGCTGCACTTCTGAACTTTTTAACTGTCTTGGGCACTCTGATAGAGGCTGATTGGATTGGCCAGTGTGCTGCTTCTAAAGAGCTATTCAGTCAGTCCCTGTCCCCATCTCTTTCCCATTGGCCATGCAATGTTTCATTTTCAAGTATCGGTGTTTACTGTGGAGAAGGATATGGAAGCTGGAGAACTTGGAGAAATAAATAGCCATGTCTTGAAAAATGTAACCATATTACAGAGGAGGAGGTACTGGACATTTTAAAACTCATGATGTGGATAAATCCCTGGGATACGTGATCAGGTGTACCCTAAAGCTTTGTAGGAAACTAGGGAAGTGATTGTTGGACCCTTTGCTGAGGCATTTGTATCATCGATAACCACAGGTAAGGTGCCGGAGTATTGGAAGTTGACTATCATGGTGCCACTATTTAAGAAAGGTGGTAAGGAAAAGCTGAGGAACTATAGACTGGTGAGTCTGAGGTTAAAGGTGGTCAAGGTATTGCAGGGGATCCTGAGGAACAGGATGTACATGTATTTGGAAAGGCAAGGACTGATTAGGAATAGTCAACATGGCTTTGTGTTGGAAATCATGTCTTACTAATTTGATTGAATTCTTTGAAGTAACAAAGGGGATTGATGAGGGCACAGTGGTGAACATTATCTATATGTAAAGTGTTTGACAAGGTTCCTCATGATAGACTGGTTAGTAAGGTTAGATCTCCGGGTGAACTAGCATTTGGACACAGAACTGGCTCAAAATTAGAAGACAGAGGGTGGTGGTGGAGGGTTGCTTTTCAGACTGGAAGCTTGTGACCAAAGGTGTACTTCAAGGATTGGTGCTGGGTCCACTGCTTTTTGTTATTTATGTAAATGATTTGGATGTGAACATAAGAAGTAGAAAGTTTGCCGATATCACCAAAATTGGAGGTGTAGTAGACAGTGAAGAAGATTAACTCAGTAAAATGGGATCTTGATCAGATGGGCCGATGGGACAAGGATTGGCAGTTGGAGTTTAATTTAGCTAAATGTGAGGTGCTGCATTTTGGAAAACCAAATCAGAGCAGGACTTACACACTTAATGGTAAGGTCCTGGGGAGTGTTGCTGAACAAAGAGACCTTGGAGTGCAGGTTCATTGTTCCTTGAAAGTGGAGTCCAGGTAGATAGGATAGTGAAGAAGGCATTTGGTATGCTTTCCTTTACTGGTCGGTGCATTAAATATAGGAGTTGGCATGTCATGTTGCAGCTGTACAGAACATTGGTTCAGCCACTTTGGAATACTGAGAGAGATTCTGGTCTCCCTGCTATAGCAGAGGTGTTGTGAAACTTGAGATTTGCATGCATGTTGCCAGGATTGGATGATTAGAGTTATAGGGAAAGGCTGAAATGGCTGGGGCTATTTTCCATGGAGAGTTGGCTGAGGGGTAGTCTTATCGAGGTGTATAAAATCATGAAGGACATGGATGGGGTGAATAGACAAGGTCTTTGCCCCTGGATAAGGGAGTCTCGAACTGGAAGGCATCGTTTTAAGGTGAGAGAGGAAAGATTTAAAAGCGACGTAAGGTTTTTCATGCAGAGGGTGGTGCATGTATGGAACGAGCTGCCAGAGGAGGTTGTGGAGGCAGACATAATTCCAACATCTCAAAGGCACCTGGATGGGTATTTGAAGAGTTTAGATGGATATAGGCTAAATGCCAACAAATGGGACTAGATTAATTTGGGATATCTGGTCAGCATGGATGAGTTGGACTAAAGAATTTGTCTCCATGCTGTACAGCTCTATGACTATTTGATCAATTCACTTTTAGAAAGTATTGAATGTTACCACTAGCTTTTCAGGCAGTGCTTTTCAGAACATAGCTCAAATGTTTCATTGGTGATGAAGCATCTCCGATTTTGACGCTTTGTCTCCGGACATGGGATTTTTTTATTATTGTAGTTGGTAAATAAATTACTGTCTGTTTACTGAGGTATTAGTCATAAAAGTCCTGTTTGGTGACATCGGATCGCCTTGAAATTATCCAACCTGCAGGTATGTTGAGAAGCCATGCTATACCATGAGTATGAAGCCAGATTAGAAATACCATGTCCAAATCTGACCACCGCTTTATCTCCATTCTCATTGGCTTCACAACTGTTGGCTGTGGATTCAGCTTCAAAGACTCAAAGCTCTAGAGTTGGCCACCTTAAATCTCTCAGCCTTTTGACTGCATAAAACCTTCGACTAAATGTTGCCCATTTGTGCCACAATGTCCAATTTTATTTGATCGTGCTAATTGTGAAGTGCATTGGGAACTTTTACCACAATGAAGCCACTGAAACTGAAACACTTGCTTCAATTTGGGGAATTGTAGGCTTGCTGCTGCAGTTGCTCAACGTGTCTCTGGGTTAGAGAGTTGAACGTGAGTTTAGATTCTCTTCATATTGCAATTCAGCAATTCTTAATGGAAATAGGTACGCATGGGTATTGGAAAGAGGACATTTTAAATCCTGTAATGGGGTGTAGATTGGTTAAGTAGATGGGCAGATGGAGTATATTGTGGGAGAAGTGTGAACTTGTCAACTTTGGCAGGAAGAATAGGAAAGCAGGATGTTATTTTAAATGGAGAAAGATTACAGAACTCTGAGACAGAGATCTGAGTGTTCCACTACATGAATCTCTCCAAGTTGGTATATGGATGCAGCAAGTAACAAGGAAAGCAAATCAAATGTTTGCAAGAGGAATGGAATATTAAGTTTGGGCATGTTTTGTTTGTGTTGTATCGGCCATTGATGAGACCTTATCTAGAATGCTACATGCAGTTTTGGGGGTCTTTATTGAAGGAAGGGTGAACTGCATTAGAAACAGTTCAGAGCGCATTCACTCAGCTGAATCCTGGGATGTGGGGGCTTATTTTATGAAGAAAGATTGGATAGGAAGGGCCTGTATTCTTTTGGTGTTTAAAAGGATGAAAGGTGATTCATTTTCCTCTTGAAATATGCAAAATCCTGAGGTGTCTTGATGGGATGGATGCTGAAAGGATCTTTCACAAATGGGAAAGATCAGAACTAGGCAATAGAGTTTTAAAATCAAGGGGGTCTCATTTAAGGCAGAGATGAGAATCTTATTCACGGAGCTTTTCTTACCCAGAGATTGATGGAGGCAGAGTCATTGAATATTTTTAACGAAAAGATAGATTCTTGCCTACCAAGGGATTTGAAGATGTTGAGAGAGGCAGGAAACTGGGGATGAGGCTGTAATCAGATTAGCCATCATTGTATTGAAGAGCCAAATGGCTTATTCATGTGTTGATTTGTATTGATTGAGGACAAGATGGAGCTCTGCCCTGATGTCGCCTATGGTTTTGTAGTCCCCCAATGGTTTCAGATGAATGGGTGCCCTGTGGTTAACAATGTATAGCATTAGCAGAGAAAGGTGACTGTTTTATTGCTCAGAAGGAAGATTGATAGATGGGGTACAATTCAATGGGCTGAGAGCAGGAAACCTGGTGTGTTCGAGGTAGCAGAATGTAAAATTTCCAACAGGAGAACAGCTATACTTAGGCTTTGGGCCACAAAGGTTGAGGAGGGGAAAAGAAAGTATGGAGTGAAAAGGGAGTGCCTGATATCCTGGGAGGAGTGATGGAAATTGTCAGTAAACGTTCCAAAAAAAATTGAGTCCGTAAGAGGCAGGATCTGTACTGTCTAAATGTGGGCCCATTTTAGAGGTATTGCTGGCATGGTCCTTCCGTGTTTTGAATTCACCTGTATCATTTCAGTGACCCCCACTGAGACCAATCTTGAACAATTTCCTTTACAATGCAGAGAGAATCAACTGAGAATCACCGTGGCAAGTACAACACTGGATACCAACATGAATAATGTAGTGCCATTATTCAAGAAAGGTAGTAAGGAAAGTCAGGGAACTGTAGACTGGTGAGCTTTACGTCAGTAGTGGGTAAGTTGTTGGAAAGGTTGCTGAGGGGCAGGATTTGCATGTATTTGGAGAGGCAGGGACTGATAGGGAGAGTCAACGTGGCTTTACATGTTGGAAATCATGTCTCACTAATGTGATTGGATTTTTTTTGATGAGCTGATAGAGAAGACTGAAGGCAGAGCAGTAGGTGTTGTTGGTGTGGACTTCGAGGTATTCAACAAGGTTCAGCATGGCAGACTGGTTTGGAAGGTTAGATCACATGGAATCCAGGGGGAGCTAGCCAATTGGACACAAAATTGGCTTGAAAGTAGGAGGAGGTGATAGAGATTTTGTTTTTCAGATTAGAGGCTTTTGGTCAGTGGTGTACCATAAAGATCAGCTTTGGGTCCACTGCTTTTCATTACTTACGTAATTTGGATGTGAGCATAGAGGGCATGGTGAGTAAATTTGCAGATGATCCCAAAATTGGTGGCGTAGTGGTCAGTGAAGATGATTACCTCCAGAGTACAATGGGATCTTGATCAGATGGGCCACTGGATTGGCAGTTGGAGTTTAATTTAGATAAATGTGAGGTGTTGCATTTTGGTAAGTCACACTATGGCAGGATTTATACAGTTAATGGTAGGGCACTGAGGAATGTTGCTGAGCAGAGACCTAGGGTTGCAAGTTCATAGTTACTTGAAAATGCAGTCACAGGTAGACAGGATAGTGAAAGATTGTTTGGCATGCTTGCCTTTGCTGGTCAGTGCATTGAGTAAAGGAGTTGGGATGTTATGTTTATAGGACATTGTTGAGACCACCTTTGAAATATTGTGTGCAGTTTTGGTCTCCCTGTGACAGGAAATATGTTATACTTGAAAGGGTTCAGAACAGATTTACAAGGATGTTACGGGGATTGAGGGTTTGAGCTATAGGGAGAGGCTGAATAAGATGGGGCTTTTTTCCTTGGAGCATCGGAGGCTGAGGGGTGACCTTATAGAGGTTTATTAAAAATCATGAGGGACATGGGTAGGGTGAACAGCCCACGGTCTTTTGAGTAGGGGAGTCCAAACCTAGAGGGCATAGGTTTAACTTTTTTCCTTGGAGCATCGGAGGCTGAGGGGTGACCTTATAGAGGTTTATTAAAAATCATGAGGGACATGGGTAGGGTGAATAGCCAAGGTCTTTTGAGTAGGGGAGTCCAAACCTAGAGGGCATAGGTTTAAGATGAGATGGGATAGATTTAAAAGGGATCTGCCAAGCAATGTTTTCATGCAGAGGGTGGTACAATTACAGCATTTAAAAGGCATCTGGATGGGTATAGGAATAGGAAGGGTTTAGAGGGATATGGGCTAAATGCTGGCAAATGGGAATAGGTTGGGTTAGGATATTTGGTTGGTGTGGCTGAGTTGGACTGAAGGGTCTGTTTCTGTGCTGTACATCTGACTCTATGAACATTCAAAAGTAAACAAAAAAAAACCTTATTTCTTCCACAAAATAAGAAGTGTCCCTTAGATCTCTGGAATCATCAATGCGTGCCAACCATGATGTGCTGATATATTTAGCTCTCTGACTAAGCTAATCTCTGCAAATAAAGATGATGCACATATGAATGAAGTGAAACCAGTGTAATGGGAAATATTTAAAAGTTCAATTTAAAATTTGAAACGAACACCAACAAATCCCACTCACCTTTGTGGTTTCAATAAGTCTTTGCACTAATGGTAGTGGAATTGGGAAGGGAAGTTATGGGTATGATGCGGAGTCACCCTGTTTAACCAGGATCCTGTTCATCGCTTTTCCTCTACTTGTAGGGTTGTCAATGGTGGCAACATTTAGAATTGCGTTACCGGTCTATACCACAGGCTCTGTAGGATTAAATTGTAATTGCTTGAAAAACTGGGAAAAGTGAGAGAGAAGAAGTGGTGCACATTAGTTCTGCCATCAGAATTAGTACACTGCTGACAAAGTTCCACCCAATGGGTTATGTTTATAATAGAACCTGAGACATCCCAAATTGCTTTCAAATGAATTGAATACTTTTACAATGTAATCCATGTTGCAGTCAGTTTGCATACATTAAGATCTCTTGAATGACGACCATGACCAGTTAGTCTGTGTGGGTGTTTTTTGAGGGATAAATATTTGCCAGGACAGTAGGAAGAAAACCCGAATTTATCTGAAGTAGTACCATGGGATTTTTTACCTACCACAAAATGCATGCGGGGACCTTGGTTTAGTGTCTTGCCTGTAAGACAGTACCTTGCTCGAGTGATCCCTGCTCAGCACAATGACTTGTATTTTGTAACATGTCTTTAATGTCAAACATTCTATCTTGCCGTTATAATCTTATTGTACAGTATTTGATGCTGAGAAATTGAAGCAGATGTTAGGAGAAGTGACGAAAAGCATGTTCAAAGGGGCAGGTTTTGCATAGCATCTTAAAGACAGACAGACGGATGGAGAAGTTTAGGGAGGAAATTTCAAAACTTTGGATCTTCACACAGCTGAAGGCAGCCGGTAGAGTGGTTTTAATTTCAGGGATACACCGAGCAGCGTGGACTGATGTTTTCATGGCACAAAATCTAAAAGGAAAACAAAAATAAAGTGAGTCTGAAGTGTTTAAATAAAACTTATTTTGTGCTAATGTTTTGCATCCCTCAACAAACACCTTGGCCTCTGATTGACAATGTAACCAGCTCTTCAGTTTAACTTGGCTGCTTATGTCAAAGCCCACTGTGTACCTGTGAACTCTCACCATAATAAATTGGTGACCTCAAGTGTCACTTGAATGAAAGAAGACCTGGATGTTGTCACTCTCAGCTGAGTCTGGAATGCTTAAACAGACCTCCCAATTTTTGATAGCTCTATTGTTAATGGTCCTGTTCTACCTGCTATCTGCAATCTAGTGGATTCCATTTCCTTTGTAGTGCTCAGCCTCTTCACTCTACGCTGCCTTAGTTGTGATCCATTCTTGTTGGATTCTACTCCCATCGCACCCAGTGACTTCTGGTCTGCTGTTCTTTGCTTGCTGCCTATGGCTGGTGACATTGGTGCATTTTTGTTTTAACTCCACTTGCCCTCCTTGCCTCATAATAACATTGGGACATTAGGGAGGGCAGTGCAACTGGGATGAATGCCTTTGGCTTGGCTTGGGTAGAAGACTGTGATTTAACCTGAGCCTTTGCTCACTGTGGTTTCAGCTATGAGCATATATGCTGACTGACTCATGGGGGAGTTTCTGATGCAGCTGCCGGGCCATTTTATTATCAAAGTGATCAGTTGAACCATAAAATTGGAAGTATTGGCTTCTAGCCCCAGGTCTCTGTTACCAAATCTCTGCAGGACTGTCTGGATGATAAGTTGGTTGAAAACTGAAGCACTTGTTCTGTCAGAAATGGAATGTAAAAGAAAGAATTGGCCTGCTGGAGGGTTCAAATCAAAAAATAACCAGTCCAGTGTAAATCAGGGTGAAATCCAGAGGGCGATTGCAAGCTTCAAGAGGGGGATTCATCAATCCTGGTTTTTTGTTCCTGAATTGAAGTATTGTCCGCTACATTTGTTGAGATACTGTTAAGAATGTGTTGTGGGACCACAATTTGCTAATATAGTTAACAACCTGATTAGGCACTGCTGATGATATTGTTGGTAAACGTATGGCTGCCACTGGTTTTCTTCACTTGTTTGGGGGGGGGAGGGAGGGAGGGAGAAAGAGAATTGCTTAAACGAAAGCACTTAAAATGTTGTACCTGTACCCTTCATATGAGATGTTTTTAAATCACTATTTCCCAATGTCCCACTCCAACTGCGCTCAATGAGAGATCAGAGAATCCCAGTAATTTATCCTGGCATTATGTAGCTTGTGGTACTCTTTTTGAAGACTCTGTCCAAGGTTGGAAGGTCAAAATCTTGGGAGTTGTGAATGCTTTTCACAGTCCGATATGACACATGAGAATTATTCTTGATCAGTGTACCTTTTACTGAAACCCTGTTGACACACTGTCAACCTGTAAGCTAATAGCATGCAGCATGTTCTTGGCTCCATCCTATATATAGGCTGTTGGTGTTAGGGCTTACATTTCTGTCCTGCTATGGCTCAATGTTTAAATCATGATGGTGGCTGACACCTAGCGATTCAAAATCAAAGTTAGCTACAGAGCAGGAAGGTCAGAGCTGGATCTATGTTATTTAGAGCCTACTACTATTCAACCCAGCTTCCTTTTACTGGTGCTTATACTTCACATGAACTTCCTTCCCAGTCATGATTTATCTGAACTTGGCCAAGCTTGCAGTTTGCTCCCAGAGATGACCAGCCTTGCATTTATATAGGGCTTTGCAAACCACCTTGACTTCTCTTTCAACCAATGTTAAATGTTTGAAATCCCAAAAGTACAGTAGTCAGTTTTCACACAGCAAGCTCCCACAGTTATGTGATAAAGACCATCTGTTGTGTTGTTTGAGGAATAATGACATTCTGAAGTTATCCTTTTCAAAAACCGAACTCCACTGCTTTTAGAGTGCAATAGAATGTTTCGCAGCCCTAAAAGCTGGCACCGCAGACAGTGCAGCACCCATTGTGTACTGCACTGGAGAGTTGGCCTTGATTTGTGTGCTCATGACTTGGGGTAAGACCTGGGCCTGAACCATGTGACTCCAACAAGATTATGTTGGGGTGAAGAAGGGATGCTCAACTTTGGTCCCAATTTGGAAAGCACTTGAATGGAAGGTAGTTGTGAAGATGGGAATTAGTTTGTTTATATAGAATTACATAGAATTTGAGGCACAGAAATGGGCCATTTACTCCGAATGGTCTGTGGTAGTGTTTACCTGTCAAATTAGCCTCCTTCCAAACCTCCCCTTTTCACATTCTGGTGTTAACTGGCTCATTCTGAAATTCCACATGCACGTGATCGCCATCAATTTTTTTCTCTCTCAATTCCGCACATCCCAGCCAAATTTTGGATCCAAATAAATTTTTGTACCCTATTCTTTCCCAACTTGTTGGGTTCAATCTTTTAAAAACCTTGCTGGCTTTCATGAATCTGTTAATTGGATTTCAGTCTCTTTGACTGCAGAGTGCTATACCTGCAGTTCTGAGTTAAAACTCTCAGAACACCAGGTTATAATCCAACAGGTTTATTTTGAAGTACAGGCTTTCGGAGCGTTGGAATTCGAAATTAACCTGTTGAACTATAACCTGGTGTTGTGTGATTTTTAACTTTGTCCACCCCAGTCTAACACAGGCACCTGCGTATCATTCAGTTCTGAGAGTACAGCTAAGTTGGTTGTGGGGTGGTTGCAGAGACATTGGGTTATTAGAGTCAGCATCCCGTGCAAGTGGAAAGGCCACACATTTTGCTGAGGGAAAGCAATGTCTGGTTTGCTGATGGTGCTTTGCAGACTTTTAATGGCTGAATGCAGATCTGCTTTTGCTTCCGATGAGAATGAGGCTGTGCTTTGCTTTGCTTGGACCAAAGGCAGCTATTGTTTGAGGCAACTTGAAAGGCGCGAGAGGAAATTGGATTCTGGAATTCATAAATAAGGATTACCGCATTCTTCAATTTCTTTTGATGTTGTCGAGCGCTGCTCTATTCAGAGCTCAGCTGTGGAAGCTGGCATCCACCCTCCACCCCCCACCCCACCCCACTCCCAAACTCCAGTCTGAATGAGCTACTTCAATTTAAAGACCATCTGAGTGGTAATTGAGAATTGGGGTCCAGGACCCCAATGTCTCGGGATGGAAGCTTCCACTTGCCAACTCGCCCTAGGGCAAGTTACTGTTTGGCTCAGCCTTCAAATAGAAAACAAAGGAAACCACCAGCCTGTGTGTAATGCTAAAGTGTTCATCACTCCACCCCAAATCCCTTTGATCTTTACCGTTTGTAGCTTCTTTTGTGTCTGTATCAGTGAATCTTTGTTACAGTTGTTCTCAGTTCATTGCTTCCTTTTTTACTTGCACTAGGGGTGCATCTTTACTCGTAGGTTGTTGCTTAAATTTTGCTCCTTCCCACCTTGAGGTGCTGAGGAGTGGTTTCATATTACTTTGTGTCTTGCCCATTTATGTGAGACTATTGTTGTAAGCCAAGTTACACTCCCGCATCCAAGTGTTACAGAACCTACTGTGGATAATGCTGTTCTTGCCTTATTTGTGTTTTTCAGAAGCCCTGGGTGCAGGTAGGAGAGTGTATGTAAATATTGGGATCTTGTGATGCAATGAGATCCATGTGCGAGTATACCTTCTCTGAACCTCTGATGTATCTGATTTTGGGATGTGAGCATTGCTGACAAAGCTAGCATTTGTTATATCCTACTTGTTCTTTGAAAAGGTAATGGTGAACTGCTATAGTCCACTTGATACAGCTATAATTACAGCTGTTTAGTTAAATAGCTGTTTTACACAGTGTAGTGGTTTGCTAAGCTATTTCAGAAGGTATTTAAGGGTCAATTCCATTGTGGGTTTGGCATGTATGTAGGCCAGAACTAGTAAGGATGGCAGATTCCTTCCACTGAAGGACATGAGTGAACCAGATGGCTTTTTATGGCAATTCAGTAGTGTCATTTGTTTTTACGGAAATCTTTTTAAAACAAAATTCTACATGAAATAATTGCATTTAAATGCCTCCAGGTTCTGTGACAGTTGTTGAATCCTGTGGCAAGAGAAAATCAATAGAGTTACAATGGCAGACACTTGAAGGGATGTTTCAGAATACACAATACATATAATGAGAAAGGAAAAATGTCCAAGGGATGGACCTATTGCCTGTGATTAACTTTTCAAAAAAAAATTAAATGTAGTGTCAAATTTGAAGGAAAAACTTAATTGAGCATGGGTGGGTAGCAAGCAAAGATAGATAAGATGATTTTCTTTAGATATTTTTAAAAAAGTTGATATTTATTCTATGGAAAGTGTGTCTGGGGGATTAATGGGAAGGGCAGGTGAATTGAACAGATACTTTGCATTGTTGCTCAGCATAGAGAATACAAGAACATTATTAAAATAGCTATAAATCAGAAAATGAAAGGAAGGGATGAACTGGAGAAATCCGCAATCACCGTGGCAATGGTACTGAGCAAATGGTTAGAGCTGCATGGATCCTGATGAGCTTCTCCTTGGGGTCTGGGAAAAAGCCCTCATGAGAGAGCAGCTGGTGTTCTTGTCTTTTAATTTTCAAACATTCTCTCGATTTGAGGAAGATTCAATTAGAATGAAAAGGCAGATTAAATAGCGTTATTCAGAAAGGAAAGGAAACAGAAAGTAAGAAATTACAAGGCAGTTAGCATGACATCTGACATGGGGATAAGTGAAGATGTTACAGCAGGGGACTTTGAAAGTTCGAGGTAATCAAGCAGAGTCAACGTGGTTGTGTGAAAGGGAAATCATGATTAACTTATTGGATTTTTTGGGGTAGTAACATGCTGTGGATAATGTTGAACTGATGGAAGTAGTGTACTTAGATTTTGAGATGGCATTTGGTAAGATGTCATGTCTCATGTTATTCAGAAAATAAGAACTTGAGGTGCAGGGCATGACGTACAGAAGATTGGCCAGGTAACAGAAAACAGTAGTCATAAATGGGTCATGTTCTGGTTGGCAAGATGTAATGAGTGGTGTCCCACAAAGATCGCTGCTGGGGCTGTTTACAATTTATATAAATTACTTGAAGGTGCTTGATTGAATTGGAGGTATGGCTGCTTAGATTTGCTGATGTTGCAAAAATACGTAGGGAAAATAAGTAGTGAAGAGGACATAAGGAGCTACAATAGGATGGAGGTAGGTTAAGTGAGTGGGCAAGATCTGGCAAATGGAGTATAATGTGGGAAATTATTAAATTGGCTCCTGAAGAAGGGCTCATGCCCGAAACGTCGATTCTCCTGCTCCTTGGATGCTGCCTGACCTGCTGTGCTTTTCCAGCAACACATTTTCAGCTCAAATTATGAAATTGTTAATTTTGGCAGGAAGAATAAAAAAAATCAAAATGGTGCGAGATTGCAGAGTCTCACATACAGCGGGATCTGGATAGCCAAGTGTGTGAATTGCAAAGGATTGATATGCAGGTGCTGTAAGTAGTTAGAAAAGGTAATATATTATGTATTGTGAGGGAATGGAATATGAACTCAGAAACATTGTACCTCACTCAGGGCAAGTGTGAGACTACATCTAGACTACTATGTTCAGCATTGGTTTTCTTAAAGAAGAATACAAATACTTTGGAAGTAGTTCAGAGATGGTTTACCATTACCTGGTTATAGTCTTATGAGGAAAGTTTGGACAGGCTAGACCTATATTCACTGGATCTTTGAAACATGTATAATCCTGAGTGATCTTGACAGGATAAATGTAGAAAGATGTTTTCTCTTGGAAACTCTAGAATAGGGCCGATTGTTTAAAATAAGTGATTGCCCATTGAAGATGATGAAGGTTTTTTTTTTCCTGAGGGTCACAAGGCTTTTGAACATTCTTCCTCAGAAGATGTGGGGGAAAAAAAATTTGTTTTTTTTAAGGCAGAGATAGATATTGATGAAGTTCTTGATGAACAAAGGGGCAGTATGGTGGCTCAATGGTTAGCTCTGTTGCCTCACAGCGCTAGGGACCTGGGGTCGATTCCAGCCTCGGGCGACTGTCATAGAGTCATAGTCATAGATATGGAGTTTGCATATTCTCCCCATTTCTGCGTGGGTTTCCTCTGGATGCTCTGGTTTCCTCTCTGTCCAAAGATGTGCAGATTAGGTGAATTGGCCATGTTAAATTATCGATTGTGTTCAGGGATGTGTAGGTTAGATACATTTGTCAGGGGAAATGTAGTATAATAGGGTAGGAGAATGGGTCTGGGTGGGTAACTCTTGGTGTTGGTGTGGACTTGTTGGGCCAAATGGCCTGTTTCCACACTGTAGGGATTCTATGATTCTAAGGGTGGTGAAAGGTTATTGGTGGTAAGCAGGAATGTGGAGTAATCTGATCAGCTCGGATCTTAGTGAATGCTGGAGAGGCTCTCAAGAAGTCTGCTCCTGCTACTAATTTGTGTGGGTTTATGTGAACTTTTGTTTCTGGGCATCTGGATCACTAGTCCAGTGACACATTAGCATGTTACTCTGTTCTTGAATCTCCCTTAGTCAATGAATCACTTGGGTCAGGAAGTGGACAGAGAGAAAATGTGGCCCTCTTCTCTTCCATTGTTCCACTGTCACTACTTTCACCTTTAACCTCCCCTGGACAGTGGCAAATGGACAATGACCCATTCAACCAATTTTCCTCTTTTCTTCCTGGCCCTATTTCCATATCTGCTCACCCTGAAGTGATCACCTTTGCTTTCGAAATTCAGTGAATGTTTCAATCAGCACAGTGAAAGAAATTGCTTATTTGATTGATTTCTCTTTCTCTTAGCTTCTATTTGCTGTTTTCTGTCATGTCTTTGATCCTAGCTTTGGCCAGTTTTGCATTTATAGAGGGCAGAACACAAAATAGACCTAAATACTGACTCTGTAGTGTCTTATGAGACTATGATTAAATCTTTGGAGTAGGTCTTAAACACACGACTCAGACTCGAGGGAGAGGCCACTCCCACTAAGCCTGTAGTGATACTTAAACTTCATCATAAAATCTCTTCTTGAGGAATAGTACTCTGAGATTTGAAATTACTGCATGCTCTTTTCCCCGATTTATGTTATTGCTCCAAATCATGTCTGGCCGCAGCAAATTCTTCTTATGAAAACAGAACGAGTTTTGTTGTTTGCTCTTCGCTTAAAGTGCACGTATCTTTGCAGTGTTTTGATGTATTGGGTTTTTTGAGGTCAGGTCTTTTCTATATCAGAGCTGTCAATGGGAGGATGGTGGGGCAGAGGTTAACCTGCGTGTCTGTCGTCAGCAGCTCTCCAGCATAAAATCACCTTGACAGCTGTGTTCATGCAACAAAATACACACTTTCTTATGAGGCTGTGTCGATTAATATTACCTGGACTGATTTATTTGGAGAGACTGAGAGTTTGGTTGCGCTTGGTAGAAAAGCAAAGAGAGATTGGTTTACAGTGATGAGTTATGACTGAACATAATTCGAGTGATGGTGCCTTCTTCCTCCACTTAAGAAATATATTTTCTGGTGTACAGACAAAGCAAGTTGTATACTCCAGCCCCATTCTGTTTGTATGGGTGACACTGAGATGGTCAATAAAAGCAGGGGAAACGTGGGCAGGATGTTTGTGGTAGGTAACAGCGGAATAGTTTTTGAAAATGGAATGTGAGAGCATGTTGGAAACCTCCATAAACAATGGCTGCACGGCAATGATGGCGTCGTTTACATTGAGGGTTTGTGGTAGTCCCAAGGTGGGTTTCAGCACGTATGGGTGATGGTGGTATTTGGTGTGCATGTGCTTGGCTTTGCGCGTGTGCATGGACATTTGGCTGTTGTTTGCCATGCTCGAGTCTTAAGTACATCAATTTGAGGTTGGCTGGGCTGATTCACATAAAAAGCTACTATGACATAATCTAGCTCAGTGACATCTGTGACTATTTACAGTACATGTGAGGCACACATCATCTCGTCTTCTCTGCTGGCAACAAACTGCGAACTGTGGAATGATGAAGAAAGTGGAGAGACAAAGAAGCTAGTTTAATCTCCTTGTGATATTCTGCAAAGAATCTGAAATGTATTTGATTTTTAAAATTATATTTTGGTAATAGTTTAGTTTTCACTTATTTTGCAGCTCAATAGGGAACTGTAAAAGAATAGACTGTCAATATCTAGTAAAAACAAGCAAAGATCTCTGTATTCTTCCTAGCTGAGAGTGGGCATAACTTTAGCTTTGTAATATGTCAAGGAAATTATGGCTTATTAAAGGGTCATCTTGAATTTGGCAGATGCTGAGGATCAAGCTTGCACTTCGGGACTACTGTAGGGGACAAGCAGTGATTTTTGGGAGAGATTGATAGGGGAGTGAGCCTAGCACCAGAGGAAAGGCAGCTTGAATCATTTGGTGAATCCATTGTCTGTTCGTATTCAAGAGGATTGAATGGGAGATTAATGCCTTTTCCACCGTCCTTAACCTTTATGGACATGCTGAGTTCAATATTGGTTGCCATAGGAAGCAAGGTAAAATAAACAGTGGCATTCCATTAATCATTCTTTTCTCATCATCCTCCACTCAGCTTTGTTTCACTGTTTCCCACACTGTTGGTCTGCCTAAGCGGACTGGCAGTGGAATAGATACAGTACAAGAGTTTTGTCTTAAATTTTGTTTCCAATGAGAGAAAAAAAGATGGTAAAATAAGTAAATTGCTGCAGTGTTTATTGTAGTAATTGTATATCACGAGAGACAGATTTGAATTTAATATAGTACCTTTCTGAAGCTCAAAATGCTTGAAAGCACTTCACAACCACTTGAGTATTTTTTTGAAGTGTAGTCACTGTTGTAATGTAGCAAACATGTCATCCAATTTATGCATAGCAAGTTCCACAAGCTGTATTGAGATAAGTGTTTTGCTTTCCTTGGTCATCATTTATTGAGAAAGATATATTAGCTGTATGGAGTAGAACTTATTTGCTCTTCAAAATTGTACTGTGGGATCTTTACTTTCACCTACAAGGATTTAATGTTGCATCTGAAAGACAGCCTCTCTTCCAGTGCAGTACTTGCTAGATATCAGGTTAGATGATGTTCCACCCAGCAGCTGTCACTACTGAATCCACAACCATCTGATATGCATGAAACTTATCATGGGCAGGGAGTGGTGTTGTGTTAGAGACTAGAGATCTTTAACACTCTAATATATTGCTACCTGGGTAAGGTTTGGCTTGATGGTACATTTCTGTTAGTTGTTGTGAATTGGAAATTTCGGACTCTTAAACCACTGGCATACCAAAACAGGCAATGATTGCTGAAGCTGCAAGACAATGCATTGGAACACCAGCATGAATTGGCAGAATGTCTTCTGTAGCCCACAGCTTTTCTATGTGATCATAAGAATGCAGACAGCGAGAGGATTGGGCCATTCAGCCCCTCAAGCCTGTACCACTCCTCATTTAGATCATGACAATACCTCAATCTTATTTTCCTGGCTTTGCTCCATATCCTTAGGTATAGCAAACAAAAAGCTGTCGCTCTTGAATCTTGACTGTTTCCTCAACTTCTTGGATTTCTGGAACTGTGTGTATAAGGAGCTTCCTTTAAAACCCCCTCTGAATCACTTAGCTCTTATTTTAAGGTTACAGTCCCTCGTTTTGGACTTTTCCATCTGAAGAAATATTTTCTTCCAATGTACACAATCAATCCTTTAATTGTCTTGAATGCTTTAATTATATCACCCCTTAAATTTCTTATATTCGAGGGTGTGCAGACGTAGTCTTTAAATTCTATTTTTGAAGCCCCTCCGTTTGGTCTTTGTATCATTCTGGTGACTTTGATCTTGGAGGGTATATGTGATAATAGTGTATCCTTCCTGAAGTGCTGCATCCAGAACTCAACTCCATATACCTAAGGGGTCTAACCCAAACTTTACACAACTTTAACACAGCTTCGCAAATTCTTATTTGAGCCCCCTTGACTAAAAGGCCAACTCTTCATGAGCCACCTAATTATATTTGTACTTCTACATAAGTATCTAGAGGTATAATCCCAATTGCAATGGGTTTAGCAGACCAAATAATGAATCCCTTTTGATATGAAAGTTTGAATAGTGTCTTGCTGTCTCCCATCTGTGGTGATCTTTTGAGGTATTGACAAATCTGGAAGGAGAATACTTGTCTGCATCTGGTCAGTGATGAAGAAACCGGAACTAAGAATTGGATTTAAATGTATTATTTTGGTACTTGGATTTCTAGGGCAGAGAACTGGAAGATGAGTAGTTAGCTGGCATTCTTGTTTTGGATAGTTATTGAATGACACTGCTTGAGCCATAGACATGTTGATATCAGCTTGAGGGGAGTGTGGGTGGTAAAAGAAGAGCTGCATCATTCTTATGAACCAAAACCAAAATTTTTATTTCTTTGTCTTTCAGACTTGAAAGAATTAGTTGTCAAAAGGCTGATCCTGCTGACTATGCAGCTGGTTAGGTTTCTAATAGAATAGTTGTATCAATTATTGAAATGGTCATTGAATATTCATAATGCCATTCAGCTTGACATCAGCATACCACTAAGCAATGTACTTAGGAAGTGCCATAATTTCTATATTTAGAAAGTGTACCATACCACTGGATACAGAATAGTGGTTGATCCTAGCTGTGTCTCCTCAGCTGTCTTGGTGTGCCTTGCAGGTTATGGAGGGCAGTCTATGGATAAGACATCTGTTTTTGTCAGGCTTGCATAAGTACCTTCCCTTAAGATGACTCTCCCTTTGTGTCTTGGCTCCCTTTGTGTGCCCTTGTTTTTTTCCCCTCTTTCCTATCTTTCTGCACCATTCTGTTCTTGGATGTGGTTATTTGGTCCTAGTTTGGTGTTTGTGGTACTGTAGATGTTTTGTTTGCTAATGCAATTCCCCAAGGCCCAGTGACTTTCTCTCCTGGGCCTCGGAAGTTCCTGCGCTCCTGGTTTATGAATTCATTGCTGTTGGACAAAATAGATTGACTGCTGCTGGTTGGTCTCCAATTTTTGGGAAGTATTGTGACTGTCAGTGAGTACTAGATCTGACTTTGATGTGAATTCCTTCGTAACACACTGCGTATCTATTTATCCATGACGTACAGGCAAGAATCATGAAAATGTGATTGAAATAAATGTCTATCATTTTTGGAGAAGTGAAAATGAAAAATAGTGAGGAAAAGTGGCCCTTGGACCAGTCCTTCAGTGTAATAAGCACATAAGCTGATACTTTCAGTGACCCTACAATGGTCTACTTTTAATACTGGGTCATGCACTCTCCAGTGTTCATGTTTGTTTTGCCAATGAGATATTAATTTACCTGAACAAAATTTGGTCTTCTTTTGGGGTGGCTTCTATTGACGCACATGAAAGCAGTGGTATTACCAGGTATCAAGGCTGGGGGCAATTCTGGGATTTGGACTAACTGGATAGATAGGAAGTTGACAGCAATGTTGAAAGAGTTGACCAATTCTTCCTAAATGGTAATACTCATTGAATATCCTGTCATTAGCATGTTTGGCGCTAGTAGTTCTAGTGTAGCCAGTAGTATTTTGGTGGCAGTGGCTGTGCTAAGAAAAGCAGTAGTGTTTCCGGTAAGCACTTTCAACAGAGGAATGCTGCTCTACTTATGTTCTGTCCTCTTTGGGTCTCCTGGAAAGCGCTGTGCTGAGGCAGCAGGCAGGGTTACTTCTGTTTCCAGAACTTTGTGAATGCTGCTCTATTTCTGTTTGGATCTATTCCGAGATGTTGGGGTGTTCTGCCACAGGTTGACTTATTTCTCCCTCTTTCTGTGAGAAGGTCTAAATTCTATTTTTGGAGTATACACTTGGGGATGTTGTTTGGATGGGAGTGAGCTATACAGCTGGGCATTACTCTGTGGCGGTGTGGATATGGCTTCAGTGCACTGCACATAAGCAGAGTCTTTCTTTTGTCCTGAAAATTGTAATGACCAGCCTGGTTGGTAAAAGCAAGATTAAATTTTTGCTAAACTGGTTGATTTCAGCTAGCATAGGAGGTGCTGCAACATTTGACTCAAAGAATCACTTTTTTTAGATGACAATCAAATTATTGCTATCTTTGAACATTTATTCTCTTAACTTGCCTGAGATGAAGGTTGACATTTGTGCTGGATTCAATTCCATTAATGCTGCTTGCCTTTTTGTGTTCAGCTCATTTTCTGCATTGGTGAGGCTACAGAGCCCACTGACTCTGGCTAACACAGCACAGAATATTGGCACTTGGTGATTTGCACAGCTCAGTCTGTGGGAATCAGGTATCTCCATGATTCTTCTACTTTAAAAAGCAATTGAGCAGACTCATATTTGCACACCAATAGTCTCTGTAATTAAATTTCCATAAAGCTTTGTCCATATTGGTAAAGCCAAATTCTTCGTTCTTGTGTATTATTTGCTAATCAGATTGCATGCAACACTTCTACAGCTCCACGATCCTTTTAACAAAACTTTGCCTCTTAACCCATAACTGTAGTTACTCAGGACTTTAATCATAGCCTTTATTGTGTCAACCTGAGCCCTGCAGTTCTATGGGTTAACAAGCCATGTGCTAACCTTGCGAGTCCATGGCTCCTGTCAGCACCAGATCCAAAAAGACAACAGAAAAATAAATCACTGATTGTAATGAAATGTGTTTTGAGGAAGGTAATTCAGCTTCTAAAAGGTGCGTCAAACATGATCAATGAGTGATTTAATGTACGTCACAAACTGAATAGAAATACCCTCCAAAAGCTTGGGTGCTTATTGTACCTTACCAGTGATGATCAGTTTTGATCTTTCAGTACATGTAGAAGAATGTGACAAGTATGTGAGAGCTCGGATGGTGTCATGGAGTTGTTTCAGTTCCCCACCCTCTGAATGAGAAGTGGTTGGTTGACTGTTAGTTTGCTGTGATGTCTCTATATTTTGAGACTTATATACTTCACATTTCATGAGACTCTTGACTTAAACATGAAAATAAATGTTTGCGTGATAACAATGAAGCATTGATTCAGTGAATGATTGGAATGCCAACAAAATTGACTGAGTTTGTGCTAATAGTTGCTTTTTGTTTGTATGTTATATGGTAGATATGAAGAATATCTAGAGTTGGAGAGGACAACCCTTGAAACCCAGCTTTCGAAATCTTGCTATTTTATTGAATAAAAAGGAATGTGATCATTCAGCCACTGACTATATAGTTACTAGCAGTCCTTTGTATGTCAGTAGGAAAACTACTGATTTAATTATCTTTTTGCAGAAAAACAGATGGGATTATGATTTCCAAACCTTTAGTTAAAATCTCCTGCAATAAAAATGGCATTTGCCTACTGATCCTAGTTAGTGGTTCTGTGCTCACAAAAGTACCTTTGAATCAACTCAGCTACTGGGATGATTGAAACATTCTATTTAAAATAATGACTGCGATTTTAAAACAAGTACTTTGCAGAACTATTATGGACCTAGTGATTTTGTTTTGGAAAAGAGAATCAAAGTTGTAAGCAATTTTGCAGCATCCTCCTCCAGTCAGTCAGGTGAGGTCTGTTTGCTTACATCACAAAGATTTGTAACGTACACTTGCTGGCCTGGTTCCACTAGGCTGTTCAGTAACTCTGAAGATTGGTGAGTCACCAGGAAGTCGAAACTTAAAGTAAAGCAAAGCATGAATAGTTTTTTTTTAAAGGAATATTTTAAACTAAACAACTACTTTGTAAGTAGAAGATTACCAAGTAACTTAATCTCTTGAGTGCAGGCACCTTGTCTATGGACACCCAAAATAGTGGTTCCACATTGAACAGCAAATTTGGAAGATTTTTGTTCTTAAAGGTAACTATTGTAGATACTTGTGTGGATTATTTTTTTGCTAAGAATACAAAAAGCAGCAGACGTTTTCCAGGTTTTCAGATTTAAAAACAAATTATTTTTATGGAATATAGGAAATCAGTCCATAAAATATTGTTGAAGTGTAGTAATTGTATTATTTGCACTTGGCAAACTTGAACAAGCAGTAATAAGATAGACTAGGAGTTGATTTATTTCTTGTTGGTTGAGAGATAAATGTCGGCCATGACACCTTTTGAATAGTCATGGGAACTTTTATTCCCACCTGAGTGAGCAGATGGGTCATAAAACCATTAGAGACAGATGCAGCAATTAGGCCATTCAGCCCATCGAGTCTGCTCTGCCATTCAATCATGGCTGATCACGCCATTCTCCTGCTTTCTCCCCATTACCCTTGACTCTCTTGACAATCAAGAACCCATCTATCTCAGTCTTAGATATACTCAATGACCTGGTCTCCAGCCTTCTGTGGCAGTGAATTCCATACATTCCCCACTCTGGCTGAAGAAATCTCTCCTTCTCTCCGTTCTAAAAGGTCTTCCCTTTACTCTAAGGCTGTGCCCTCTGGTCCTCTTCTCTCCGACTAATGGAAACATCTTCATAACATCTACTCTGTCCAGGCCACTCAGTATTCTGTATGTTTCAATTAGATTCTCCCCTCATTCCTCTAAACTCCATCCAGTATAGACCCAGAGTCCTCAAATGCTCCTCATGTTAAGCTTTTCATTCCTGGGGCCAATTTCGTGAACCTGCTCTGAACCCGTTCCAGGGCCAATACATCCTTTGAGATATGGGATCCAAAACTACACACGTTACTCCAAACGTGATCTGACCAGAGCTTTATAGAGCTTCAGAATTACATTCCTGCTTTTATATTCAAGTACTGTCAAAATAAATGTCAACATTGCATTTGCCTTCCTGACTACTGACTCAACCTGTAAACTTATCTTGACTAGAATCCTGAACTAGAACTCCCAAGTCTTTTTGCACTTGACTTCTGAATTTTTTCCCCATTTTGAAATTAGTCCATGCTTCTATTCATTTTAGTAAAAGGCACGACCTTTCCCATTTTGGACTCCATCTGCCACTTTGCCCACTCTCCTAACCTGTCCAAATCCTTCTGCAGCCTCCCCACCTCCTCAATACTACCTGTCCCTCTACCTATCTGTCTCATCCAAAAGGTGATATTCCCTCCCTCCGAATTACGAAGTGCAAGGTGTCAGCCTTGGACTCTGTGCCCAGGTCTGGGGAATGGGGCTTGAATGCACAGCTTCATGTCAGCTGAGGAGACAGTGCTACTACCCGGGCTGAATTTATTTTCTAACAATGTTTTTCTGTGTATATGAACAATTCTGGTTTCGCCACATTTATTGTAAATTTTGTTTTTTTTTTGAGAGCAATCCTAGTGATGTTGATGCACCCGTGAAGTGGTTTGGTAGGAAATGCTCAGCAGTGATAGGCTGTGTAAACAGATCATGCTCCTGTGACATTACTGTCCTCGTGCTTTGTGCTCAGTTCTTCAAGGGAATGAGATACAGTCTTAAGTAATCAAAGTGAACTGCTGGAGAGCAATCTGCCCATAGCACATACTGCAGTGACAGTGTGACAGTAATTCTGTTTAGAACTACTTAACATATCCAAAGCTGCTGATTTTTCAATTTGCAGAGGTGAAAGGGCTTTTCACAATTGTGACAGTCCACTTTCAGGATGCTTGTTGGGTTTGGGATGAAGGCATTTTGCTCGAGATCAGCCTAGTTTAATCAAAAAGCAAGTTCTGCATGAGCTTACAACCAATGCACTTTCAGATTTAGCTAGCTGTCTGGCTTTGCGCATGCTTTTGTAATCCAGTACTGTGTTGATATTAGCAATGGTGAGATTAGCAGGATAACGCTGTATTTTCTGTGGTCTGGTTTATCTTGCTTCCTGTTTTGAAGGGGTTTCAGCACCTTGAAAGAATGCAGCTGTCTGCTGGTTGATGTCTGCTTCTGCTACGTCTGTACGTGCCCTTCTCTGAATTTTCTTCTGGCCTGAAAGCAAAGGATGTGTCTCTCAGCAGATCTACTCAGACCATAGGTTCCACCTGTCTGTGGCACACCCCTTGTGGGCATTAATTGATGCATCAAATAGACATAAAGCATAATGCATTGAATCCTGGGAGTTTTTGGCTGTATTCCTTTTGTACCACATTCTATGGTCTTCAGTTCTAGTATTCGCATTATCAAATGTGTAATCTGATCTTGGCTTCTCACAACATGCTATAGGATCTTGGCATGACATGAGTATTGATTGCTTTTGGGAGGATGAAAAGAAAGCAAACCTTTTTTCCTTTATTTTCACTAACGTTCTCTTGAAGGTGCCTACCAGTGGTAATTCATCCAAGTGACTACACCTGATCTGAGATGGGTACTGCCAATAGGGTGTTTTGCCACTGGGAGATGTGGAAGGGGAGCTGCACAACAGCCAACTTGTTACCAGAACTGAAAAGTTTGGGACAAAACCGATACAATCAGTAACTGCATCCTGTGCTAAGGTCTCAGCCTGTTTGATCTTGCTCACTCTTTATTGTTAACAAACTACCCCCTGCATCCTTTTGGGATATCTTGTTTATAGACAACAGTAGCTTTTGAGTTCATTTGCGTTTATATAATAGAGTTGTTCACAACCTCCAAGCATCTTGACATGCTTTGCAATGTAAAGCAAGTATGAATTATGGTAGCCAATTGTACATGGTAAGAACCCACTGCCAGCAGTATGATAAAGACTGATGCCTGTTGACATTGACATTGATATTGGCCAGGGCTGAACTTCCCCCGCTCTTGCCAAATCAAGTATTGGGGTTTTTAAAATTCATCTTAAGAGGGCAGAGGCTTAATGTTTCATCTGAAAGCCAGCACCTCTGACAGTGCAGTGCTACCTGGATATGGCAACCCAGGTCAGGATATGGGAGCATATAAGGAAAATAGAAATGCCAGGAAGCTCAGCAGGTCTGGCAATATCTGTGCAGAGAGAAACCAAATTCACATTTTGACTCTTAAAGTCCAGCATGACTCTAATTCTGTTTCTCTCTCCACAGATGCTGCCAGACCTGCTGAGTTTCTCTGGCACTTAGTAGTTTTATTTCAGATTTCCGGCATCCGCAGTGCTTTACTTTTATTTGACAGGTTATTAAGAGCACCTGATGTATATCAGACTTTCCAACAGATTTGTGTTGCCATCATAGGCCCATCAGATCTGCAGAAGCTCTGTCTTTTTACTGTTGAGACCGAGCCTGGTGTCAGGGTGTGTCATTAACAAACACCATACGTGATCCCAGAATAGCAAGTGTCATCCTTGCATTGTCAGCAGTGCTCCTGCTGCATGTTCATCTGGGGCTGAAAGGAGATTTAAATTGGTTCCCATTGCACCACAGGAGAGTATTTATTGAAAATAAACTTCGAGTCTGCTATATGTCTCCTTCTGCTCCTTATGAGTCATACTCCCTGATAGCAAGGACATCATTATGTAGTGATTTGTATAATAGGAGTTAGAATTTTTCAGCTCAAAGCCAGTGCCTGTTTGTTTTATTTAATCTTTATTTTTGACCCATAAGTGCTGACTCCCTGGCTTAGGGCTGCCTTGTATTAATGTGATAGCCGCGCTGACTGCTTGACTAGCAATAAAATGGAAAATCGGGACAGCTTATTCCTGTAGTGAAGACAAGTGTTTGTGCCTGTTCTCGGACCCCGTGGGATCACTGTTTCAAACAGGAAGTCCTGTGGGGTCACTGAATCCAGATTTCACTGGGCACAGAACTTGATCGTTAAACATTTAAAAAATAATGTAATTTCTGTCTATTTCCTATCATTCTCAACTGAATGTGCAGTGTTAGAAATTGGACCTTGCCAAGCCTATTTTGAAGGCCAGTGTCCTGCTGTTCGAATGTACCTGAAGGAATTTGAGTCTAAAATTGGGTCAGTGGTTTTATCAAGTGTCCCCGATGGGTATCCTACTCATGCATTTAATCTAATACTTGTTTCGGATGCTTTTGGCAAATTGGGTAGTGTGAAATAAAATACACTCCGTGCCTGAATACTGCGCCACTGAAAGATATTTTTCAATGAAAAGAAGGAACTTGCATTTATAAGGCACCCTTTGCTTTGCAGCAAATGAATTACCTCTGTAGTTACTAGTCTGTGGAGGAAATGCGGCAGCTAAATTACCAGCAGCAAGGCCCAAAACAGTGATGTGATAATGACGTGATATCTGTTTTTAGCTGGTTAATTGACCAATAGAGAGAACTGCCCTACTGTGTGCTCTGGTTTCCTCCCACAATGGGGCGGCACGGTGGCTCAGTGGTTAGCACTGCTGACTCACAGCGCCAGCCCGGGTTCGATTCCAGCCTCGGGCGACTGTCTGTGTGGAGTTTGCACATTCTCCCCGTGTCTGCGTGGGTTTCCTCTGGATGTTCTGGTTTCCTCCCACAGTCCAAAGATGTGCAGGTTAGGTGAATTGATCATGCTAAATTAATTGCCTGTAGAGTCAGGTACGTTAGTTAGGGGGAATGTGTCTGGGTGGGTTACTCTTCGGAGGGTTGGTGTGGACTAGTTGGGCCGAAGGGCATGTTTTCACACTGTAGAGAATCTAATCTAATCCAAAGGTGTGCAGGTCACGCTAAAGTTGCCCATAGTGTTCAAGGATGTGGAGGTTAGGTGCGTTAGTCAGGGGTAAATGTAGAGTAATTATGGTAGGGGAATAGGTCTGGGTGGATTACTCTTTGGAGGGTCGGTGTTGACTTGCTGGGCCGAATGGCCTGTTTCTGCACTAAAGGGCTTCTTCAGAAAATACTCAGTCATTCAGCACAGAAACAAACTTGTCCATGTCGACCAGATTTCCTGAAAACTCTAGTCCCATTTGTCAGCACTTGGCCCATATCCTTCTAAACCCTTCCTATTCATATACTCATCCAGATGCCTTTTAAATGCTGTAATTGTACCAACCTCCCCAATTTAGTCTGTTGGCTCATTTCAGGCATGCACCATCGTCTGCATGAAAAAGTTGCCCTGTAGGTCCCTCTTAAGTCTTTCCCCCTCACCCTAAACCTATGCCCTCTAGTTCTGGAATCCCCCATCGCAGGGAAAAGACTTTGTCTATTTACCCTGTCCATGCCCCTCATGATTTTATAAACCTTTATAAAGTCACCCCTCAGCCTCTGACACTCCAGGGAAAACAGCCCCAACCTAGTCAGCCTCTCCCTATAACTCGAACCTTCCAACCCAGCCAACATCCTTGTAAATCTTTTTGGAACCCTTTCAAGTTTCATAACATCCTTCCTATAGCAGGGAGACCAGAATTGCATGCAGTGTTCTAATGATGGCCTAACCAATGTCCTGTACAGCCGCAACATGACCTCCCAGCTCCTGTACTCAGTACTCTGACTAATAAACAAAAGCATACCAAATGCTGCCTTCACTGTCCTATCTACCTGTGACTCCACTTTCAAGGAGCTATGAACCTGCGCTCCAAGGTCTCCAAGTTCAGCAACACTCCCCAGGATCTTACCATTAAATGTATAAGTCCTGCCCTGGTTTGCTTTTCAAAAATGCAGCATCTCCTCATATTGATCTAAATTAAACTCCATCTGCCACTCCTCGGCCCATTGGCCCCTCCGATCAAGATCCTGTTGCACTCTGAGGTAACCTTCTTTGCTGTCCTCTACACCTGCAATTTTAGTGGCATCTGCAAACTTACTGTACCTCCTATGTTCATATCCAAATCATTTATATAAATGATGAAAAGCAGTGGACCTACCACCGACCCTTATGGCACACCACTGGTCACAGGCCTCCAGTCTGAAACTCAATGCTCCACTACCACCCTCTGACTTCTACGTTTGAGTTAGTCCTGTGTCTAAGTAGCTAGTTCTGCCTGTATTCCACGTGATCTAACCTTACTAACTAATTTACCATGAAGAACCTTGTCGAATGCCTTACTGAAGTCCACATAGGTCATGTCACCGCTCTGCCCTCTTCAATCCTCCTTATAACTTCCAAAAACTCAATCAAGTTAGTGAAGCACGATTTCCCATGCATAATGTCATGTTGACTATTCCTAATCAGTCCTTGCCTTTCCAAATTACTTGTATATCCAGTCCTCAGGATTCCCTCCAACAACCTGCCTACCACCAATGTCAGGCTCACCATTCTATAGATCCCTGATTTTTTTCCTTACCACACTTCTTAAATAGTGGCACCATTTTAACTAACCTCCAGACTTCTAACACCTCATCGGTGGTTATTGATGATCTAAATATCTCAGCAAGTGGCCCGGCAATCACTTCCCTAGCTTCCCACAGGGTTCCAGGATACATCTGTTGCGGTCCTGGGGATTTTGTGCATTTTAAGATGTCCAGTACCTGAACTAGTCCCATTTGCTTACGTTCAGCCCATATCCCTCTAGACGTTTCCTACTCATTTACCCATTCAATTGTCTTTTAAATGTTTTGTACCCTTATCTACCACTTTCTCTGGCAGCTCGTTCCATACGCGCGCTACCCTCTGTGTGACAAAGTTGCCCCTCTGGTCCCTTTTAAGTCTTGCCCCTTCCCACCTTGGGAAAACGATCTTGGCTATTCACCTTATTTATGCCCATCATGATTTTTAATTTCACCTTTGTGGTTTAATGCCTCATTTGAAAGAGCATTCCACAGGAATACCTAGATTTCGTGCTAAAGTCTTTGTAGAGAAAAAAAAATCGCAAACTTTCCATTTTGGAAGCGAGTTTTCTGTTATTGAGATGATGTACAACAATACTTCCTGCGAAAGCAAAGGTGGACCTGAAGTTCTACCCCTTGGACATGACAGTATGCCATTCCCTTCCTCCCCACTGGGCAATTTGGTCTGAAATTAATTTATTTAAAATTAGTGTGCAATTATGCAAGTGTGACAAATATTTGGCAAAAAATCGTGAGACCCAAGGCCCAGTTACTCTGACTGTTTTAAGACTGAGATGGACCTAATGAAATTTGAACCTCATTAAATCTTTGAAGTATGACGTATATGGTGACAAATCTCCACTGATACTTGATTTAAATTTCTGATATCTGAGAATGGCCTTTTATTTGAGAGTGTTAGTTGGCTGTCTGTTGGGGTCAATGTCATTAAACCCAATCTAAACCTTGTCACCCTATGTCTGAAGATTAGATGCCTTGGCATGGTTTGGGGTGGAATCTAGGAACATCCTGCACCTCAAAGGCTGCTGTACATGTCTATTGACAAAAGGCAGGGACCTCTGAGTGCAGTGTTGCAAGGTAAATGAGATGCACTAAGATTTGGGAGGCGTTTTGAAACAATTGAAGAGCAAATCTAGGGTCTTGACATCTAAGTACGGCCTGGCTTCTGGCTTATTTAGATCAGATTGCCCCTACAAACACAATCCTATATCTTTGGGCAGGGAAAAATGGCTTAAATTCATTGTGAACGCACTGAGCTAGTGTATGCATATAATTCTGCGATCCGAAGTGAAACAGAGCAAATTGGGCACAAGCCTTTAGGTTGGCCCTCCATTTGAAAGGGGGCTCTGCGCTTGCCCTCATAAATGTGGAATTTCCATTTAAATAGATTTTCAGTGAAAATTGTCTATTGATTCGTCTCTGCACAGCAAGAGAACAGTTTTCATGTTCTAGTTGATTGTGTTAATTTTTGATGTGTTCTTTAGTATCATGCTGCTTTGTTTTTTTTAATCTTTAAATGAAAGGGAATTTGCCAGAGCTGTGATCCTCAATCCTCATTTCTCTTGTCCAGTAACCGATGACAGGTCGCAAAATGCATCCAGAGAATGCGTAGGTCGTGGTGAATACCTCTTGTGTCTCTCCAATGGAGACTCCCAGAAGGACCTGTGCATTTGGATCACTGGTATTCCCCTTAATTGCTCACAAAAAACAATCTCAAATATTGTCTTGTTCAAATGTGAGATTCCTTGTTGTGGGCTTGTACTGGTTATCCTTCAGTATCTTGCTCAGTCATCAATCTTAATGTGTTGGTGTAATTATTTGGTTGCTAGGGTCTTCACAGCAAAGCTACATTGTCTACATGAGCATGCCCCATTTTGGCTCCTGACAACAGGAATCTTTGCTAGTTTTGTTCTTTGATTCCCCCATCTTTACCCCCGTCATTGAGATTCCAAAGAGCTTTCTGACATGTGTCTCAGTTATAAGCCGAGAGTGCAATTTATTTTATAGGATTGAATGTGATGTAATGGACAGTGTATTACTGTCTTGCTGCACTATTTGAGGTGATACTTTTAGGATGGGATGTTAAACAGACTTTTTTTGCACCCTTGGGTAGAAGAGAAGCTATTCCTGGTCAATATTTATCCTTCAACTAAGATTATGACTGAACTCGGCTGGCCGATTGTGTTTGTGGGTCTTTGTGGTGCAATTAGTCACCAAATTTCTAAACTATGTACTTCACTGTAAAATGGTTTGAGACATGGTATGTTTTTGAAATGCGGTGTGCGTGCTCCTGTATTGGTAGAAAAACCAGGATGGCTGCTGACAAGAGAACTTTGTTACTGTGTTGTTGGTCTGCCGTTGTGTTGGGTGCGCTGGGCTTGTTTGTTTTTGGGCTGTTTTGAGACATACTGGAGAGAAGCTTGGCCTCTTTAACCGGAACCCATTCCCTTTTTGATAGATGGTGACCAGAACAAAGAAGATCTTTGTGGGCGGATTATCTGTAAATACCACAGTGGAGGATGTCAAGCAGTATTTTGACCAGTTTGGAAAGGTGAGTGAAACGCGAGCCTCGCTGCATCTTGCATTCATTATGTTTCTGTTCACATCCGTCCTCGAATCTGGGTCATGCCGTTTTTTCTTGCTGCAGATTTTTCCAGGTTAAGCCTGAAGTTTCTCTGGCAGTGGGCCCCCCTCTTCCCCACCCCCAGAATAAGGTGAGAAGAAAGGGTCTTGGTGCTTGTCGTTTTAGTGTTGTGTACTGAGCAGCTGCACTCAGAGCCGCTGCTGCTGTCACTTCCTCCTTCTCCTCCTCCCCACTTCCAACACCCAGCTTCCCACCCCCCGCCAACTCCACACTGCACCCTCCCCAACACATACATACATACATATAGGCGCACGCGCGTGCACACACACACACACACACACACACACACACACACACACACACACACACACACACACACCCTTCCCTGTTGATGCCACGGTCACCATGGTGACAAGACGAGAGGAGCAGTCATAGACAGGTTCTTTTGTTCGGGACTCAATTCAGCACTGGCACGCAAAGCCGGTCAGAAGTGACAGGAGAATAGGCGAACTCTCCAGGGGAATGCTAAAGCAATGGGCATGAGGAGAATTGCTGCCACTCAGACTTAACCTTCAACTGTCTGAGATGACTGTCCACCCCTCAGCCGCCATCCAGCCCCGATTGGTCAGCCACCCCGCGGTTTACTAATCTTCTCTGTTTCCATGGCGCCTCGGACGGCTTTAGGATACAAATTAGGAGCTGTGAACAGTAGCCTGTTGGCCAATGGGAATGTGGGATCATGAGAATTAACAATGGATTGCTCGGCTCTTTTGTGCCGCTCAGAGAACTAACAAAAGAAATTGTAAATCCTTTTGTCAGATTGAAGTCTCCAGGCTCCCTTTCTTCCGAGGCCCCGCTGAAGACCAGGACTGACACTTATTTGAGGGAGGTTTATAAAGCACAACCAAAGTCAGTTGCACTTGGCCAATAATTGGAACATGCACTACTTGAAAATCCAGTTTCTTCTGATCAATTATGTTGCACCTAAATTTGAATTTGGCTTGACCCTTCCAATTTTCCCAGATTTTTATAACTGAAGTTTAAACAGCTATCCCTCTGTTCTGTAACCACCCCTCATGCACCAACAAAAGTACCTTTTGAACGTGTCAGTGGGTAATGAGAGTTGCTGAAAGTGCGATTGGAAGTAAGGTTCTGTGGGTGGGAGAGGGCAGATTTTGACAGCGGGCAGAGGAGGTGCAACATTCTGACTCATGGAGAATGTTTGAGAGGGAAGGGGCCAAATCTTTGACCAACTATTTATTAAGGGCGGTACATAGAACAAAGGGTGATCCAGTGTTTGAGGCATGTGGGACTTTATGACTGGAAGAGTTTGTCTAGGTTGAGTGCAACAAAATGCTTTGAGTTTGAAGACTTTGCTAGTTTTCTTGGGCACACTTTGGAAAGCTTGGATTTATGGGTTAGTGAGATGGAATTGTCCTTTTTCTGTGTGAAGTGTGCTGGTAATTTAGTAAATCACAGTGGACTCTCTGACTTATGTTACCCTCCTATACCCATCCTCAGTACTTGTAGATAAGATGCTTCAAGGACTGGGTAACTCAGTAGGTGCTAGAGAGTACTGAAGAAGCACAAGGTCTAATGGGTAAACAGGACTCTAGTGGGCAGCTTGTTACATCCTGATTAGTAAATGTGGCTCTGTCTCATTTCAGTTTCAGATTTGACATGGGGCTTTTGAGATGGGCCTCAATGCACTGGGTAGCTCCTGAATTTTAATGTCTTGCTATGTCTATTAAAGGACAGGCAATTATAGCCAGCGCATTAAGCACTCGAGCTACCCATTCTGTGTCTCTCTACTTGGGTGTTCCATATTCTTGCTGTCTTGCTCCTTCTGGGTCTGTGGTGGGGTGCTGTGAATGTTGCTGTGTCCTATCCATTCAGTTCTGCACTCTAACCTTGTACTGATCTCCAACCACCAAGGGAGCTAAAACCAGTCACAGACAATGAGGAATGACTGCTCAGCCTTGCCTAACTCCTAACTCTAGTCTATGAAACTCTGATTTTGCAGCCAGCAGCAAGGCCATATTGAGTATGAGAGCTTCCCCAGTAATAGTTACTACATTGGACCTCTAGGCTGAGGGAGGTTACCCAATTTTGCTGCTACCTGGTCACTGCCAAGCAGCTAGTGCAGGTCTGACATTTTCCAAGGAGAGGGTAGGTTTCAGCCCCAGTCACCTTGACCAAATGGCCAATTCATTCCATCCAGGAGGGGAGGGGGTAAAATAACCAGCGGCTCCTGTGCAGTTGTTGCTCCTGTTTAGGCTGCTGTGGAATCCACTCCCCTTCCCTCCTCTAACATTCCTGGTGGCTTCCACAGTAACCGGAGCCAGAGGCAGTTTCAAAAACTGTCTCTGATAGAATGACCATGTAGGTGAGATAGTGGAGGACCATAATATCTTAGTTATAGAAACCATTTACTTTTTAGTCTATAGTCTTGTGAGCCTTAAGTTTTAGTTTCATATTCTCTGGAAGAAACTTTAGTCCTAGTTTTAGTCTAGTACTTTTCTTCACAGACTCTAGTGATGCTAGTTTTAGTTTTGGCTAGAATTTCACTCAAAATGTTATTTGCTGCTTTCCTTATTCTCGTTCTAGTCTTTTCAGGAGTGTTTTTAAAATTGTTGTTTCCAAAAAAATTTCTCTTACTTCTCACACAACGAACAAGAAATGCTGAGAGATAATCAAACTGCGGTTTGAATGAGAGCTAAAGGGAAGATTCCCGCTGTTTGTAGCAAAATCGTAAGTGTGTTCTTTATGCCTGTGTTTACAATTTCATTAGATGTAGTGATTGTCAGAAAATGGTTTGTCCATTCTTTGTGTTAAAACATTTATTCCTCAGGTTAGGAGGTTGACTATTTGAGTCCCAGACAGAAATTTGAAATCCCTTTAATCTTAACCTTTAGTTTTAAGTTTCATGGGAAATTACTTTCCAGTTGATTTTAATTGCTGACTGTTTTATTTACTTGGCCTGTTGAAGATCTGGTGAGGAGTCTGTCTGTCAGTGATGAGAGAGGTGCCAGCAGTATGACAGGGCACTTTGGCGAGGGACAGTGCCATGGGATGGTTTTATAGCAGGACTGAAAAAAGGGGTGGGGGCAGGGAGCAAATTACTCCAATTTTTCTTTTAAAGCCTTGGGAAAAACCACATGATCTATTTGGCACATTTCAGACATGCAAGTTTGTAATCAAGTGTTTGTGGACTGGGTATTTTTGAAATGATTTCTGTTCCTTTGCCTTGGCTCTTTTTGCTCTTTAGCACTGTGAGTACAATCTGTGAGGGGGCTGATCTATAGCCGACGTCTACCATGCTCTGCTTCAATTCATTTCTGTCTCCCTCCTGTCCAAGGCTTATTCCAAACAAATTTGCAACACCCCACCTAATATGGTATCCTATTGAATGGCAAATGAGGGTGTTTGGGAAGAGAGCAAACATACTAATTCTCAGAATTATAGGTTGTGATTTAGAAAGCACGATGGAGTTGCATTAGAAGATAAGTCATAGCATCTGCTGCTGTTCTCAGTTGCTTGCCTGTGGAAATTTATTTTTACTGAAAAGAAATGCAAGTTCTGCAAATCAGCAGTCTGATTCCTGCTAATGATAATTCTGTGGTTTAAATCTAATATTTTGGGTTTTTCTAACTTCCCTGCTTTTGTGTTACATGTCAGCCCTAGACACCACTCATTCATAAAATCAGTTGAATATTTTTTGGTATAGAATTATTCTAAAGATTTTACTTTTGCTTACTGGTTAAAGTGGCGCTGTTGTGAATTACTGTGTAACATCTGGTAACCTATTCCAGGAAAGCAGTTGTGCTTTGAGGGTTAGTGGAGGGGAGCAGGTGTTGGTCTTTGTGGTCCTCCTGTCATCAGTTGCACTTAGTGGGTGTAATTTGAACTGCATGGAAACAGTGATATCGTAAATCCATTGAATTATGGACCAAAAAAATTAAAAGGCATGATCATTCAAAAATGGATGCTAAGTCACAAAGAGACATTCAAAGGTATGCCAAACATTTGATCGAAGACATGGATTTCAAGAAAAGTAGTGAAGTATGACAGGGGACAGACAGGATTGAGAAGAGGATTCTTGAACCTAGTTAGTTGAAGTTGAAAGCTAGTTGGAGGATACAACTGGAGCCAATGTTTACACTTTTAAAATCTTTGATTTACAGAGTTGCACATTACAAGTGAATACCTCTTAACCCAGCAGACACATTTTCAATTAGTTTCTGTTATTAGGGGCACAAGCAAGTCACTAGCTCCCATCCATTACAGCAGCAACAAAACAAAAGAAAGACATGACAGCTAATGATTACTGAAGGGCAGGGTTGATGAATAAGAGACCAGAGTGAGAAATGAGAGTAATGGAGGAGCTATATGTCTAAATGAGGTTGCAGATTCATGGGTAGGAAAGGCATTGAGAGTACTGGGGTTCAAACCATGTCACAAAGTATCAGGAATGGTTGGTAGCAGAGGTTTTGATAAGTTGAAGTGTACAGAGAGTGGGTGCCTGGTAAGGGTATGGAAGCAAGCTTTAGTGGGAGACAGGTGATAGTATTTAAGTGCATGCATTTATGGAGCATACGAGATCAGTGGATTCATCAGTGTGTAGCCTGATCCAACCTAAAACAATGCACTGAGAGTTCAGGATTTGGGTTTTAGAGTTTGTGGCAGGATTAGGTTTGCCTTTCAGCTCCTCAACGTCTAATTGGGCTAACAATGTTTAATGCTGAACAGAGGGAGAAACTGGCACCTGGAAGTGACCTTCATGTAAGGGAAATAACAAAAGATGGAAATAATAATTACTGGAGTGAATTAAAGATAACTGGTGAGGAGAGGAATGCAGGAGAAAATCATGAACAAACGTTCAAGCGATTTTTGGGGTTGAGGTGGGGTGGGGAGTGAAGAAATCGGTCAAATGTACAATGTTTGTTTCAAGTTGAGAACTTACTAGCTGCTGAACAAAAACAATGGGCAAATAAAGTAGTTTAGTTCCACGTGAAGAAACTGTCTACCAATTAAGAGTTTGTTGGGAGTTGTTGCGATTTAGTGGTTTGGGTTGGTTGGGGGAGGGGTGCGCGGTGGGTGGGGGGGGGCACAATAGTGCTGGGGGCTTGGTGTGAAGCATAACAATAGTGAATGGTACTTGAAAGGTAGTTGGTGTTGAAGTGACTTGGCATGTTGGACCCTACATCAATGTTTTTTCATTGTTCATCTCCAATAAAACATTAGAGGGACTGCATTCCCTGCTCTCTCCAAGTGCCTGCGTCGCTGTGTGCAGTTGCTGCTTAATTTATTCCCTGCTGCTTCTCTTACTCTGTGGAATACTCAACTTTCCACAGCTAGATTATGTTTTTGGTTTCTCCACACTAATAACAGCAAAGCAGTTTGTATTGGAAAGAAAAACACTTACAGGGCTGACTTTCTCAGCTCAGTGCCTCTTCAGTGAGTTTTACTTCTAGACATATTTCATTAAGCTAGATTTTCTCCCCCTGTCTTTGGTAAGAGCTCATTTTTTCCATTGAATCTCCATTTTGAGCTAAAGTTTTGTGACTTTCATATTTTGGGTGGACTCTTGCTTTGTTTTTATACACAGAACTTTGCCTCCAAATGTTTAGAATTTCCCTGTGTTGTTCTTCCTTCATTTGTCATTGAGGTCTCTTCCTGCATTGTGTACCCAGAGTCTCCCTTCACTTAACACAGCAACATTTTTAACACGAAAACTCAGATTGACAGGAAAGGAAGCAAATGCTTTATTTGAAAACACAAAGTGCAGCATGACTGGCTTGCTGGTTTTGAAAATATTCTTTCTCCTACCCAACCTCCAGATTTAGGTCACCTTAAATTTCTCTTTCTGTCTGCGTGGAGAACTTTGTGAAATTGTCTCTGTTACTTTGACCTTTTGCTCCTCAACATCTGAGCCATTGGGCTTGGAAGTAATGAGGTCAGGAGTTTGCTGCATTATAAGATTTCATTCTGTGCTGCTGCTTGAAATGTCCTCTGTAAGAAATGTGAGCGAAACTTTTTTTTGTTACCCTGAGAATGAATGTACAACTTGTTTCCACAATTAATAGTTTGGGGGAATAGTATTGGTGTATTTAAAGGGGAAGCTTAGTGAACGTAGGAGAAATAAAGTACTTTTGTGATACGTTGAACGTAATAAAATAATGCAGCAAAGAGGCTTGTGTGGAACGTGTACACTAGGTTAGACCAGTTGGGCCAAAGGCCTGTTTTTGTGCTGTAAAGTTGGTAAACTGGATAATGTGGGCCTTTTATTTAATTACATCTCTCCCCCTCTTTTTCCCCCCCCCATAAAAAAATTAACATTTTACTTTTAACTAAGAAATGCTCAGTCTTAAAGGGTCCAGATTTTTTTCTAGTGATATTTGCTTTGAAAGATCATTTTTGAGGAAATTTTAATTAAAAGCTCTCGGGGGTTCAAGTGGAGCTGATGTTACATCCGAGTCTGGCAATCTGGAGTTTGTGGCATCATTGCACCACGTCAGTTGCTCACTCTCCCCGCACACAAGAGCCTCTTGTGACTGTCTCATTCAAAACCCCCTGCGCTTGGGTCTCACGGGTGGGGGAGGGATGGCTGAGCAGGACAAAGTTTTCCTTTGCAGAACGCTGATGTTGACTAACATCCCTGAACCAACTCGGAGACTGGATTTCTGAGTGCCCTGGGGGTGTGGGGGGGGGGGGGGGGGATGGCGGGGGGGAATGGGGAAGCCAACACAGGGACATTGTACACCAACCTGAAACACACACAATCAGTACTGTTTGAATAAGGTGTCTGAAAAGCAGGAACGGTTGGCATGGGGGAGGGGGAATGAGAGTGAGCACATGCTACATGCTGTATAAGAAGGCGAGATTGAAATTTTAGTACGCTGGACTTCACTTGATTGAATTCTTAATGAGCATTTCAGTTGTCGATATAAATTCCTTCTTCACATCACATTCTATTCATCAAAGTTCACTGAATAGTTCAGTTGTAGGATCCTTTTTAAAAAAAAGAATGTGTGTAAAGATGCTTGTGATTATATATACGCAGTGCATCCAGGATTATTTTTGGAGAGTGGCCGGTGATGGCTTGCTCTGTTTCATGATGCTGCTGAGATATGGAACACTTACAAGTGTTTAAAAATAAAACCTGATTTGAAGTTGCTGTGACGTTAGGTAGCTGCTTAGCCAGGACTGAGTGAGCTCCAAGGCTAGATCAGATAGTCAGCATTGCCATACATTGTTTGTGAAATAATTCTGTTGTTTGAGTTTCTCATAAATTAAAACATTGTAGTTTGGATCTTGCTTCCTAGAGCAATTAGGCCAAACTATTGAGTGTCCCATTTAGAGTCATAGAGATGTACAGTACCCTTTGGTCCAACTCATCCATGCTGACTAGATATCCTAATTTAATTTAGTCCCATTTGCCAACATTTGGCCTATATCCCTACAAACCCTTCCTATTCATTTACCCATCAGATGGCTTTTAAATGTAATTGTATCAGCCTCTACCACATACTCTGGCAGCTCATTCCATACATGTATCACCCTCTGCGTGAAAATGTTGCTCCTTAAGTCCCTTTTAAATCTTTTCCCCTCTCACCTTAAACCTATGCCGTCTAGTTTTGGACTCTCCTATCCTGGGAAAAAGGCCTTGCCTATTTCTCCTATTCACGCCCCTCATGATTTTACAAACCTCTATAAGGTCACCCCTCAGCCTCCAACACTCCAGGGAAAATAGCCCCAGTCTATTCATCCTCTACTTATAGCTCAAACTCTCCAACCCTTGTAAATCTTTTCTGAACCCTTTCAAGTTTAACAACATATTTCCTATAGCAGGGAGACCAGAATGGAATGCAGTATTCCAGAAGTGGCCTCATCAATGTCCTGTACAGCTACAACATGCCCCCTCAACTCCTATACTCAATGCACTCACAATAAGGGCAAGTACATCAAACACCTCCTTCACTACACTGTATACCTGTGACTCCACTTTCAAGGAACTATGAACCTGTACTCCAAGGTCTATTTGTTCGGCAACGCTCTCTAGGACCTTACCATCAAGTGTATAAGTTCTGACCTGATTTGCCCTACCAAAATGTAGACTATAACATTTATCTAGATTAAACTCAATCTGCAACTCTTTGGCCCATCTGATTAAAGTCCCGTTGTACTTTAAGGTAACCTTTGCTGTCTACTACACCACAAATTTTGGTGTCATTTGCAAATTTACTATCTATACCTCCTATATTTACATCAAAATCATTTATATAAATGACAAAAAGGAGTGGACCCAGCACTGATTGTCATATATTGGTCACAGGCCTCCGGTCACAAAAGGGAACTTCAATAACCACCCTCTGTCTCCTACCTTTGAGCTAATTTTGTATCCAAATGGCTAGTTCTCCCTGTATGGGTACTATAGAAGAGAGATCCCATATTGTTTAGAGCAGGAGGGGTTGCTTGTGAAGAGACCTATTTGGAGGAAGAAATTGTTTACAGCACTTCAGTTGGAGAGGGAGGTGGTTGCAGAGACCTAACTGAGAGTCTGGTGGCTGTGGGCTTGTTATACAGGCCCAGTTGTGGGGGAAGAGTATGGTGAATGATAAGGTTATACAGGCCCAATTCAGGGTGGGAGGTCTACAAGTTGGGTGTAGAGGATTGGTTTGCCACAAGATAATTTTTGTATCTTCCATTTCCATTTCTTCTGAAGTGAGGAATCTCTTGAAATTCAATGCATCTGGAGTCATGCAAAATGAGGGTTTACCAGTTAGCAGCTCAGTCTGTATGGCACTGACTTTCATTTCCACAAAAATATGGGTAGTTACTTGCCATTGGACAATTCATTGTTGAAGTAGAACACCAATTTTGGGCTTGAAATACCATTCTCCAGGTGCAGCAACAGCACCACGCCCGCTATGAAAAAAAAAGCCAAAATTAATTCGTTCAGCCTGAATCTCAGATCATGTTATCGGTGTTATAGAGAGCAGGGAAATGGAGTTAAGGCTGAGATGAGATGAATCATGATCATATTAAATGGTGGAACAGGCTTGAGGGGCTGAATTGCTTATTCCTACTTCTTTTGTGCAAAAACTTCCTGCTTTGTATATCTCTTTGGGATTTTCACACCTTTCTTTATTGGAGCAGCCTGGTGGCTCAATGGTTAGCACTGCTGCCTCTCAGCACCAGGGACCCAGGTTTGATTCCATCCTCGGGCGACTGTCTGTGTGGAGTTTACACATTCTCCCCGTGTCTGCGTAGGTTTCCTCCGGTTGCTTAGGTTTCCTCCCACAGTCCAAACATGGCAGGTTAGGTGGATTGGCCTTGCTAAATTGTTCTGTAGGGATGTGCAGGCTTGGGTGAATTACCCATTGGAAATGCAGGGTTACAGAGAGGCGGGTCTGAGTGGGAGGGTTGGTATTGACTCGATGGGCCAAATGGCCTGCTTCCACACTGTAGGGATTCTATGCTTATTGAAGGAATAGCAAATAATTCTTGGCTGTGCAACATGATGAAACATAGAGGCACGATAATCTTCAATATCCCCCGGTAATCACCAATTGAGTCATGTTCTAAAACCAAATATTGTGATTAGATGTGAATACGGTGTTTCTGGGATAATGCATTTTGATAGTGTGATTGGCTATAGCAACATTGAATTAAGGAACAGTATTTTCGAGAGCACTTGCCTCTGTTGACAATAGTGCGATTTCAGCAGGGTTTGGTTCATGTGCTTTATTCAGTGCATGTACGACATCAGCACTTGTCTTTGTGCCATTCTGCGCATGCACTGATGTCAGCTGCCAACAGAGCAGCTCTCAGAAGTACTATACAGAGCGCAGCTTTCTTAGATTTTTTAAAATGTACTGTGTTAAATTTACTTTTTGTTAATAAATAGATTTCAATCTTCATTTCAGGCTGTGCTGTACTTTGCATCAGATGGCGGGTGACTTTTCAGCGATCTTGAGTGGTATTTTTGTGGATCTGCCCCAACCTCACTTTTCCCATTTAGGAGTAATTTTACAACCCCCCCTACCCCATGCCAAAACTCGTCATTCAATTTGTTGAGGAATCCAGTGGTTCCCTCATGTTAAAGTTGCCCTTTGTTAAGGTGGTGTAGAAAGCCTTTCTCCCCATTGATCTCTTTTAAAGGATGGTTGGCATTGGATGCATTGAAGGCAGAGCCATTACCAAGTAGCACTTTCACAACCATCGGTGGTGCACACGTTAGGGCTTTTTTTTTGCACTTCTATCCATCGAAGCAAAGTTTCAAACTCTAAATAAAACCAGCACTTGGAGGGAAGAGTACAAAATGTGAGGTACTTTGACCTTTTGAGCACCATTGTGCTTTTAAGTAGGTAGCAAGGGTACATTTTCAAGTGATCTTGAGGGACTTTGTCCCAAATGTCTACTGTCTGTCATTCGGTCTGTGACTATTGATTTGTACCAGCTGGAGTATCTCATTGACAGGGCCAATCAATACAATATAGGATGAATTTTGTTCTGATTACAAGAACAGTCCATAGTAAATATTAATGTCTTGATTATACATATTGATTTTTTTTGAAAGAATGTCATTAGTATAACATCCATGAAGTTGGGACAGTTATAGTATCACATTCCCAGCATCTGTTGCAGTGAAACCATAGGATTAACTGGACTGGGAGTATGGCCAGTGTACATCATAGGATTAGTGATAGACCAGGCTGCACGCCTCGTGAAGCTATAGTAGACACGATAAGGACTATAATTACTGAAGTAATTTTCTAATCTGTTATTTAACCGTCAGCTTGGATAGGATGGGTACTTCTTTCTTTAGTGCAGTCTGAATAAGATGACATTGGATTGGTTGACCATAACTCAAGTTCGTTGCTCTGGCAAAAATACAGGGTGAGCCAAGGTAGCTGTTTCTGCTCTCTGATGGGAAAAATGCAGTGTCCTAATAGAAATCAATTGGGGGAAAGAAAAACGAAGACTGCCACTTAGATGAGAATATGTGCAAACGTATTTTACATTTCAGTTTTACTTTACAACTTTCAAACCTTTTTCATCTTAATTTGTCTAATATCACGCAAATGGGTTGGGTGTTGGTCAGGTCTCAGTGGCCGAGTACAATAGAGTTTAAGATTACTTTCAAAAATGTTCTTTTGGCAGCAAGATTGCTCACTGTGGTGACATAAGACATCACTGACCTTGGTGATTTACTGCTTTCGTGTTACAATCCCGAATCAAAACTCTGGGTATAAACTGGCTAAATGCCCACTGACTCAAAATTAAAATGTGTTTAGTCTCTGCTCTGTATCTCCTGAAGTTCAGTCTGACACAGGTTAATTTTTATGGTGCCCTCCTAGACCTGATGACATCTCAAAAAGAACTTTACAGCCAAGGTGGTGTTTTTGTGGTATGATTGCTGTAGGAGCACAGCAAACTCCAGCAGAGCTGCAATTTGAGATGATAATGCTTTTGGTGATGTTGTTTGAAGGAAAAGTATTCACCAAAACCTAAGACTGGCTGTTAAGTGTGATTCTTGGCATGATCGCTTTCTGGTTTAATTGTGTAGGATGCAGTGCTGAGCCAGATGGTTCCATAACCCAATGTCCTATCTGATTCTTTTATTCTCTCTTACTGATTTACCAGTTATAATGACACTGGGGATGGCACGATTCGAGGTTGAGATATTAGTTTGCCTGGGCCTGTGTTCATCAGCAAGTTGGAAAGGAAGAGATGGTATCTGATTGAAATGAATTCTAAGAGCGTGATAGACTAGATGCAGGGAGGATGATTTGGGGAGTCTAGAGCCAGGGGTCGCAGTGTCTGGATATGATAAATTCTTCACTTAAAGGGTAGTAAACCTATGGAATTCTCTACCACAAAGCTGTGGAGGTCAAACCATTGCATATATTCACAAATAAGATTGATGCCTTTTCAACCATTAAGGCATCAAAAGTATAGGGAGGAAGTGGAAATCTGGCATTGAGATGAAGGAGCAGCAATGATCATATTGAATGTTGGAGCAGGCCCGAATGGCTTACTGCTACTCTGAGTTTCTATCAGTCCAGCTGAAACCAAGTGAGCTAGCAATGATCAAAGCTGAACCTTTGTGCTACCTGGCTACCCATGTGCACATACCCACCTTCTGGAGCTACAGCTACATAGCTATTTGAAACATATGGAAGAGGGTGAATTCGGTATTGCTGGCGGCGTATTATTTATTAAAATGTGTAACATTTCCGCATTTTAACAGTGACTTTGCTTTGAAAGTTCTTTATTGGGGTAAAGTGTTTCAGGACATTTTGAGGTTGTGACATACAAATATTTACATTTAGATAATGTATATAACCCTACAAACGTAGTTGTGTTGTGTCTCAAAATTGGATCCCTCCGTGTTTTAGGTAATGTGGTTGTCTGTCATCCTGGGAAACCAGTGAAGCACTGGAATGCTTCCATTATCAGGAAATGAGGTGGAGGCAAGTTAAATTGAGGCATTCAAGAAGGCTTCAAATTGTTTCTGTTTCTGTTCAAATATAGTGCAGGGTTATGGAAAAGAGGCAGGAGAATGGCACTAAAGCTCATGTAGACATACTCCGTTGAATGAAGCATCAACTTGCGTGGTGAGATTGAGGCATCAGATATGCAGGACAGTTTTGCCCACTACTGTGTATCCATCACGCGGAGTAACCATAGGTCAACTTGCTGATAAACACAAAACAAAACACGGACAGATATTGCTGCTGCTGCTGTTTCTCAGTGGAACTGAGCCGGACCTTTTGGCCTTTTGCTGAATAGTCAGGGATGAGCATCAGGCCAGGTATTCAACACTGGAAGCCGTATCACGGCTGAGCTTGATTCTTCGCTGGCCCAAATACCCACCCAGACAAACCATCCAATTAAGAGGAAAATTCAGCAGTTTAGTTTGTTGGAGGGAGAACTGCCCAGAACTAGTACTGCTACTTGTTTTGAATTCTAAGTTTAGAAAGAGCCCTAGGGTCAGCTGATTCTGATTTTTTGATAAGGTAAATATTATTGTGTTTTACCTCTTAGTGTGATTAAGCAGTAGCATGATGATCGTTAAAAGATGGTTTCCACACCTGTTCCCATAGCTAGTTTTCTAAGTCAACTGCTATTAACTAATAAGATTGCGGTGTGCAGTGTGTGACAACTACAGGCTGTTTGTTTATTAAGTCCCCTTCTCAGATACACACCTTGATATTGGGGCCATTGTTCTACAGCTGCTCCCAATACCTTGCTCTTTCTAGACCATGGGCTCTGACGGCATTGTACATATACTGACTCATTGAAAGAACAATCCAATGACTACAGCTGATCTTTCCTCATAGCTCTGTAAATATTTCCTCTTTAAGTATTTAAAGGATCATCTATGTGCCAAGAAAACAAGTAGATTTATTACTTCCAATTTGAACAACACGCATTTACCTTAACACACCCACTCTTGCTGTCACCTATTCTTGTATCTGTGCTGCTGTGAATGCCTCCTGAGAGAGAAGTTATGGAATGTTTTTGGAAATCCACAGGCTGCATTTATTGCATACCCTTTATCCAATCATTCACTTCTTCAAAAAATAACTTAACTCTGTGGAAGTCTCGTTCACTTTTACCAAATGCATAATAATTTGGCTCTCCTTCACCTTTTTCTGAATGACTTACATCAGAATAAATTTCCTAGTTTATCCTTCTTTCTCTTCATGAACCTTTTCTTACCATCACTTCCTCAACAGCTGAGCACCCCTCCACCTTCAGCTGGCTGCGTGTGCATTATTAATGTTTACCAAGTCTATGGTGGTTGTTTTCATAACCTCACACCCTTCCCTGGAGCACAGTGTGATGCAGTGGAACCTAATTAATATTCTAACATGAATATTCCTTTCTTGATATAGTTGTCTTCTATATCACCTGAATCTTTAGTTAGTCCTATATGTTAGCAGCATTTTATGGGCTCCCACAATAGATGATGTGGGTATTTCTCTCAATGGCAACCTACAGTTTTGAGCAGGAGCACCAATCCTTACCTGCTGGGATTGTTTGTGGCAGGATCCAAACGCTGCCTCTTCTGACTCAATGCAGCCATACAACCAAAAGCTCACTCCTAATCTAAATGGTTTTAGTCCATAGCTACACCTGAGAGTTTTATAATGCAACCATTAGTCTTTGATTAGTAATTCTGTTCATGACTGTTTGCACATTGAGGTGAAATCAGATTGATGCATGAGAGATGTGCTGACTGAATTAATCTGAAGGTGTAACAGGAGCTCTGCCCTCTTCTTTGGGAGCAGAATTATTGGAACATAAGAAATAGCATGAATCGGCCATTGAGCCCCTCAAAATTGTTTTACCATTCAATCAGATCGTGGCTGATCTACCTCAGTCATTTTCCTGCACCATCTGTATATCCCAGGATGTCTTTATTATTTAGAAATCTATTGCTTTCTCTGTCTTGTATATACTCTGAGCATCCAGTGAACAAAAGTCCAGAGATCCACCACCCCCCAGGTGAAGAAATTCATCCCGCCTTGTAAATGGTCTGACTCCAATTCTGAGGTTGTTTACTCCTGAGGGTCATCATGGCCCAGCTGAGGGAAGCATTTCAGAAGGAGAATCCTTCCTGGTGAGCTGTGCCAATGTGGGAATTGAACTCCTACTGTTGGTGTTACTCTGCATCGCAAACCAGCCCACCAGCTAACTGGCCCCCAAGGTGACTCCATATGGTCACAGAAGAATTTCTCTTTAACCCTGCTCTGTTTGAGAAGCTGTTTCCACAAAAATATGTTGCACTTGCCAACATGGTGCAGTATTGAGAATTTTCTGATGTCCTGCAATGTAACTGGTTTTAAAATGGTTGTTGCTTTGCATCTGAAAGCAGTGCAGTTCTGTGCTTCCTCTGAGAACTCACCCTGTGCAGATGAAGGGCCCCAGTTCAGTCACTGATCTCACCCTGGATATTGGCAGGGATAGCATGCATTGCTTCAATTGGTTTTTGAATGCCACTGGTTAAGAAAGGGCAAATTTAGTATGTGCCTCTTGAGTGCAGATAGCCACAACTTGTATTTAATATAATACCTAAGAAAACATCCCAGGGTGAATTGCAATTTTTATCAATCAAATGTTGATACTGAAGTGAAGGTGACTGTATTGGTTCAGATGACCAAAAGCTTGATTAAAGTCAGACAGCACCTTGAAGCTGGTGTGGGTATTAGCAGTAAAAGCATCTACTCCCTCCTCAGCTGACGCTCAGTCGCAGCAAGTATACTATTTACAAGATGCACTGCAGAAATTCACAAAATCCCAGAACCACTTCTATCTTAAAGGACAAGGGCTGCAACTATATGGGAGCACCATCACCTTCAAGTTGCCCTCCAAGTCCCTCACCATCCTGTCTTGGAAATATACTGCTGTTCCTTCACTGTTTCTGGGTCAAAATCCTGGAATTCCCTCCCTAAGGACATCGTGAGTCAACCCACAGCAGGCGGACTATAGCAGTTCAAGAAGACAGCTCACCATCACTTTCTCAAGGGCAACTGGGGATTGGCAATAAACGCTGGCCAGCCAACGATGTCCACATCTCAAATGAATTTTAAAAAAATGTTGGTTCTCCACTCTGTTTGTACCATGCATTAGCTGGCTGATATCTACTGCCAGATAAAAACAATGACTGCAGATGCTGGAAACCAGATTCTGGATCAGTGGTGCTGGAAGAGCACAGCAGTTCAGGCAGCATCCGAGGAGCTTCGAAATCGACGCTTCGGGCAAAAGCCCTTCATCAGGAATGGCCAGCATCATAAATAAAGAATGCCTGCAAGGCTGACATGTTGGAGGGCAGCAGTGTCACTTGGCACATTGAGCTTAAAGCTCGAACTCATCATTGTGGCAAATCCAATGTGGAATTTGGGACATATTTCTTTACACCGATTTAAGGCTGTGTAACTCTTCTGTGCAGAGCAGTTGAAACACAGAGCAGAGATCTATTTAGAAAGAAGCGAGTTAAGCACTTAAGGGAGAAGGATTGCATAGAATGTACAGGTTAAAAACAGGTCATTCTTATATCTGTTTTAATGGTCCATGTGAACGTCCAGCCATCCTACCTCTTCTAACCCTAGAAACTTGTTCTATTCCTTCCTCCCTCATGTGCTTATACTATGGTTAGGAATAGGTATGATGAAGTAAGGTGCAATGAGGCTGGTGTGGAATCCAAACACCAGTGATGACCTGTTTTTTGTACAGACAGTTGTGTTATAACGCGGTAGTTCCATTCTCGTGTAATAGCAGCACCATTTAAACTAATGGGGCCGGAATCAGGTTATAACCAATACATACTTTAAAGTTCGTGCTGTAGAAATATTGTTCTCAATTTGACAATCGCATCATAGCGTATTCGCATTAACAAAGCATGAGTTATAGGAGAATGACCTATAATGACTGTTATAGGAGAATGACTGTAAATTTTCTTTCATTCTTTAATTTCCCCACCCCTAGTTACATCACTGCTTCTGATTGATCACACACTTTAGCAACACATGAATGAATCTTCAAATCACTGAGTTGTCAGTTGTGTGTTTTCTTGGTTCCCACTAACCCAACCATTTGTACAAAGTTGTGCAATGGTTCGCACTGCTGGCTTACCACGTCAGGGACCTGGGTTCGATTCCAGCCTCTGGTGACTGACTGTGTGGAGTTTGCACGTTCTCCCCGTGCCTACGTGGGTTTCCTCCGGGTGCTCTGGTTTCCTCCCACAATCCAAAGATATGCAGGTCAGGTGGATTGGCAATGCTAAATTGCCCGTAGTGTTCAGGGATGTATAGGTTAGGTGCATTAGTCGAGTAAATGTAGAGTAATAGGGTAGGGGAGTGGGTCTGGGTGGGTTACTCTTTGGAGGTTTGGTGTGGACCTGTTGGACGAAATGGCCTGTTTCCACACTGGAGGGAATCTATGACTGAACTTGTAAAATGTTTGACCTACTTTAAGATAACTAGAAGGCATTTATAAATATGTTATATAATGCTGTCAAGGCTCTCCTTGCTGTCCTGCAAACAGGAGCAGTGTGACGACCAACATCCTGTCTTAGTGATTGTGGCTGAGGCATACAGTGTTGTCCAGAACATTCTTGCTTTACCTCAAAGTAACATGTGATATATTAGATCAATGTGATACAGTAGATGGTGTCAGTGTTTAACATCTCTAATTTAATGATGAAACCTCCAGGAAAACATCTGACCAGCACTGGATCTCAAACTAAAACTGGAGAAAATGGAACTCATTGCAGTCATGAGCCCATTAGAAAAGGAAAAGTAGCCTGACATTGATTGTGACCTCTTCATTGCAACTAAAGAGACAGTTAACAAAGTCTCCGGTGATCCAACAAAGGTACTGATTATCCAAAGTCCACAAAGCACTATGCACTGTCCATTGGGGGCAATAATTGGTCATATTTGAAGGGGCACCACTTAAATCAAGTGTGGGGGCAAAGCAAGGAGGCAAGCATTCTTGACTCCCATAACCTGTATGGGGTATTGGTCATACATTGGGGTTATGCTGCTTCAGACACCTAGCAATCTAACCAACTAAACTAACTAATTCTTAAAATGGGGACTTCTTTTCTAACCCTTGAGATTGCATTCTATTTGCCCTGGCAAAGTCAGGAATGATTTAAGTCACGGTGAAGTATGTGGGTATAGTGCAGTTCAACTAGAATATAATTGTTTTTGAAGTGAACCTCCTGATATAGAAATTTTAAAAACACCTTGAGCAAAGAGCTAAATTTCTTTTAAAAGTTCTATGCTCGAGGGCTGCCTGTGAGGAAGCCAATACCTCTTAATGCTGAGCTCAGCAAGCTTTTGAAGCTGAGGGCTCTCTCATTGTGTCTTGCAGGAGTTCGGAGCCGTGGGCAGACATCTGCCTTCCAGCAGTACTCCATTAGCTGGCTGCCTTCTGTGCCAGAGCACTAGCCACCTGTAGGGAGAGATTGCTCAGCTCTGTTCCTCCTTCCATGCTTTGGAACCTGGACAAGGAGAAACAGTATTTCACTGTACTCTTCTTCCAGGGGCAAGGGAAATGGCTATCTGAGCCAGGTCTCCACACACTCTGGATCGTAACAATAATTTTTGTTGAGCAGAGAGCTAGAAACTGTCCTTTTTTTTTTGAAAAGAACAAAAGCAGCCATTAGGTTTTACCGATGACTTGCTAAGTTTTTAACATTAAGAGCCAGTGCCATAGAAATGTTGAAGAACTCTGCCTCAGGACACTGCCCTGGCCCCAACCCCCTGAGGAAGTTGGAAAGGAATCCAGTTTCTGATTGTTATCCACTGACTTCTGTCGGAAGCATCCAAGTATGGATGCCAGACCAGATTGGCTGCGATGGCTACCCAGCCATGCAGGCAAATAGCCAATTAATACCATGCTTCAGATGAGAAAGGTGGGGTCATTTGACTGATTATACATACGTACATGAAGGACAATTATGAAGCCTTCTATTTAATGGGAAATGCAAGGGTGGCCCATACCCGACAGAATGTCTGTACAAATGTACCTATAAATTGTGTTTCTAATTTGGCATGGCATCTACCCCTTCAGGATGGGAGAGACTGGAAATTGCAAATAGGAAATGTATTCCTCAAACTTTCTTGCCTTTGTCTGAAGTAACTGACTTGTATTTGCTGATTCATGGTACCATGGTCAACCTATACTATAAACCGACCGACTCCCACAGTTACCTAGACTACATCTCCCTCCCCACCCTGTCCCCTGTAAAAACGAAACCGACTGACTCCCACAGCTACCTAGACGACACCTCCCCCCCCCCCCCCCTGCCCCTTGTAAAAATGTTTGATTGTGAGGTTAGGGTTGGAGAGGATGGAGTGGAGGGCTGTATGTTGCGAGGGTGAGAGTTTGGAGCTGGTAGTGGGGTTGGACAGGCTAAGGCAGTCAATGTGCCAGTGGCAGTTAGAAATAAAGAGATTGAGGGTGGGTAACGGTTGTCATTTACTTACACACTTGTCACTTACTGTCTCCGTTGCTCCCGATGCAGTCTCCACTACATTGGGGAGACAGGACGCCTACTTGCAGAACACTTCAAAGAACATCTCCGGGACACCCATGCCAACCATCCTCACCGACTGTGGCCAAACACTTTAACTCCCCCTCCCACTCCGCCAAGGACATGCCAAACCCTAAACCATCCGACGCCAGGAGGAAGAACATCTCATCTTCCGTCTTGGGACCCTCCAACCACACGGGATCAATGTGGACTTCACCAGTTTCCTCAATTCCCCTCTCCCCACCTTATTCCAGATCCAACCTTCCAACTCAGCACCGTCCTCATGACCAATGCTACCTGTCCATCTTCCTTCCCACCTATCCGCCCCACTCTCGTCTCCAACCTATCACCATTACCTCCACCTTCATCTACACATTGCACTCTTAGCTACCTCCTCCCCCCCCCCCCCTCCCCCAGGCCCATCCCACCCCTTTTTATCTTACCACCTCCTTG
>NC_057734.1:41405178-41406359 GCF_004010195.1 Chiloscyllium plagiosum
CGTGACACTGCGCCTGCACAGCTCATGGCCACGTGTTGGCCTGCTGGACCCACCCCAATTCACTCCGGCCTATCACCCTCACCTTAATCTTCTTCCACCTATCGCATTTCCAACGCCCCTCCCCCAAGTCCCTCCTCCCTACCTTTTATCTTAGCCTGCTGGGCACACTTTCCTCATTCCTGAAGAAGGGCTCATGCTCAACGTCGATTCTCCTCCTTGGATGCTGTCTGACCTGCTGTGCTTTTCCTGCAACACATTTTCAGCTCTGATCTCCAGCATCTGCAGTCCTCACTTTCTCCTTTTATATCCTTGGGCCAGGTACAACATGCAAAGTGAAGTTGCCTTGACTCCTTCCCAAACTATGACTCTATGACTCTAGTTGTACCTTGAGAACTGCAAGAAACACTCTGCATTCTACTGATTGCGTCTCAGTTTTCCACTCGGTCTAATTGCCAATTTGCCGACATCGTAGTAATTGCACTTCAAAGAAATTGTATATTAAGTGTTTTAAGTGCAATGTGATCAGGGCACCAATATTTATTAATAATTCCTGCTAAATTAAGAGCAGTTTTACGCTGAGCCTAAACACAGTTTCAAAGAACATTGGACCATGTTCAATCTGAAGATTTTTACAGTCCTGACCAAGAGGAGAGGTCTCTCTGGTCTGGTTTCAAACCCTGGCTTTAGAGTTGAAAGGGCAGAGCAGTGTGTGATCAATTGCACTGTCTGGTTGCCTAACGCGTGCTATTTTAGAAATTTTGATTAACACGCACGGTTCCAAAATAATATCTCTGATCTTGACAGCATGTGAAAAGTCTATATGAAGTGCTTAATAAAAATATAAATATTTGATCCAAAATCTGGAATTAAAAAACTAGTGGAATGATAACCATTGAGATTGATACACATCAGGTGGGTTTTCACGGTCGGACCTTTAAGGAAGGAAATCTGTCATCCTTAACTGGTTTGTCTTAGTGTAATTCCAGGTCTACATATCTTCAGTACTCTGACTGAAGTGTGTTATATGGTAATCAATAGACAATAGGTGCAGGAGTAGGCCATTCAGCCCTTCGAGCCTGCACCGCCATTCAATATGATCATGGCTGATCATTCCTAATCAGTATCCTGTCCCTGCCTTATCTCCATAACCCTTGATTCCACTATCTTTGAGAGCTCTATCC
>NC_057734.1:41410334-41439902 GCF_004010195.1 Chiloscyllium plagiosum
TTCAACTGTGGCGTAATCACTTCACTCAACCTCCTTGTCAAAGATTCCTGAGCTGAAGCCTCACTCTTCGATCCAAACTTCCTTAGACCCTCTTTTTGTGGCAAGTCTGTGGACTCTTAATTTAGGTTAGAGGAGGAGGGAGGGAGGGAGAACCTACTTTGTCGGACCTGGGGTTTAGAACTCACCCTCTCTAATAGCAATCACTTACCTTCCCGACTGGCTTTGCACTCCGCCTGAACTTCCGCCCAGCTCCCGCTGCTCTCTGCTGCGAAAAGACCGTTGGGTCAAGGTAAGTTCTTTATATAGCAATCGCTTACCTTCCCGACTGGCTTTGCCTTCCACCCAGCTCCCGCCACTCTCTGCTGCGAAACATCAGCAAGATGTTTCCTTGCCCCTGTTTGACCCGATACCATTAGACTTCATGGGGTATGAAGTCAATATTGAGGACACCTGTACAATTACTTTCTGACTGGATATCACTGCACCACTAACTCTGGGTCACTCTGCCCTGATATTGAGGTAGGATATGCTCTGAAATGGTGACAATGATGTATTGGGCATTGCCTGTTGATACGATTCCATTTGTATAACACTGTCAGGTTGTTGCTGGAGTAATCTGTGGGACAGCTCCCAATTTTGGTGCAAGTCTCCAAATGTTAGTAAGATAGTCTTCACAGGGTCAACAGGGTTGGGTGTGCTGTTGATGTTTCCAGTGTTTAGGTCCGTTCAAGGTGGTCTATTCATTTTCATTACTTTACAGTGGTATTTGCTACAACTGAGTGGCTAGCTCGCCTATATCAGAGGACAGTTAAAAATCAACTACACAATCTTTGTACTGATTGGTTGGCTCTGTAAGCCATTTCAGAGGGCAGTTGAGTCAAGTACTTCAGAGTACTGAAGACATGCGCTGCTGGACGAGGCACACCCCTAGCCAAGCCGTACCAGTATGCTACAAAAATGGCATCTACTTGACAATGTGGAAATTGTCATTGTCATGTCCACAAAAAGGAGGGCAAATCCAATCCAATCAATTAGAGCCCATCAGTTCAAACTCAATCATCAGTAAAGCGATGGGAGGGGACATTGAGGATACAGTCAGGTGGTACTTGCAAAAGAAGTTTCGGTTTTGTCAAGGTCATTCAGCTCCTGATCTCATTACAGCATTGATCCAAACATGAGCAAAAGAACTGAACCAAGGTGAGGTGAAAGTGACTTCCATTGACAACAAGCCTACATTTAACAGTGCATGGCATTAGCCTTTGCTAAAACTAGGGTAATTGGATATTGGGGAAATACTCTTCACTGTTTGCAGTCATGTCGAGTACAAAGATTATTGTTGTTGTTGAGATCAATCATCTCAGCCCCAGGGCATCACTGCATCTCTCTGGATAGAGTCCTGGATCCGACTCCCTTCGGCTGCTTCACCAGTGAACTTCCCTCCGTCAAAAGGTCAGAAGTGGAGATGTTCGATAATTACACAACGTTCAAAAAAATTCTTGATAGGTCTGATACTGAAGAAGCATGGATCCATGTTGAATAAGTCAGGGTCAATGTTCATACTTTGGGTGTTAAGTTGCAAGTAACATTTGTCTCACCCATGTGCCAGGCAAAAACCCATCTCCATCGAGAAAGGATCCAACCATCATCTTTAACATCCAATGGTATTAGCATCACTGAATCCCCCACAATCAACATTACCATTGACTAGAAACTGAACTGGACTAGCCAAATAATACAAGACTGACCAGAAGCTAGGAATCCTTTAGCGAGTAACCCATCTCCTGTCTCCAAAACCTGTCCACCAGCTACAAGTCCCCCAGTCCAGGAGTGTGATGGAATATTCTCCACTTGTTGGAACTGTTCTCATCCAGACAACACTTGAGAAATTCTATGTCTTCCAGGGGGAAAAAAGCACCCTGCTTTATTGACACTCCATCTGCCATTTTAAAATTTCAGTCCTGTCCCTGCAGACCCACAATGATAGCAGTGTGTCCTGTCTGCAAGGTATACTGTAATAACTAAGGCTCCCTAACACCAGCTTCCATACTGGGTGACATTTTACCAAATAGGACAAGGGTGGCTGATACATTGAACACTGCAACCTTCAAGATCCCCTCCAAGCCACACACCATCCTGACTTGGAAATATGTTGCTGTTCCTTTGCTGGGTTAGAATCCTGGAATACAATTTACAACCACCTTTTCCAGGGCTATTGGAACTGGACAATAAATGCTAGCAATGCCTGCATCCTATGAGCATTTTTTCAAAATGGCTGATTTACAGTAACAGCTCAGTTGGAGTTGCCAATAATTGATGTATCCACCTTATAGGGTAGATCATTGCAGCTGTGAGTTACAGGTACTCTGAAACGTGAAAGGTGTCTTTCGCTCAATTAACAAATGTCTTTTGAACCTGAGAGCTACCCAGAGTCCTGGTTGGAGGTTCAGATGATAGCAAGGAGAAGTATGGGCTAAGAATAACCATAGCTGAAAATGTGTTGCTGGAAAAGCACAGCAGGTCAGGCAGCATCCAAGGAACAGGAGAATCGACGTTTTGGGCATAAGCCCTTCTTCAGGAATGATCAACCATTCCTAACTATGGTTAAGAACAACCATAGTAGAGAGTCATGCAAAAAAAAACTACCTGTTAATTTTAACTTAACCTGCATAATGGGAAAATGTAACCTAATTAAATGGTCCCACTTCTACCTGAACATCCATTGGGACGACACTGTACATGGGAGGTCCATCTGATCTTGTTTTCCTGCAAAAGATAACATTCAACATATTTACTTTAGATAAAGTGCAACTTTCTACTGTCGGGTCCTACATTTGACTTTGAGCCTTTGGCTATTTGTTTATTTCATGGAGTTGCCCAGATTTTCTGTTTCTATATGATTTGCATAACTACTCTCCTTCATGACTAAAGTGAGAAAATCTTCTTTTTAATTTTTCCCCAAATCTCCTGTATTAATGTTAATAGAATCAATAGCTCAGCACATTTATAGTGGGACTACTATGTAATCTATAATGAATGAACAGGATGACTAATCTGCAGTCAATGAATCGAGCAAATTGTGTTTTTTTTATGGAATTTCATAGAATTTGCAACATGGGCTATATTCAACCCACTGGTCCATACCAGTGTTTTGCTCACTTGACTTCAAACTCCATTGGCTCCAAACTCCTGGTATGTTTTCTGGATCAAATTTTATTATTTTCATCATGAAAACTGTAAATCAGTATTGTGGATGATCTTCATATGTTTCTGAATATACTGGATAGAGATGTACTGGAAACAGACCATTCTGTCCAATTTGTCCATGCCAACCAAATATCCTAAATTAATCTAGTCAAATTTGCCAGTATTTGGCCTATATCCCTCTTAAACCCTTCCAATTTATATACACATCCAGATGCCTTATAAATGCTATAATTGTACTAGCCTCCACCATTTCCCCTGGCAGCTCATTCTATATATGCACCACTCTCTCCACCACTGCATCTGGCAGCTCATTCCACATATAAAAACCCTTTTGAGTGGAAAAAGTTGCTCCTTTGGTCCCTTTTGAATCTTTCTCCTCTCACGTTAAACCAAACCCTCTAGTTTTGGACTCCCCTACCCTGTGGGGGGAAAAAACCCTTCGCTCTTCACCCTATCCATGCCCCTCATGATTTTATAAACTCCTGAGGTCCACCCTTCAGCCTCTGATACTTCTGGGAAAATAGTCCAAATCTATTCAGTCTGTCCCTATAGTTCAAGCCCACCAACCCAGCAACACCCTTAAATCTTTCTAAATTCTTTCAAGTTTCACAACATCCTTCCTATAGCAGGGAGGTCAGAATTGAACACAGTATTAGATTTGTTTCAAAAAAAATTTATAAAAGCAACATGGCCTGAATCTGATAGTGGACACCCATGGTAGAATTTTAGAAATCACCTGCTGTAATTTAGAAGTTGGAATGAACTACTGTGAACAACTGTTGATCCAACATTATTAGCATTTCAAGATGGTCGTCCTTTGAAAATCTGGTGGGAGATTGAAGACCTACCACCCACCCACTGCTTGACTCTGTTCAGTGTGTTAGCAGCTCAGGGAGAGTGGGTGGTCCAGGAGTTTGGAAAAACTATTGAGGATCAAGAATACTTCATGTCTGAAATATTTTCACCTAAAAGAAATATAGGCTCAGATCCTCTTTCTTGTACAGCTGCATTAATCACAATGTTTCCCATAGCAGTATAAACAAAGAGCAGCCACCAGTAATGAGCTTCTGTCCTGTGAAACTTTCAGCTCAGCAGCTTTCACAACATGACTTGAGGGGAAAGCTGAGAAATCTTTTCTAGTGGCAGGCAGTGAGAAAGCATAACTAAACATTCTCTTAACAATAATTGCTGTCACAAAATAAAAGCACAGGTGATGGGGCTATGGCTGCCCACTTTCTTCCTTTTGTCTCCTTGGCTTTTCTTTCTTCTTTTCTACTTTCTTTTTGTTTTGTTTATCTTTTGAGCTGCCATGTTTTGCCAAGCCATATATCAAGCGCACACCCAGCTTACTTCAACGTCTGATAATCTCGCCTTTGATACATTTCTGAAATGTGCTGTTTCTCTGAACTAAAATGTAAGCTGTTGTTGAAAATAAAGAAGCTCATTACGTAATACCATGAGGGGAACAATCTATCAGAATCTATTCTGGCTGCTGATTAATAGTAGGAAGTATAATGCTTGTGTTTCAATGGCAGTGTGCTTGCAGTCACTAAGAGTTAGCTATAAGGAAAACAGCAAACTCTAGCCTGCACTTCTGGTCGGAAGAGCGACTAAGGCCTTCAAATAAACATTTAATCCATGTAACAAACAGAAGAACAGAAATTGCTGAAGAAGTGTGTCTGGCAGCATCTGTGGAGAGAAAGCGGTAAATATTTCAAATCCAGTTACTCTTCTTTAGAACTGATTGCAACTAGGAAAAGGTGGTAGTTATATTGATGATTGGGTGAGCAGATACCTGGACAGGGATCCCAGAGAGAATGTTTGAGAGAGATATAAAGGTAGTCAAGTAAAGGAATTATTGATAGTAAATCCGGGAAGGAGAAGGTGGGTAGGTGGCAATAGGGACTGTAGGTAATTAAAAATGGGTTGCTGTACTAAAAACAACCCATTTCATGACAGGATCTGGGCTGTGGGGGATAGATAATAGACATGGAAGGAGGTAGTTCTGCTGTCAAATTATCAAGCTCTATGCTGAACCTTGAAGGCTGCAAGGCCCCTAAGCAGAGGATGTGGTGGTGTTCTTCCAAATTGCATTGAGCCTCACAAAGATTTGCAAAGACAATGTCTGTTTGTTGAAAGTCATTTCTGCTCAAAGTAAGCTCACGTTGGACAAGTGGTCTGATAATTTAAACTCAATCGGGGAAAAGAGGTGTTGTGGTGGAGCTGGCCAGGTATTTTCAGCACATACGTGAAAATTGCCTCATAGCTTTAGATGATGCCAAGTTAGTTTGGGACCAAAGATATATAATTGGGGAACACCTGAGGAAATGGTGTAACAGCAGGAAGAGAAAGCATTACAGATTATTCTCTGACAAGGGTTAGATAGTTGCTAATAGTAACCATCCCAGATGAGGGGAAATGGTGGCGTAGTGGCAATGTTACTGTACTAGTAATCCTTACCCTTATTTGTTCGTGAGATGTAGGCATTCCTGGACAAGCCAGAATTTATTGCTGATTCCTTATTGCCAGAGGGCAGTTCACCACATTGTTGTGGGTCTGGAGTCACATGTAGGACAAACCAGATAAGGACAGCAGTGAATGAGTGAACTAAATGGGTTTTTCTGACAATTGATGATAGTTACTTGGACATGTTGGGCAAACAGGTTTTCATTAATTAAAATTTCACCACCTGCCATGGTGGGATTCAAATCCCTATCTCCATAATATTGGCCTGGAATTCTAGATTGCTAGTCTAGTGATGCTAAAGCCATGCCACTGCCTCTAGGCTAGTAGATCCAGCAGATGTCTTGCAGATGTGTGATAACGTGTCCAAACAAATTACTGAAAATAACTAGAACTAGGTGAGTACATTCCTACCCAGTTGGAGAGGAATGTGGATGTGATGTCGGAAAATGCCATAACCAACTGTGTAAACACTGCAGGCAGGTCAAGAAAGATAAGGGTGGATCATTTATATTCATATAGTTAAATTTAAGTCTATTGTGACTTTTCCAACAGACATTTCAGTGATGTGGCATACACACCAATTTAGACTTGGAATTTCAGGAAAGATGGGCAAGGATTTGGGATACAACAATGCATTTGAGAACTTTGAAGAGGAATGGGTAGCTGTAGATGAGGCAAGAGTTTGCAATGATGGTTAGGTGAAGGATTAATTTGGTATAATTGACACTTGGAGGAGCCTGTCAGGATCTGATTTAAAGGCTTGCATAATGGTATACCTCTACTTCCAAAAGTAACTTGATGGATTTCCAAATAAAAGTTTGTTTGTTTGGCCCTTGGCTGTGAGAATTGAGAAAGAACCTTGGAAAGGATTCAAAACTGGCTGATAAAGTGACAAGTATTGGTTACGTAAGATGGAGATGGTGAAGTCATAGAAATCTACAGGGAGTTTGATGGAGACTTTGTTGAGGTAGCTTTACTTTCAGTTTAAAAGAGCAGAGGAAGCTTTACTCTTCATCTAACTGCATACTGTACCTGTCCTGGGAATGTTTAATGGGGTGGGGTAATGCTGAGAACTTTTTTTTCAGTTTACATTTAGTTTAAGAGTAGACTAAGGCCATTTGATCAAATCTGTGCGAGTCAATCATCTATTATAATCTATTTTCCAGCACTTGGCCCATAGCATTATATGCCTCTGCATCACAACTGTATATGTAAATTCTTTTTAAATGTTACGAGGCTTTCTGCCTCTACCACCATTCCAGGTGGACATTTCTGGACTCCCACCATCCTCTGGGTCGGGGAAAAAGAAAATCACATTCTCTCTAAACCTTTTGCCCCTTAGTTTAAATCTATGCCACCAAGGGCAAATGTCTCCCCTTCAACCCTGTTTGTGTCCCTCATAGGTTTATGCATTTGAAACATATCCCCTCTCAATCTTCTCTGCTTTAAGGAAAGCAACCCCCATTTATCCATTTTCTCTACATAACTGAAACTCTCCAACCCAGGCAACATCCCTCCTGTAATGTGGATTTCAGAACTGCATACACTACTTGTGGCCTGAACAATGTTTCAAATAGTTCCAACATAACCTCCCTGCTACTAAAATGCTGGTGTAACTAATATGGGCAAGAAACCTATATGTTGCCTTAACCACTTTATCTATCTGTCCCACTACTTTAATGTAACAGTGTGCATACATACCAAAGGGCTCACTGTTCCTCCGCACTACGTGTCCTATCATTCTTTGGTATTCGCTCTCCCACCTAGACTGAATTCAATTTGCCACTGATCGGACAATCTGACTAACCATCTATATCCTCTTGTAGTAAAAGGTTACATTCCTCATTATTCAGCACTACACTAGTAAAAGTAGGATGATGTTGAAATCTCTATAGTCTTCAAATTGATGGCTTGGAATTGAAAATTCAATGCAAGTCTGTCTGAAGGTGATACCAAACTCTGTAAGATTCACCACTTGGTAAACATTTGCCATTCTATATTGGTTCAATCAACAATACAAATCAAGTAATGGACCAAAGCGGTGGAATCCTTGATACGAGAAGAAGTTGTGCCACAGAATTCTTCAGATAATAAACTGAGTTGTAAAAGTAAAATGTTAACGTCATGGTAAACTAATTTGCAAGAGGAGAAGGACATGGAAGATATAGAATGTGAGGAAATAGATGGTGACATCTTGGAAAAATGTCCATATTACAGAGGAGGTGATGCGGATTGTCTTCAAAATGCATAAAGGTGGATAAATCCTGAGGACCTGATCAGGTGTACTCTAATTCTGTGGGAAGCTAGGGAGGTGATTGCTGGGCCCCTTGCTGAGATACTTATATCATTGATTGTCCCAAGTGGGATGCCGGAAGACTGGAGGTTGGCTAACATGATGCCACTATTTAAGAAATGTGATGAGGAAAAGCCAGAGAACTATAGGCCGATGAGCCTGACATCTGAGGTGGGCAAGTTGTTGGCAGGAATCCTGAAGAAAGGGGCTTGCATGTATTTGAAAAGGCAAGGACTGATTAGGGATAGTCAACATGGTTTTGTGCATGGGAAATCATGTCTCACTAACTTGAGTTTTTTGAAGAAGTAACAAAGGACAGAGCAGTGGACGTGATCTGTATGGATTTCAGTGAGGCATTTGACAAGGTTCCTCATGGTAGACTGGTTAGCAAGGTTTGATCTTGCCATTTGGATATAGAACTGGCTCGAAGGTAGAAGATGGTGGTGGAGGGTAGCTTTTCAGACTGGAGGCTGATGACAAGTGATGTGCCACAAGGATCGGTGCTGAATCCACTGCTTTTTGTCATTTATTTAAAGGATGTGAACATAGGTATAGATAGTAAGTTTGCAGATGGCACCAAAATTGGTGGTGTAGTAGACAGTTACCTCAGAGTACAATGGAATCTTGATCAGATGAGCCAATGGGCTGAAGAGTGGCAGGTGGAGTTTAATTTAGATACATGTGAGGTGCTGCATTTTGGAAAGGCAAATCGGGGTAGGATTTATACGCTTAATGGTAAGGTCCTGGAAGTGTTGCTGACCTTGGAGTAAGGTTCATTGTTCCTTGAAACAGGAGTCACAAGTAAATAAGATAGTGAAGAAGGTGTTTGGTGCACTTTCCTTTATTGGTCAGAGTATTGAGTATAGGAGTTGGGAGGTCATGTCACGGTGTACAGGGCATTGGTTAGGTCACTTTTGGAATATTGTGTACAATTCTGGTCTCCCTCCTATAGGGAAGATGTCGTGAAACTTGAAAGGGTTCAGAAACGATTTACAAGGATGTTGCCAGGTTTGAGCTACAGGGAGAGGCTGAATAGGAGTATCGGAGGCTAAGGGGTGACCTTTTAAAGGTTTATAAAATCATGAGGGATATGGATAGGATAAATAGACAAGGTCTTTTCCCTGGGTTGGCGAGTCCAGAACTCGAAGGCATAGGTTTAGAAGGGAAAGATATGAAAGGGACTCGAGGGGTAGCTTTTTCAAGCAGAGGGTGGTGCGTGTATGGAATGAGCTGCTAGAGGAATAGCTGGAGGCTGGTACAATTATAACATTTAAAAGGCATTTGGATGGGTATATGAATAGGAAGGGTTTAGAGGGATATGGGCCAAGAGCTGGCAAGTTGGACTAGATTAATTTAGGATATCTGGTCGGCATGGATGAGTTGGAGTGCAGGGTCTGTTTCCATGCTGTACATCTCTGACAGTTAGAACCTTAGGGAATAGGTTAAAATTTCAAACCTGACTCTAGAACCTGAAGACATAATCCAGGTTGATAGCTAAGTGAAATAACTCGTGATTTATCATTTGCTGTTCATGAGACCTTGTGCAAAAATAACTGTTTTTACTATCGAAATAAAAAAAAAGTGTTTGCACTTTGCAGTATTAATTGGCTGTGAACTACTTTGGGACAACTTCAAGGTGTGAAAGCAACTGATGGTTTTCTTGTTTTTTTTCCTGTAGACAAGGGGATACTCAATTTTTTAATAGGCAAAATCAGCTAGGAAATACAATGTACTTGTAACTAATGGATGATTGTGGTTGTTTCTCATATGTTTGAGAAGCTGGTAGTCCTTTGGGAAATAGTCCAAGTCTTCGCTTTTGTCTTTCAATATTGAGACTTTTCTTGCAAGCCCAATGATGGATGGGCTAACAGGAAGCTACAGAATGATTGATTTAAACATAAGAACAGGATAAGGCCATTTAGCCCCTCGAGCCTGTTCCATCATTCCACAAGATGATGGCTGGTCTATGACCTAACTCCATATAGCTACCTTTGTCCCAAGTTCTTTCATGACATTGGTGAGCAAACATCATCAATCTCAGACTTAAAATTGATCTAGCCTTCATACTAACTTTTGGAAGACAGCTCCAAACTTCTACCACCCGTTGGATGTAAGAGGTGTTTCTTAACTTGGCTTCCCAGGTGAAATTTTAGACAATGCCCCCTATTTGGAAACTTTCTGCAATCAGCCAAATATTTAGAGTCATAGAGATGTACAGCATGGAAACAGACCCTTTGGTCCAACCAGTCCATACTGACCAGGTATCACAACCCAATCTAGTCCCACCTGCCAGCACCCGGCCCATGTACCTCCAAACCCTTCCTATTCATATACCCATTCAAATGTCTCTTAAATGGTGCAATTGTACCAGGCTTCACCATATCCTCTGGCAGCTCATTCCATACACGTACCACCCTCCTGTGTGTGTGAAAACGTTGCCTTGTAGGTCTCTTTTATATCTTTCCCCTCTCACCCTAAACCTATGTCCTCTAGTTCTGGACTCCCCGACCCCAGGGAAAAGACTTTGCCTATTCACCCTATCCATGCCCTTCATAATTTTGTAAACCTCTATAAGGTCACCCCTCAGCCTCTGACACTTCAGGGAAAACAGCCCCAGCCTGTTCAGCCTCTCCCTATAATTCAAATCCTCGAACCCTGGCAACATCCTTGAAAATCTTTTCTGAACCCTTTAAAGTTTTGCAACATCTTTCCGATAGGAAGGAGACCAGAATTGCACGCAATATTCCAACAGTGGCCTAACCAATGTCCTGTACAGCCGCAACATGACCTCCCAACTCCTGTACTCAATACTCTGACCAATAAAGGAAAGCATACCAAATACCTTCTTCACTATCCTATCTACCTGCAACTCCACTTTCAAGGAGCAATGAACCTGCACTCCAAGGTCTCTTTGTTCAGCAACACACCCTAGGACCTTACCATTAAATGTATAAGTCCTGCTAAGATTTGCTTTCCCAAAATGCAGCACCTCACATTTATCTGAATTAAACTCCATCTGTCACTTCTCAGCCCATTGGCCTATCTGGTCAAGATCCTGTTGTCATCTGAGATAACCCTCTTTGCTGTCCACTACACCTCCAATTTTGGTGTCATCTGCAAACTTACTAACTGTACCTCTTATGCTCGCATCCAAATCATTTATGTAAATGACAAAAAGTCGAGGACCCAGCACCAATCCTTGTGACACTCCACTGGTCACAGGCTTCCAGTCTGAAAAACAATCCTCCACCACTACTTCTATCTTCGAGCCAGTCCTGTATCCAAATGGCTAGTTCTCCCTGTATTCAGTGAGATCTAACCTTGCTAATCAGTCTCCCATGGGGAACCTTGTTGAATGCCTTACTGAAGTCCATATAGATCACATCTATTGCTCTGCTGTCATCAAGCCTCTCACAATCAAGTTTGTGAGACATGATTTCCCACACACAAAGCCATGTTGACTATTCCTAATCAGTCCTTGCCTTTCCAAATAAATGTACATCCTGTCCCTCAGGATTCCCTCCAACAACTTACCCACCACCGACGTCAGGCTTACTGGTCTATAGTTCCCTGACTTGTCCTTGCCACCCTTCTTAAACAGTGGCACCACGTTAGCCACTTTCCAGTCTTCCGGCACCTCGCCTGTGACTATCGATGATACAAATATCTCAGCGAGAGGCCCAGCGATCACTTCTCTAGCTTCCCACAGAATCCCAGGGTACACCTGATCAGGTCCTGGGGATTTATCCACCTTTACCCGTTTCAAGACATCCAGCATTTCCTCCTCTGTAATATGGACGTTTTTCAAGATGTCACCATCTGTTTCCCTACAGTCTAAATCTTCCATATCCTTTTCTGATGCAAATTCTCATTTAGTATCTCCCCCATTTTCTGCGGCTCCACACAAAGGCAGCCTTGCTGATCTTTGAGGGGCCCTATTCTTTCCCTAGTTACCCTTTTGTCCTTAATATATTTGTTAAAAACTCTTTGGATTCTGCTTAATTCTATTTGCCAAAGCTATCTCATGTCCCCTTTTTGCCCTCCTGATTTCCTCCTTAAGTATGCTCCTACTTCCTTTATACTCTTCTAAGGATTCACTCGATCTATCCTGTCTATACCTTAAATATGCTTCATTCTTTTTCTTAACCAAACGTTCAATTTTTTTAGTCATTCAGCATTCCCTATACCTACCAGCCTTTCCTTTCACCCTAACAGGAATATACTTTCTCTGGACTCTCGTTATCTCATTTCTGAAGGCTTCTCATTTTCCAGCCGTCCCTTTACCTGTGAATATCTGTCCCCAATCAGTTTTTGAAAGTTCTTGCCTAATACATTCAAAATTGGCCTTTCTCCAATTTAGAACTTCAACTTTTAGATCTGGTCTATCCTTTTCCATCATTATTTTAAATCTAATAGAATTATGGTCGCTGGCCCCAAAGTGCTCCCCCACAGACACCTCAGTCACCTGCCCTGCCTTATTTCCCAAGAGTAGGTCAAGTTTTGCACCTTCTCTAGTAGGTACATCCACATCCTGAATCAGAAAATTGTCTTGTACACACTTAACAAATTCCTCTCCATCTAAAATCTTAACACTATGGCAGTCCCAGTCTATGTTTCTTTCCCATCAGTTCTTTTTAATAATTTGAAAACAAAAATGAAATCACTCATTGCTGTGGGGAATACAAATCCTAGTTTTATAATCTGTCGCTGGAGTTCTGGGAACATCCTGGAAAATGACATTGAACTTCTAAAGTATTGTTTCCAAAGTGTCGTGCTCAGACCTTTTCACTGTTCTCCAAATGTGGTCTAATTAAGTCTTAGTATGCATGAAACATGACTTCTAGTGCACCCGTTTATGATGGTTTAATCTATGCAATTGGTCTCCCAAGTCTCTTTGCCACTGTTTAGAAATTACCCTATTCAAATCATCAGCAAATTTGTGTAAGACTTTCTATCACGCCATCTGAGCCAGTAATAAATAGTTAACAGTGAATAAGTGTGACCCTTGCAGATCCTTGCAGGACACCACTGCTTCTATGGAGATCCGATCAGAGGCTGATGAGAGACAGGGACTATTGCCAGGGTGACCTTGCTCAAGGTCAAGGATCCCAGGCCACATGAGTGAAAATTGTTCCACTTGGGGCTTCTCTCAGTACTGGGATGGGCAGCCTGCCCACACAACTCTCATACCCCATAAATGCCCCATGTGCCTACCCCTCTCCAAAAAAAAACAAAAATCTGTCATGGAGGGGAAGGCCAACCGCACGATTCTCTGCTGTGCATTAGACACCAACATTCTGATATACAGTAGACCCATTACTAAACACAGACTTAAATGTGGGACGACAGGGACAAAGTTCATTCTTCCCCAAATAGGATCACTGGATGCAATTTGACACCACTTTTAAACAGGGCAGTTTGAACACAAACTTTGTACCAAGTTTGAGATGGGGCAACTCGCTATGATAGCATTTCACAAAACAGTTACGGTTAACTTGAAATGTTTGATGGGCTGGGGGTGGGGGCACATGGAGATGATGTTTCACTTCCGAGAGCATTTGTAGCTTTGTCTGGCGGAAATGGCTCACAAGGGGTCTTGTGCTTGTGGATGTAATGAACTCCAGCTATTGAATGTTGAAGTGTTAACTTATTTCTTTATTTTTCTACTCTTTATCTAAGATCTCATACCTAAGATGGTACTGTGAATTGTGACATGTAAGCTTTTCACTGCACTCTTGCATCCCTGTACATGTGACCAATCAAACCTAATTCTAATTCGAATATTGTGAGAAATGCTTTTTGTCCACCCTCGACAATACCTCCCCTTGCCCTGCCCTGCCTCGCTGCCCGCCCAGTTCCTTGTCTCCACCCAATAGCGTCTTCTCCACATTATTGCTGTCTTTTCAACTGTGTACTCCAACAAAAGTGGGTTTTTATTTGAAGGCGATGTTGATGTTTGTTAAATGAGCAGTAAAAGAAGGAAGCTCATTCTCATCGACTCTGCCCAGTTCTGATGTTCAAGAAACTTCATTGTAATCCTGCAAGTTGCTTCATGACTGCACGATTGTAAATGTTTTGAGTGGGAGATCTTAAGCTGATGCCTTTCAAAGTGCAGACTAGGTGTCAAACAGAGCTGTGGGATAGACTCCATGTTACTAGTCTACTTGGTGGTGGCTATTTCCCCTCAAAGAGCAACTGCCCTTTTGTGTGAGGATTCAATACCACCCAGTTAGAAAATTCCACCCTGAGTCATTGCTGTGCTATGACTAAACTGACTACCATAAAGTTTGTGGAAGATGGTAAATCTCTGGAGCACGATCCAGAGAGGATCATGGTTTACTGAGTCAGTTAGTGAATGCAGTGACAAATTCTTGGTGTTCTTGACATTTTTTTTTTGGATTTTTCTGGCAACAAACATCATGCCAGAGAATTCTTTGGAAGATCCAAAGCCACACTCTCTCTGAGAGGATTTTTTCAGCCATAGAAAGTAAGCAATTCAAGAGAATCTGTGTCAGGATTTTTGCAGCTTGAACAAAAGGGAAATCCCCCAATAGTTACAAATTGGCACCTTCCACTGAAATGGGAAGAGGAATGAGAGTCTTTTTCCTGTCAAATCAGTCGGAGTGTATCGAGTCTCAACCCTTAAATTTCTCTTAAAGAGAACAAGTGCAGCTTCTCCAATCTATTCACACAACTGAGGTCCCACCTTCCTGGGAAGATCCTGTGGATCTTTTCTGCACCCTCTTACCCCTTGGTGTACTTCCTAAAGTGTGGTGCACAGAATTGGTTACAGTTGTGATGATGCTGTCACTTTAAAAGGGTTATTTTGTCTTTGGGTTTTATTTTGAAGAGCGGTCATAAAGGCAGAGGTGCATGAGAAGTTTAGAGAGTTTAACAGTTTAACAATGGACCAGGAGTGGCCAGTTCTCCCAGTTCAGGATGTCCTAGTTTTGTTTTTTAGCTGTAGTAGTCACAAGATGTTAGAGTCCAGGAGTGTTGCAAGCTTCAGTGATAGATTCCTTTGCCTTTCCCTGAAATCTCTTTTCTGGATGTTAAGTTATTCTAAATTCTGCTTCTTTTGTTTGTTTCGGTGGTAGTCATAGAGTCATACAGATGCACAGTTCAAACAGACCCTTCAGTCCAACCCATCCATGCTGACCAGTTATCCTCACCTAATCCAGTCCCATTTGCCAGCATTTGGCCCATATCCCTCTAAACTTTTCCCTGTGGTGCAGTCGTCCAGAAATAGAGGGCATAGGTTTAGGGTGAGAGGGGAAAGATATAAAAGTGACCTAAAGGAAAACGTTTTCACGCAGAGGGTGGTGCGCGTATGGAATTAGCTGCCAGAGGAAGTGGTGGAGGCTGGTACAATTCCAGCATTTAAAAGGCATCTGGATGGGTGTATGAATAGGAAGGGTTTGGATGGATATGGGCCAAAAGCTGGCAAATAGGACTACATTAGGTTAGGATATCTGGTTGGCATGGATGAGTTGGACCGAAGAGTCTGTTTCCACGCTGTACATTTCTATGACTCTGAGTAAACCCTTCCTATTCATTAAATGTTGTAATTGTATCAGCCTTCCTCTGGCAGCGCATTCCATTTACATACTACCCTTTGCGTGGAAAAGTTGCCCCTTTGGTCCTTTTTTAAATCTTTCCCCTCTCATCCTAAACCTGTGCCTTCTGTATTGTGTACTCCCCCACCCCAGAGAAAAGTCCTTGTCTATTTACCCTATCCATGCTCCTCATGATTTTATAAACCTCTATAAGGTCACCCCTCAGCCTCCAATGCTCCAGGGAAAACCGCCTCAGCCTATTCACCCTCTCCCTATAGCTCAAATCCTCCAACCCTGGCAGCAACATCCTTGTAAATCTTTTCTAAACCCTTTCAAGTTTCACAATATCCTTCCGATAGGAGGGAGACCAGAATTGCACACAGTATTCCAAAAGTGGCCTAACCAATGTCTTATAAAGTCTGTTTTGCTTAAAGCCAAGTGGTTTGACCAGTTGCATCACACCTGGAACACCCACTTCACATCTGCCTTTAAAATAAGAAAAAGTTAATGTGTAGGCTACCTTATAATATTTTGAGGGGGTCTGCCCCAGTCCATAACACAGTACTTCAGTTGATGTTGCACTGGGATTGATAAAGACATAAAGCTTCCTCACTTTTGTACTGTACACTGTACCTCAATTTGTAAAGCCCAGGGTTTCATACGCTTTAGCAACCAGCTTTCTTAACCTGTCCCGCTGTCTTCAATGACTTGTGCACGTATATCCTAGTTCCCTCAGCTCCTGTGCATCCTTTAGCATTGTGTCTTTAATTTATATTGTCTTTCATTATTCTTCCTCTCAAGTTATGCTACTTCAGATTTCTCTGCATTGAATTTAATCTGCCATGTGTTTCACCCATTTAGCCAGCCTGATTCTTTCCTCTTGAAGGCTATCATTTCCTTCTTCACTGATCACAGTACAGGCTGCCTTTCCTTTAAAGTCAGGGTTGCATTCTTGGAAGTCATAACTTTTAAGTTTATGTTAAAGATAGAATTAGGTTCCATTTCCCAGAGATACTCATGTAAATGTTGAAATACTTTGCCTTACAGGGGCAGCACTGTGCATTCCTTATTGAAATAAATTGCGAGTCAAAACCAGGAGAAGGTGAAGAAAGGCAGTTCTTGCTTGCAAAGAAACCTTTAAAGAGGATTATATTGAGTTACAGTACAAGCTGTTCTCAGCTACTGTACATGAATAGGGAAAGTGCTATGCAGTAAGTTCAAAACCAAAAATTAGAAGTGATGTATACTGAAGCACCTGAGCTAGGAACTGCTTTTCTTTTTTAAAAAAAAAAGACTTTTCAACTGCATGGGCACAGACCTCTCTTGCCCCACGATGAGGAAGCCTCATGAATGACATGATGATGATGATGTGTCTCATGTAATGACATGAGGCAGAACAAGGAAGTCAGGGACATCTTAAATGAGAAAAGAGCTTAAAAATGTATCAACGTTAAAGCAAAAAAGCTTCAAAATGAGGTGTCCCTATACTTGCGAGTTTTGTCAATTGCAAATTTTGAAATTTTGTGCCTTTAATGACCTAGACTTAGGTGTCTAGTTATAATGTCTCAAAAAAAAGTTGACCTTGTACTGACCCCTTTTGGTATCTTCCTCCATTTAGCAAAACCGTATCTCCCTAATACTGACATACAGCAGACAAATAAAACAAAACATTACTATAGGTAGGGGAAAAGTGCTGTGGTAATATAATTCAATAGTACCAGTCCACAAAATGTGCTGAGATGGTCTTTTTGCTTCCCAAGACCTCTGTTCTCTGATCGCTATTATGTATTTTTTCAGTTCTTCACAACACTCATAGGGATTGATATTCTAATTAAATATTCTTTGCGTTACTGGTTAAAGGCAACAGCTTACAGCAACATCTGGTTCAAGAATGTCCTTCAGAGAAGGAAATCTGCCATCCTCACCTGGTTTGGCCTACATGTGACTCAAACCGACAGCAGTGTGGTTGGTTCCAAATTACCCTGTGAAATGGTCTAGCAAGCTACTCCATTGTATCAATCACTACAATCTCAACAAAGAAATGAAACCAGACCGATCACCTGGCATCGACCTAATCACTGGAAAAGACCATAGGTACAAACAGCCCTATCAACACCACAAGGCAATCCTTAGCAGCATCTGGGGCCTAGTGCCAAAATTGGGAGAGCTGTCTCACCGACTTGTCATGCAACAGCCCGACATACTCGTCTTCATGGAATTGAACCTTACAGATTGTGAATTGAATTTATTTTTATTGTCATGTACTTAAATGAGTACAATGAAAAGTTCATAAGTTGTCACTTAGAGTATCATCTTAGGTACAAAGGTACTTAGGTATAGCTTCTTCAGTCACAAGACTAGTTACACTGTAACTAATGTCACCAACATTGGCATAATCTTACATACAGTGTGCCTAGGTACAATCCTTAGTTATAGAATCAAGAAATGAAGAAAAAACAAGTAAAGGTTAGAAAACAAGAAGCAAAGTTTAAAAGACAATGTCCCAGACACCACTGCCCCTGGATATGGTCCTGTCCCACCAGCAGGACAGACCCAGCAGAGATGTTGGCACAGTCGGATACAGTCGGGAGGGAGTTGCCCTGGGAATTGTCAACATTGACTGTGAACCCCATAAAGTTTGGCATCAAGTTAGACACAGGCAAGGGAGCTATCTGCTGATTACCATGTACCATCCTCCCTCAGCTGCTGAATCAGTACTCCTTCATGTTGAACAACACTTGGAGGAAGCACGGAGGGTAGCAAAATGTACTCTGGGTGGGGGATTTCAGTATCTACCACCAAGAGTGCCTTAGCAGCATTACTGATCAAGCTGGTCAGGTCTGAAAGGATATAGCTGCTAGACTGGGTCTCCAGTAGATGGTGAAGGAACGAACAAGAGGGCAAAACCTACTGTATTTCATCCTGACTAATCTGCTTATTGCAGACCCATCTGTTCATGACAGTATTGATAAGAGAGACCGCCGCACAGGCCTTCTGAAGATGAAGTCCTGCCTTCACATTGAGAATTATTGCCATTGTGTTGTGTGGCACTAGCGTTGTGCTAAATGGGACAGACTTCAAAATGGATCCACAAACTCAAGCCTTGGCATCCATGAGGCAGTGTGGGTTATCAATAGCAGCAGAATTGTACTTCACAATCTGAGACCTCATGGCCTGACATATTCTCCCAATCAACCATTACCATCAAGTCAGGGGATCAACCCTGAATCGCTGGAGAATGCAGGAGGCCATGCCAGGAGCAGGACCAGGCATACTGAAAAACGAGGTATTGATCTGGTGAAGCTACCAAACAAGTCAACTTGCACACCAAACAACAGAAGCAGCAAGTAACACAGTTAAGCTATCCCACAACCAATGGATCAGTCCTGCCACATTCCAATCATGAATGGTGGTGGACAATTAAACAACTCACTGGAGGAGGTGGCTCCACAAATATTCCCATACATGCTAGAAGGGTCCAATACCAGTGTGTTTAAAAAAAAGTAGAAATGACAAGTTAGTGATCCCACTCTGCTGACTCCAAAGGTTCCTAGCATCACGGATGCCAGTCTTCAGCTGATTTGATTCACTCCATGTGACATCAAGAAACGGTTGGAGGCACTGGATATGGCAAAGGCTATGGGCCCTGACAAAATTCCGGCAATAGTACTGAAGACTTGTGCTCCAGAACTTGCTGGTCCACTAGCAAAACTGTTCCAATACAGCTACAACACTGGCATCAACGCAACAATGTAGACAATTCCCCAGGTGCATCCTGTACACACAAAGCAGGATAAATCCACACCAGCGAATTACCACCCCATCGGTATACACTTGGTCATCAGTAAAGTGATGGAAGGTCTCATCCTCGGTGCAATCAAGCAGCACCTGCTCAGTGACACCCAGTTTGGGTTCTGCCAGGTCCACTCAGCTCCTGACCTTATTACAGCCTTGGTTCAAACATGGAAAAAAGAGGTGAGGTGAGACTGACATCAAGGCCACGTTTGACCAAGTGCAGCATCAAGAAGCCGTAGCAAATAAACTGGAATCAATAGGTAGCAAGGCAAAAACTCTCAATTGGTTGGAGTCATACCTGACACACAGAAAGATGCTTGTGGTTGTTGGAGATCAGGCGCATCAGCTCCAGGGCATCTCTATATGAGGTCCTCAGGGTGGTGTCAAAGGTCCACCCACCCTCAGCCACTTGATCAGTGACCTTCTCTCTATCAAAAGCTCAGAAACAGGAATGTTTGCTGTTGACTGCACAACATTCAGCACCATTCATGACTGCTGATCTACTGAAGCAGTCCATGTTCAAATGCAGCAAGATGTAGACAATATCCAGGCTTGGGCTGATAAGTGGCAAGTAACATTCACTCCATGCAAATGCCAGGCTATGACCATCTTCATTAAGTGACAATCTAATCATTGCCCCTTGACATTCAATGGCGTTACCATCACTGAATCTCCACTATCAACATCCTGGTGGTTCCATTGACCAGAAATTCAACTGATAGCTCCATATAATTACAGTAGCTCAAAAGCAGGTCAAAGGCTAGGAGTACTGCAGCGAGTAATTCCCCTCCTGATTCCCCAAAGCCTGTCCACCATGTCCAAGACATAAGTCAGAAGTGTGATGAAATACCCCCCCCCGCTTGCCTGAACAAGTGAAGCTCCAACAATGCTCATGCTTGACGCTATCCAGGACAAAGCAGCCCGTTTGATTGGAACCGCACCTGCTCCCTCCAGCACTGTTGTTCAGTAGCAGCAATGTGTATTAACTACAGGATGTGCTGCAAAAATTCACAAAGGCTCACCAAAGATCTTTAGAACCTTTCAAACCCATGACCGCTGCCATCCAGAAGGATGAGGGCAGCAGATAAATGGGAATGCCACCACCTGCAAATTGCTCTGTAAGCCACTCGTGATCCTGATTTGGAACTATATTGCTGTTCCTTCACTGTTACTAGGTCAAAATCCAGGAATTCTCTCCCTGGTGCCACTGTAGGTCTGCCTACAGCACATGGACTGCAAGGTTCAAGAAGGCAGTTTTCTTTGAGGGCAACTAAGGATGGGCAATATATGCTGGCCCAGCCAGTGGCACCCACATCCCACGAGTGAATTAGTAAGAAAACTGATGGGAGAAAATAACTGACTTGCTTCAGGAATGTTTATTGTAGAGATACAGAGATACACAAAAACCTGTGCATTGTGCAGTCTGGCAGCATCTTTCCTTCCCTCATGAGCACCCAAGTTGTCCACCTGCCCAGGAGCCAATCAGAGATTTGTCTCGGGCTGATGACTTCTGTCGTCCACACACAATTCCAGTTGTGTAAACCAATCAACAATCTGTTGCTGGACAAATTTTACTCTACACACATGCCTCAGTGCCATAGCATCTTATCTCTTCTCTTCCCTACTGTTTGAAAAACAACTGTGAAACTACAACTCTTGATGTGTTCCAATAATTTGTGTTTAAAAGTGTATCAATTCTTTCTGCAGTCCTTGGTTTTAAATTTTGGTCCACTGACAAAAATAAGGAAGATTACAAAACTGCTGTCTTTACAGGTGTGCTTACTTAAACATATCCTTGTCTATATGTCCCTGCCATTTAGGGGTGAGAAGATTGTGATGTGAGGTGGCTTGAGTAGGTTTGGCTCACTTTTCCTTAGAGTTTAGAGTGGTGATCTGTGATCTTCCTGAAATGTGTTAAGATTCATAAATGACCTGCCAGTGTGGGTGCTGGGAGGGTGTTTATTGTGGGGATCTAGATTGAGGATATGATTGGGGATCCAGAACATAGAGTCAAAGTCAAAGAATAACATGTCAGCCATTTTGGACTGAGAAGTTTTTTTCACTCCAAGAGCTGAGTCTTTGGAATTCTCTCTCCCTTTACAGATTTTATGCTGGATACTGTCTGTGAGGATAAAATGGCCACCTTTAGGAGGAACATATAGTTGAGAGTCTAGTCCCTAGGGGGAGAAGGAAAGGTTGCCAAGGTAATGGATTATTGGTGGCATTATGGAGGAGCCCTGTGCTGTTCTTGCCTAAGATCAGATCGACTTGGTAGTGATTGGAAGTGGGCAGCTTGGCTCATTCTTGTTTTGGCCTTGCACAGGTCAGGGATATTGAATTACATTAGGGAACAAAAGAACGTGCCTTTATGTAATGTCATTCACAACACTGGAAGAAAGCAGTGCCTTTCATAGCTTATAATGACTTGCAAAATGTAGTCTTTCTTTTTGAAGGCAAGTCTGAGGCCTGTTTCAGAATTCTCACAGCTACTGAGCTGAGGTGTCACAAGGATAAACCCATCTATTTCTATTCTGTCTGATTCTTTATGGCAGTGGGGCAGCACACCAATCTACAGAGTAACATTGTTTACTTGTTTCCCATCCCTACTTTACTTGAGGGTGGTAATGAGGCTATGAATCTATGATTCATAGACTATGCACTGTTGTCCTTTCTACAACTGCAGGTGATTTTTATCACTGAGTTGGGGAAGTGTAATTCAGGACAAGAACATAGTGATGACACAACAATGTCCCAGGGCCATTGAGAGAATTTACAAATGTTTATGAACCCACAAGATTGGGAGTGGAAGCGGGGGCAGGGTGGAGAGGGGGATGCAGAATGTCACCAAGGTAATAGGGATGCTGAGAAAGCCTTAACTGGAGAAATGTAACTGCTTTGGTGTACTCCAGGAGGCTACAGAGATGAAGAAGGTTGCAGTTTTGCTGAAATGGGAGTCAGTGTAAGATTGTGAGGGTAGTGCTCCCACCATCTGACCATTTCAACTGTTGGTGTGCACCTTTCTCCAATCCATTCCCGCCTCCTTGTCACTTCACTGGTATTCAGTATTAACCAAACCGACTGGGAAATAACTGACTCACTTCCCAAAGAGTGGTTGTTACTTTGCAAGATTTGTTTTTTTTTCAAAAGCATCATTTACTCTTTTGAAGAGATGATTTGTATTTGCTCCTGTGCTGTTAGTTTTGTTAGTTTCATTACTAACGCCAGTGCTGAGTTGGTTAGTTATGTGCTTTTAATTAAAGTTACTGGAAGGAGGGTGACATGATCTGGTGGTAATGACCTCTCAGGGTTGTACACAATTACCAGACACTAACCGCAATGGTTTTGCTGCTAATCAAAAACAAGAGGCTGCTTCCTCCCGACGGATCAGTTACAAGCTACAGAATTAATGGTATCCCTTCGCTCCCTGAAGCTAGCAATGTTATTGGGTTACTGAAGCTGTGTGTGTGAAGGGCGCACATCAGCGTTTGTGTATTACCAGAGAGATGCTAGCCTCAGCAACATGTTTTTTTTAAAAACACACAACCCTCCCCATATGTATGTATATGTATAAACAGAATATACTGGTGATGTTTCCAGTGACCTCTCCATGTCTCTGTGGCCACCAGCATTAGAATTGAAGCTGTTCCTATGCTTTTGTTTTGGGCCCCAGTGTTATTTATCCCTTGGTTCCCCACCCCCCACCTCTAACTTCCTGCATCCCTCTATTCTGAGAACTCACTGCACCCCATGTGCTACAGAACTGTCTCTTAGTGTGGTCAGGTCACTTTGAGAAGGTGGGGGGCATTGACCTGAGGGCTTGGTCTTGGCCATGAAACAAGATTTTTGCAGAGGTAGAATTGTTGCATATTCAGTTGGCCCTGTTTCTTTAGTGTTAGGAAAGTTCTGACTTGTTCCTCTAAATAGTCTGAATTGCTGTTTCTCTGTTCAATGGAAATATAGGAATAGGTCACTTAGCCCCTCGAGCCAGCTCCACCAATCAATCAGATCATCTGTGCCATGACTCCATTTTATCCATTTACTTCCTGTACAGTTTTTATTAGCTCGGGGTATCAATCGATAGTATTCTTGAAACTTTCAGCTAATCTCTAGTGTCCAAAACAATTTGTGGAAGAGAGCTCCAGGCTTCCACTAAGTGCTTTTTTTTTAAAAGATTCTTTGGGATTTGGGCATCACTGGCAAGGCTGGCACTTTTTGTTCATCCCTAAATTGCCTTTGAACTGAATGGCTTACACTGCCATTTCAGAGGGGAGTTGAACAGAGGTCAGGTTGGGTAAGGATGGACCTCAGTAAACAGGGTAAGTTTTTACAACAGATGGTTGCAGTTTTGTGGTCACTGATCCCATGACCAACTTTCAATTCCAGGTTTATACTGGTTGAGTTTAGATTCCATTAGTTGCCATAAGATTTGAACCCATGTACCCAGAGTACCAGTCCAGTGACACCGCAATCCACTGCAGTCCACTGCAATTCCCCTTCCTGATTTTACTTGTAAATGTCCTAATTATATGATTGTGTCCCTGATTTTGGATTCTCACCAGAGGTAGCAGTTTTTTTGTTCCTACTGTAGCAAATGCTTTTAATAGTTAAAAATCTGAATTAGAGCGTTGTCGCACATTTTCAATTAGGGAATGATTAGATTAGATTACTTAGTGTGGATACAGGCCCTTCGGCCCAACAAGTCCACACCGACAGTCTGAAGAGCAACCCCCCCCAGACCCATTCCCCTACATTTACCCCTGCACCTAACACTATGGGCAATTTAGCATGGCCAATTCACCTAACCTGCACATTTTTGGACTGTGGGAGGAAACCAGAGCATCCAGAGGAAACCCACGCAGACACGGGGAGAATGTGCAAACTCCACACGCAGTCGCCTGAGGCAGGAATTGAACCCAGGTCTCTGGCGCTGTGAGGCAGCAGTGCTAACCACTGTGCCACCGTGCTGCAGGACAGGTTTATACCACCTGTCCTCATAAATTAATCATTTAATCTGAAAGCTTATTTCAATGAAATTGCACTTTACTCTATTTGAGCATATAATTCCTGAGTGGTAGTGCTTAAAATTGAATGCAGTACTTCATATGGGGTCTCACTGAGGTTTGGCACAATTCCTCTTGTATGTGGGCTGTTGACATAACTGAATTTGTTTTATTGCAGTCCTCACAGTGATTAATATCGCTGGATCAGTGCTTGGGCGAAGCAGATCCGAATTGACAGTCTGTGAGGCCAAATCATGGTTTAGGACAGTTTACAATTCAAGATAAAGTATATGTTGTGTTAAAATGATTTGATCCAAAGTTGCAATTGCATTCAATGTTCCTGTGCCATAAGGGGGGGGGGGGCTTAGGTATTTTGCATGCCTATCTTTTTTTTAAATTGGCAAAACTTTTCTTAACCCAAGATTCTTGTGTTCCACAAATCAAAATAGATTAGAGCCCTTTAAAACCTGAATAGAGACAGGCACCTGCAACATGTGTACAGCTGGGTTGTCTGTCACTTCGAGTACAGTATAGAATTAAACTGGACCACCTGGAGCTGACGGTTGTAGCATTAAAAGTGAAATCAATGAGATTAATGGGTTGGGTGGTATTGTCTAACTTTTTAAATTCCATGCAGTGATGGAAATGACCAGTTTGTTCTGTCTCAGTTTCTGTTCGGTCCCTAGATATAGATCATACAATTGTAACCATCCTTGAGGAGGAACTTCCTGAGCCCCTGGCATTGCAGTATTCCCATCTTACTGTTTGAGGTGCTGCACGTTTGTCAATATTGTCTCAACAAAGCAAGAATTCCAGTTTTTGCTGGTTCTGTACCTTGTGTGTCCATACAGAGTAGTACACTGTGGGTGTAATGCCCTTTCCCTTTTGCAACTCCAGTTTTAACCAAAGTGAGACTGATTGGTAGCATCCTGTGATCAATGTGCCTGAGCAAGACTATCCTAGTCTGTGCAGCAAAATTCCAGGATTCGTTTTCTCTCCTCCACAGCATGAAACTGTTAAAATAGCTAATGATTTCTGTCTCCATTTTCCAATCCTGAGGTATACTTTGCACATTGATACTTTTGTGATCACCTTTCAGACACAGGTCCCATATTTTTGTTTTGTCAGTTTGAACCTGCTCTTGCTTTGGATCAATAAGTGGTTAGATGCTCTGTTGTGCATGACTGTTATTTAGTATTTAAATAGATAAGCTAGGACATGCCAAAAGGCTGGTATCATTCTTACCCCATCCGCTCTCTTAACTTCAGTGTAGATAGATTCAGACACAGTTGGCAGAAGTGAAAGGGCAGGACATTAACCTAAATCAACAGCTCTAAAAGTTATTATTTAGCTGACAGAATTTTCCTGTAAGCAATTCTCTAGAATAGTCTTTTTTATGCAGTTTAATATAATGTTTGCCTGTGAAAGAATGCCATTTTGAGGAGTTGGCAGATTTCCTGTCAGACAGGTACTCATGCTGTATGCAATCTGAGACAGTTAATGCCAGTGGATATATTAATGTATTCACTCCCCAGCACCTTTACCTCAGTGAGAAAGTTCTTCAGAGCAGTTTTGAACAATTGGCCATTTTGCTTTGAGAAATTGATTTAAGCTCACCTGTGTTTTAAGATGGTTCGTGTCTGAGACATGGCCATTACAGTCATCTGATATGGTAGTGACACACTGGCCTCTCAGTGCGATCACATGACTGCCGTCTCCACTCTCAGCAGGGTCATTCAATAATCGGTAAAGGAACTGCTTGTCGTTGATTGGGGACCTTCAGTTTGCGGCAAACAAGAGAAAGCACTTCACTTCACCCACAGCTGCTGCTGCTGATGGGTTGAGTGTTGTCAGTTCTAAACCATGGCACTCCCCCCACCCCCACCTTCATCGATCTAAATCAGTGCAAATCCCCTGATGCGTGCAGAGCCTTGGGCAGTGCATCTCTTCCCATATTTGCTATCCATCTGGAAGGAGATAATATGAATAGTGAGCAGATAGTTTAATAAGATTAGGGTAAGGTGTTGTGATCTAGGGCATCCTGCTTCCTCCTTTTGACGAATGCGAGGTTTACTCTGCTGGTGGGAGCTTCATGTTCTGTGAATGTGTACAGAGTTGTGTCTTTTTCAACTGACCTCCCTGAGTACTAGCTGTGCTATAATCAACCTGGTTCAAAGGCTGGGGGAAGGGCACTGAACTAGGATGAGTGGCAGAAGTGGATTGGGGGAAGGGTACGGAAATACACATTTCCTTAAGCCTTTTGTCTTCATGTGTCTCATAGGTGCATTCTGTGGAGCCTTGGGCTACAAATGCGTTTTAAATTCGTATTCCTATTAGTTGCATATCACTTGGATTGCTGATACGAACTGATCTTGGCATCCTTATTGAGGAATTACCCAGAAGTCCCTTCCAAACCTTCAGGGCTACGAAATTCAAACAAGAAATATAAATGTAAACTGTTTGCCCTGCTTGGGAATCAGAAGGTGGGACCTGCGGTTACAAGTTGATGCTATAAAGGTAGGGGCATGTACAAAATTCTAATTTAAAAAAGAATTGCAACCAGAAATCCTCTTTTTTTTATTATTAATCCCTTAACCAGAATGTTTTTATTCCTTGACTTTGAGGAAGTCAAGGCAGAATTCTACCGGTACCAAAACTCCAGCACCTGCCCCCAGCCCCACCACCGGCAGCAGCTAATAAGTCACTGGGGAACCCGTTCACAATCCTGACAGTAGCCCACAGCAATGTGAAACTGAGACCGTCAGGAATTGCAGAGTTGCATTGCTTTCCTCGGAGGAAGTCCTGTCTTAGAGAGCTACTGGGCAATTGGATTGGCTGGCAGCTCAGTAGTCCCAGTGGTGCCAGACAGGAGCAGTGGCCACTCCTGCAACTACTGGCAGTCCCCCCAGTGCTGAGGAAGCTCAGATTGACAGGCAGATCCAAGCTTTCCGGAGCTGGTGTTGCTGAGGGAGTGAAAGTGGAGGGCATCAACTTCAAGAGACCAAAGTTGGTGCAAGTATGGTTGGACTTTTGAGTTGTCAGCAATGGATCTAAGGGTCCCCAGAGTAGAGGTCTCTTTCCCCCACTTACTCCCTCTCCACCCCACCCTTCAACTATCAAGTTGGGGAAGGAAATGGTGTTCAATGCTTGTTTAGAAGTAGGCCACCTGCTAGTTGTTCATCAGCAATAGAGTGTCAGATCCAGTCCCAAATGACATTCTCCCTCCCTTCCCCAGTCAGCAGTGTGGAACCCCTGCTTTATTTTTTCATACAGCAGGAGCTGATCTTAATAGCAAAATTCACACTGTTGTTCCCTCTCTCCTGAAGGTGCTGGCTTAAACCGGTACTATGGCCCCATCTTATTCACAAACTCATTTGCAGAAAATTTATCAAGTGGTGCAAATCTTTGGCCACATATAAGTTGCCATCTTCAAGCTGGAAACGAAGCAGAAAATATGAGATTGGGGTTAAGGCCAAGGAACTGAAAGGGCAGGGCCCACCAACTTATTTCCAAGTGTGATCTCCTTTGCCAGGTGTCATTTTCCCATGTAAATTCTGGCCTGATAGTTGTGTTAAGTCAGTGCCAGGGGACTGTATGTTCCAACAGGACAGGAAGTGAAGATCACTGAACCAGGACTGCCTAATTACCAAGCAGTTGAGTTTAATGAGTCACACTCAACAGTCCCAGCATCCTGTACCATGCTACCTACCTGTCAGAGGGCAGAAAAATTCTTTCTAGCAGAAAACCATCTATTGTCTGGCAGAGCCATTACAACAAAACACATCAAAGATAGAAGGTGATCCGTGGATATGCTGATAGTCAGGGAGTTCTGGGTAACACTTATCTGATCCAGCAAAAAATTGGCCTTGCATTTGTATAGCATCTTGCTTAGCCTGAGGGCATCCACCTTTACAGGCGGAGAAGTATTTTGGCACATAGTCATTGTTTTAACATTGTTTTGATGTTATTGAATGTGCACAGCAAGATCCCACAAAGTGTTATGATAACCAGATAATCTCTCCTAGTCATGTTGTTTGAGGGATGAATATTGTCCAGGACACTGATGTGAGCTCCTACTATGCATTTAATTTGAAATTAGTGTAGTGAAGTAGCATATGTTTCTGGAGATGACACATAGGCTTAACATGTCCATTAGAAAGGTAGCACCTCTGACCATGCAACACTCCCTCAGCACTACACTGCAAGTGTCGGCTTGGATTTGGCATTCGGGCCTTTGATTCTGTAAATAATGATATCACATCCATTACCAGCATCTGTTGTTTGAAAGGAAATGGGAGCCACTGGTTATGATCTGATTTTGTTGAACTCCGTGTTGAGTGAAGAAGGCTACAAAGTGCCGAATGCTGAAGGCTAGCGTCTCCAAAGCTCTGAGACATTGGGAGTTAAAGCTGGGACCTGTATGACTCATTAATGTTACTTAAGCAGTGAGTTGTCGAGCTTTGTTGGCAATGGGTACAAAGACCCAGCTGAGGTGAGATCATTACTTGGAAGATTTCCTGATGCTGTGCTCACTGTAGTGAAGAGACCACAAGTAGGTCCACAATGTAAATTGTTCAGCTTTCTTAAACGGTTAAGTTAGTATGACAAAGCAATGTAATATTAGCAATTATAACACAAATGTCATATGGCTCCTAGTATTGAAGGCAGTGCATTTTGTAATGATTCAGCATGTGGATTATTGGTAACTTAGTTTAGAAGTTGGAAGAGGATTAACTTCAGAGCTATCTGGAATTGACTGTTGATGAAATCAATGGCCATAGGTCCTAAACAGGGGATTGTAGTATGCACAGGATTTCCCAGTCTCTGCTATCACTTGCTTCAGTGAACCAAAGGAGTAGCCATGGGCACCCGCATGGGCCCCAGCTATGCCTGTCTCTTCGTAGGATAAGTGGAACAGTCCATCTTCCGCAGCTACACTGGCACCACCCCCCACCTTTTCCTCCACTACATCGATGACTGTATCGGCGCTGCCTCGTGCTCCCACGAGGAGGTTGAACAGTTCATCCACTTTACCAACACCTTCCACCCCGACCTCAAATTCACCTGGACCATCTCAGACTCCTCCCTCCCCTTCCTAGACCTTTCCATTTCTACCTCGGGTGACCAAACCAACACGGACATTTACTATAAACCGACCGACTCCCACAGCTACCAGGACTACACCTCCTCCCACCCTGCCCCCATAAAAACGCCATCCCATATTCCCAATTCCTTCGACTCCGCCGCATCTGCT
>NC_057734.1:41440664-41479365 GCF_004010195.1 Chiloscyllium plagiosum
ATCTTAGCCTGCTGGACACACTTTCCTCATTCCTGAAGAAGGGCTTATGCCCGAAACGTCGATTCTCCTGTTCCTTGGTTGCTGCCTGACCTGCTGCACTTTTCCAGCAACACATTTTCAGCTCTGATCTCCAGCATCTGCAGTCCTCACTTTCTCCTCAGTGAATTTAAATTCCATTTTTAAAAAAAAATCAAGTTATGCAAGTGGTTTCTCTTCAGTCAATGGATTCCTGCATGAATGAAGTTTTTGATGTTGATGGGAAATAATGGGTTCACCTCAGTAACTGATTCTCTCCACAGCTGAGTTTTCCCCTCAGTTGCTATCCAGCCACACTTGGATCTCTTTTGGACACAGAACCCTGACTCTGAACTGCCCCGGTGAGCTCAAAGCCGCCTCACCACCTGCACTATGAGCAAGCAGAGCTATTGCTGAAGCTTTCTGCATGGAGTTTTGCAGAATTTTAAGGTTGCAGGAACAGCAAAGGTTTCATCCACTTTCAACTATTGAGTCATAAAACTGACTTGGTTACTTTGGAAGGCTGCAGTGGTGGGGCTGGTTAAATCACTGGTTATTGTGAGGTTGCTGTTTGCCTAACTCCATGACGACGCCAAAGGCAGCTGATGCCAAAAGGGGCACATCTCGAGCATCAGCTGAGAGCATGAGAAAATATCTAAATGTTTTTGAGACTTTTATTTTGAGGGAGATTTCCCTAGTGTTAAGGAAGGCAATCAAAGCTCTTTGTGTGCCACCCTTTTTTTTGTAAGCTGCCTTTGAATTCAGGCTGTTATTGGGAATTCTCCTAAATCCTTGTCATAGCAACCAAAAATAGTGCAATAAGAGAATAACTTGTGTTGAGAGCTGGAATCTGGTGTTTGAAGGGCTGTTAGCTCCAGTGCAGATTGACCCTGTTTCCTGAGGTCATGCCTTTCTCATGCCTTTAAAACATGGGTTCCCCTAATGTGTGGGTGTCTGAATGTATTATTATGACTGTACTGGCTGTTGGTCCTGGTTACTCTCTGACCTTTCTTCCTGCCCAGTGCTGTGCTGTTGGAGTGGCAACCAACAGGCTGTTCAACTGCATGGGGCATTTGCAGAGTAGAGTGGAGAGTCACTCCGCTGACTGAATCCATCCCCGCATAATGTTGAAGAACGCTGCAGCAATTTATGGCACTTCCATTGCCACGGAGATCAGTCAATGCAGTACACAGGCTCAAGTCAAACCTGGTCTGTTTTGTTTGGGGGAATAGCCCACTGGATGGGATAAAAATTGAAAGAATTGCGGATGTTACAAATCAAAGAGAAAAATAGAAATTGCTGGAAAAGCTTAGCAGATCTGGCAGCACCTGTGGAAAGAAATTAGAATTAACATGCCTGGCAGAGTGACCCTTCCTCAGAATACAGTTCTGAGGAAGGATCCCTCGACCCAAAAAGCTAACTCTGATTTTTCTCCACACATGCTGCCAGACCTGCTAAGCTTTTCCATGGGAATTTTGGAATGGTGGTTTTCCAAAATTTCCTTGATTCTCTTGTTGCACGATCAGACTGGAAAGTAGCAGATATAACTCCCCTGTTCAAGAAGAGAGAGAGTCATTTAAAAAAAAATCAAGATAACCAGGTAGAGTCAGCATGATTTTGTCAAAGGGAAGTAAAGTTTAACCAATTTGTTGAAATGCTTTGAAGGAGGAACATGGGGGCCCTCTTGTGGCACATTGGTAGTGTCCCTACCCCTGGATCAGAAGGGCCCAGGTTCAAGACCCACCTCTCCAGTGGTATGTAATAACATCTCTGAATAAATCGCTTAGAAAAATAGGTTAAATAAAAGAAATTTAAAAATGAAGGAGTAATATTTGCCATTGGATAAAGGCTAACCTATGGTGACCTGAATTTGGATTTCCCGAATACGTTTGAGTAAGTGCTGCATCAAAGGTTATTTGGGGGGGAAAGTTCATGGTGTAAGGGATAACTTATTTGCCTGAATAGAAGATTGGCTGGCAATAAAACAGAATATGCAGAAATAGATCCATGTCTGATCAGGATGAGATGAATGGACTCCTGCAAGTGTTTGATCCGTGCCCTCAACTCTTTAACACTTTGTTACCCTCATCTATCTAAGCCATTGATACAAAGATGTGGTAACTAAATTTGCAGATGACACAAAGATTGGTAGGAAAGTATGTTGTGAAGAAGACATATGGAAGTTGCAGATGGATGTAGATAAATTGGGCGAGTCTGCAAAAATGTGGCAGATGGAGTATAATGTGGGAAAATGTGAAGTTCACTTTAGAAGGAAGAACAAAAAAGCAGAGTATTATTAAACTGGAGAAAGATCTCCTGTAGTCAAAGGTGGAGAGGGATTTGGATGCTCTGGCATGAGTCACAAAAGATTAGTATGTGGATGCAGCATGTGACTGAGAAGGCTAATGAGATGTTATCCTATGTTTCGAGAGACATTGGGCATAAGGATGTTATGTTTCAGGGCATTGGTGAGACCACATCTCGAATACCATGTGCAGTTGTGTCTCCAGTTTTAAGGAAGGGTATAAAATGTAACAGAAGTGGTTCAGAAGAGATTTACCAGATTGATACCTGGAATGAGTGCGTTGCCTTTGAAGCTGGGTTGGATAAGCTGGGCTTGTTTCCTGTGGAGTTTAGAAGAGTGAAGGGTGATTTGGTTGAAGCATACAAGATCCTGAATGGTCTAGACCAGGGTGGAGTGGAAAGGATCTTTCCTTTTGTGGGTCAGTCCAGAAGTAAGGAGCACTATTTTAAAATTAAGGCAGATGAGTTTTTTTTGTGTTGTGCAGTAAAGGCAGTGTTATTGAATATTTTCAAGTTAAAGGTAGATTTGTATTCGGCAAGGGAAACAAAGATTGTCAGAGTTAGGTGGGACATAGAATTCCAAAATATGAGTTTATCAGCCATGATCTTATTGAATGGTGGACAACACTCAGGGGCTACCTCTGCTCCTATTTCATCTGTTCATAAGTAGCTGGTAGTGAAGAACCCACTCAGGCTGGACTATTACATTTCAAGGGTGCAGAAAAATATCTTGGGCTTCTTTAGTCTTTGGCAAAACTGACAAGGCCACACTTATCATTCATTCAAAGCATTGTTGGGCCTGTTTAAAGAATCACTGATGTTCTTGTAGTGATGTTGCTGCCTCTGGCATTGTCCAAGCATCCTATTGCCCAGTGCCACCTTGGAGAAGGACAATAGAGAACCAAGTGTGATTGAATGAGAATCTGACAAGCAAGGACTTTTCGGTCTTTTATCTCTGCAGCACTACCTGATTTTAACAGGGGTGGTAGGAGTACAGAAAAGAGGGATTCTAATTGAACTAGGCTAGGGGAAGGAAATAACCAGGAGAAAGTGAGGACTGCAGATGCTGGAGATCAGAGCTGAAAATGTGTTGCTGGAAAAGCGCAGCAGGTCAGGCAGCATCCAAGGAGTAGGAGAATCACCGTTTCGAGCATGAACCCTTCTTCAGGAAGAAGGGCTCATGCCCGAAACGTCGATTCTCCTGCTCCTTGGATGTTGCCTGACCTGCGCTTTTCCAGCAACACATTTTCAGAAGAAAATAGCCAGCCATGTCTGATTGCCTGTCCAGTGACTCTGGCTGGAAAATGTGGAAGTTGGGTAGGGCAGGATTCGAATTGTTCGTGCTACCTCATAAAACAATTAATGACTAGTTGTGAGAGGTAATGGAAGCCTGCTGGCAACCATGGAAGCATATCCCAGCATGAGTCAGCATCTTCTGGAGAGAAGTTCAGGAAAAGAGAAGAAAAAAAGCTCTATTATGCTACTGGCAGAACTGGCATGAATGAGCAGGCCTGGTCTGGTTCATTGTCCTTGAAGGAGCCTCACTGGTTGCCATGGGAGCCAGAGGCTAGGGGTCATGCTCTTTACTCCCTGTAAGGTTGATTGACTGATGTAGGGTTTAATAACGCAGCTGTAATTTTTTTTTTCTTTATCATCGTCCTTTTGGCTGGAAAATTGAAGATGACATTTAAAAAGGCCATATTACACCGCAACAGTAATGAATGAAGGCTTGTGCGTATTGTGCCGTGGGATGGAGGTTAGACCAGTGGAGTGAAAAGACAAAGCTGATGGGCCAAGTCCTTTTAATGGAGCTGCCTGTCCTCAGTTCCATGGTCTGATATGTACATAAGATTATTGCTGCTGGTTGATTCTGTATTGCCTCTTTTATCTTGGGACAAAATTGGATTTTGTTTTTGTTGCTGAAGTATTTTCTCTGAATGTTGAGGCCTTCAGTTCAAATCCAAAGCGCAATAGCAGTTTGGATCAGTAATTGTTGCCCTACTGGCACCCTGTGGGTGGTATTCTTGTCCCCCAGTTGTGGAGTGTTGGGAGGTGGCTATTCAGCAAGGGGATGGCAGCTTATGTTTTGACTTGATGGTGCGACATTGTAGCTTGAAATATTTCATTGCTTGGGCTCAACTGATCATTTTTAAATTAATTAATTTAAAATTAATTGTATCAATTTGCTTGAATATTGTAAAGCAAGTTAACACCAGGGGACCAAGTTAACAAAATGGAACCAGAATCAAAGGGGAACAAGTGTATTGTTGCTAACCAGGGCTGGTTTATATGCTTACCCAGTTGAAGCTGCAGCTCTCCCTTCATTCCCAGGGTATTGAAATACAAGTACAGGTGGTGAAGATGGTTTTTGCAGAGTAGAATTAAAATAGGATTCCCTTTAGAAAAACCTTTTTTTGAGTTGAGGAGCAGGGGCGGAGAGAGTGTGTGTGAGAGAGCACCTAATTCTCAGGCGCCAGTATCCAAAGTCCAGCTTGGCTAACAAAACCCTGCTTTCTGTGCATGACCTCTTGAGTAAAGTGGATGTGTGTGCTTTTGCACTGCAGAGTAAGCTCTGAAGAATAAATCAGTCCTTGGGGACTGGGGAGGACAAACAGCTATGTAAATGCTTTCTCAGAGGAACAATCTCAGCCTTTCACGTTGTAAATGATTGCAGAATTATTCATGCAGGAGGTATTTTCTGGCACAAAGCTGTTCCAAAGTGAGATCTGAACGATTGTGGATTGTAGTCAGTCCAGTAATTGAGGGCAAAGCTGTAATGAAATTTGAAGGTGTGTGTTAATCTACTAATATGTTGGCATTTAACTTGGGTACTAGGCACAGTTTTGTTTAACCCGTAGCTGGCAAGGCCAATTACAGCTACCCACCCCTCCCCCAATACAGGCCCATTCGAGTCCAGCTAACTTTGTAGATGCCAGGGACTGAGTCTGTCTGAACTGTCCAGTATTACTGAGTATTGGTGTATTGGAACCTTTCTTCCTAACCTGTAAAAGTCTGAGTAATTCTGGTCGCCTGCTTGTTACACCTTCCAACATTCTCTTTTAAGAGACAATGAAATTGTTGTCCACAAGAGCAATCATGTGATGCTGAAGTTTGAAGGGGTTGGGTAGGGGGTAATTGTATAACTCCCTCTTACCTCACTGAACTAGCTAGTCTCTTGTTGCTTCAATTTATCTTTCAGTTGCTACCTCTTTCTTCTCACTTTCAGGAAAGGTCCTGCTACAGTTATACACTATCTTCAATCACCCTGCTCAGCATTCATTCCGTCTCCGCCTGATGTGCTCTCTCTCTCTGTCTCTCTGTCTGTCTCTCTCTCTCTCTCTCTCTCTCGTCTCTCTGTCTCTCTCTCTCTCTCTCTCTCTGTCTCTCTGTCTCTCTGTCTCTCTGTCTCTCTGTCTCTCTGTCTCTCTGTCTCTCTGTCTCTCTGTCTCTCTGTCTCTCTCTCTGTCTCTTTGCTGGTGTGTATCTGATTTGTTTTCTCTATTGCTTGTGTGATACAGTTTATGTCTGGAGAGAATAGGCTGCTTTGTTTTTCTTGCTGTTTAGTGCTGCTTGTCACTCCCAAAGGAACAGGTATCATAGTGATCAGAAAAGCTTTGGTTTGATAAAATTCAAACAGGGTGAAGTATGAAACTAATGGTCAGCCCCTTGTCTTGAACACAGGCATTTCCACAGTCAAGGAATATCTGGTCCACAGTACCTGTGCTGGTATTGCTGAAAATTGAGAGGCACTGTGTACCTGCAGTGCCACTGTTGAGTAAAGTGTGATGCACAATACCTGTGGCAGCAGACCCGCGGAATGTGCACTCTCCTGTTAGTTGCGAGATCAGAGTGTTTATAAAGCTGCTGCTTTGTATGGAAATCCTTCTATAATTGAAAAAGAGCTTAATGCTGCTACACACTGACATTCTTTGTGGCTGACTCAGCCAGTGGCACACATGGTAAGGTGCAGCTTAGACTGTAATGTGACGTCTATTTGCACAGCTTAGGGCCTTAAAAAGCAGGGATTGAATCGGATTCCGAGCAAGAAGACTTTGGCAGAAGGAAAGGAAGGGAGGAAGTGTAAAAAAAAAACCAAACAGCGTAATGTGGTATTAAACCTGAAACTTCTTAAAGAGACATGCTCCTTATTCAAATCAATAATCAGTCACTGATTTAAAACCCTCAAAGGTGTTATGCTGGGTTCTGAAACTCTTGCCAGCTTCATTCTGGTGACCAGGCAGTGTGCAGGAGTTATCCGGGATGACCTAAAGTGCTTTACCCTTCCTGGAATGCTTGTTATGTGTTGGAATATCTTGGAATACTGAAGGCCTGTTACAGAAGGCTACTTCCTGCCAACACTTGCATTTTGAAAAAAAAGACCCACTGCAGCATCATTTAGAGGAATCACTGCTATTTAGCATATTTGTATTTCTTTTTCTGCTTTTTAAAAACAAAAGAATTTCAGCCTCATACACTGAAAATTGAAAGTAGACTTGAGTGGTATTTGATGTAAAGATTGGAAGGTCAGTGTCACTCACTGCCTGCGCCCCAGACCCCACACGCCAAATTTATTGCTAAGCTATGGTTTTGTTTTAGGACAGCATGGCACATCACATTAGGTACTTGCAAACCTTTGTGACTTCTTTGGTGGTAAACTTAGTCTCAACAACAAGATCTTTCATTTGTATAGCACTGCTAACCAGCAAAACATCCCAATGTGCTTCCAATATAGCTCAGAAATGAGTCAGGAGCCAGATAGAGCGAAATAATGAAAGCCTTGAGAGCGTCAGTGAACCTACTCACGGAGAGATGTCTGAACACAGGAATTCTATGGCTCTTTTCCTACCTTTACCAATACCAACTGCACCATTCTGTGCCACACCCTTCAAAGAAGTGCAAATTTATTCTGATGCAGAAGAAGGCCTTTTGACCCATTCTGCCTGCACCATCTCTCTGAGCATTTTAACTTAATACCAATTTCCTGCCTTTTTTCTGTAACCCTGCATGTTATCTACATAGAAGTTACCACACAATGCTCTCTTGAATGCCTCAATTGAACCTGCCACACTTTTAGGCAGTGCATTCTATATCCTAACTACTTGCTCCACGCAAGTGTTTTTCAATTTGCATTTGCTTATTTTGCAAAACATTTTTAAAAATATGCCCTCTGGGTCACAATCCACTTGATTGGGAAAATGTCTCCCTTTCCTTTCTATCCAGACCCTCCAGGATTTTGAAAAATTCTACTACATCTCATCTTTCACTTCTACCCTCCAGAGAAAACAGTCCTAACTTCTCCAATCTTTTCTCTCAGTTGAGGTGTCTCACTCTTGAACCATTCGCAGAACTTTTTCTGCACTGTTTTCAATGCTTTAACAATGTTTTTAAAGTGTGGCACTTAGAGCTGTGCACACACCTCCAGCTGAGTCCTTACTGGCGTCTTGTATAAGTCCATCATAAATGCCCAGCTCTTGTACTCTGTGCCTCTATTTGTGAAGCCTATAATATTGTATGCTTTACTAACAGCTCTTTCTACTTGTCCTGGTACCTTTAATGACTAATGTGTATTAGTCACTCAGATCTCTGCTCCTGCACACCCTTTAGAATAGTGTCTTTTATTTTATACTGTCTTTCAATTACTTTTTTGTATTAAAATACATCACATCACACCTCTGTGCGTGGAACTTTATCTGCCATCTATTCAGTCACTCCGCCAGTAGATCATTGTCCTTTTGAAATTATATACTGTGTTCTCCTCTCAGATCTCCCAAATTTTGCATTGTCCACAGACTTTACGATTGTCCTCTGCATGCCAAGATCTAGATCATTAAAATATATCAGGAAAAGCAAGAATCCCAATACTGACCTTTGGGAATTCCACAACAAACCCATTGACTGTTGCAGTTTCCTATTCCTCAGTCAATTTTATGTTCACTTTATTGCTTCTATTATCCTGTGACCTGTTAACTTTTCCCTCAAGTTTGTGTGACACTATTTTATGCCTTTTATGCCATGTACACTATATCAGCAGCCTTCCCCTCATGAATCCTCCCTGGCACCTCCAATAAGTTAGTTAGATGTGATTTTCCCTTAGCAGACCCAAGCTGACTCTTCCAACTGCTTCCACATTTTTATAGGTGGCTATTAATTCTATTCTGAATAATTGTTTCCAGACATTTGCCCAACTTTCTCTTTTCTCCATTCCTGGGTTTCTTGCTGAGAAAATCACTCTGGTTACCCCTTGTTGTGAGAGCAAATAATGAATGTCAGCAGGTCATTTGGCTGTAGGACTGTACAGTTGAGTTAGGTCCTGCCCTGGTTGAGTATTGCTCCTTAGGACCACTTTGCTACATTAAAGGACCTATATAAATGCAAGATGTTGTTAGTCACAAGTGCGCTTTGTTTCAGAAAGCACTGAATGACAATCTGGAAGGGAAGGAGTCAAACAAGGCAGATTTTCTGCCCTTTCCCCAGTTGACACTGGAGTAAATTCTAGAATTGGTGACACAGTATCTGGCTTGTTGCTGTCGGGCTGGGGATTGAATCTGGGATCATCCTTATCTCACAAGCTCACATATTCACTGAACTATTCGGGCAGTTGCGACATCCACAAATTTGGAATCATTCCTGTGGCCATAGTGCAGCTTTCACAGATGCTTTCTCTATAATCCACTCCTCAACCCAAGGCCTTTTATAAAGGGAGATCTAAACTCAAACATCTTGCTGATTGCCCAGTGCCACTAGAATTTCTGGAGTACGTTTTATCTTTCTCTTTCACTGGCTCACTACATGGGTGAGATTGAAGGGGGGGGAACAAAAGGCAAATAACACTAAACTGATGCAAAAGTGGTAAGTACTAGAAATGCATAGGCCAGTCAGTATCTGTAAACAGTGATTCAGATGATAGGCTCTTTATTATAGCATGTTTCATGGGAATCGATCAATGTTACACTATGGGAATAGGCCTACCAGTCCATTTACCCACGATGTTCCATTACTGTCAGCTCACTAGGGTCTTTTACTCAATACATTGCCAGCTGCAGACTGCCAAACTTGGGATTGTCTAGAGGAAGTATTATGATGCCTTATTTTTTTCCCAACAGGTAGATGATGCAATGCTGATGTTTGACAAGACGACCAATCGACATCGAGGTAAGTGTCTGGTTTGAGTTCACTTTTTCATTGTTTTGCTGAGATTGATCTGCATGGTGGATGTGGTTTCATGAATTCTGCACTTGCTTTTCAAATGGGCACAACCGGGAATCCTAATCTGAGCAAAGCAAGTGTTTGAATTCGAGTTGCTGTCCCACCCCTTTCCCTGAATTTTTTATATAAGTTGTTGCTTGTACTCAAGAAGGCTGAAATCTATAGCTTTAAAAAAAAACTTTCAAATATATTTAGCCATTTCCATCTCTTCATACTGAAGAATTCATCTCCTTTACACTGCGTATTTCACTTCTGTTAATACTATATAGTATGCGTCTATAATGTATAGTGCAAAGGAAGTTGCATCTATTTATATTATCCTTGAAGCTAAACCCTGAGTCCATGGGTCTGATTTACTCCTTGATTCCTGTTCACAGCCGTACAGCTCCATCACAGTGAGGGCCATCAGGGACAGAGGAGACTGAGGATTTCATTCCATCCTGTAATGCACTGTCCAACACATTTGTGTAAAATTCCTGTGTGTGCTGTATTTACATAGTTGCTCACCAGGAGAGAAAGCATGTGAGTAATGGAGCAAAAGAGAGAAACTCTGTGGCAGAGAATAAGAGAAATGTAGAGTAGATGGAAAAGAGTGAGAGAGATGAGAAACATTGTTGTGTTCCCTTTAGCAGTGCATGAACCATCTAATGATTGGAAAAAGATGATGGCTGACAGGAGTATTATTAACTAATACAGATAGTGATGCTGTGATGTTGTGTTCTCACTGACTGATGTCTCTATTAACACCAGTGACCCGTAACACCCAATATCAAAATGTACCAATATTACGTAAAGTAGTTTAACAAACGCAATGACTTTGTTTAAAAGCTGACATTCTTGCGTTGTTGACATTAATCAGTGAATACCTCAAATTAATGTCTCCAGAATCTCATTATAGCATAGCCTTTAGGCAGATGCTTAAAAGTCTAAAGTGTTAACATGCTCAGTAGCACTTTGAGTAGAACAGAACCATACAAGCTAGATGATCCCAGCTTGATTACCCAGTGTCTGCTGAGTCAGCCAGCTTAGCCTTGTGGTAACTACTGGGTTGAGGTGATTTAAGTATAAGAAAATAATTAACATTTGTATCGTGCCTTTCATGACCTCTGAAATGTTGGCCTTGCTAATGACCTAACAATGAGCAAGAACAACATATATTGCTGAAAAAAAATGATGTTGAAGCTGTTCATCTTGTATTCATCAGGAGAGATGCAAAAGTGCCATATTTCAAAGGAATCAACAATCTGGTCTTCCGCAAATTACCTTGAAAGAACAAAATCTCTCAAAATATGGGCAACACATGAAGTTAGATGTTTCATGCTGCTGCTAGCAGTAACAACATCAGTGATGTTCTCCACTAACAGGATCCTGCCCTCCACATAAATAATTAATGTGGTTTATGAATTTCAGTGCGGGTGCACAGGTTGTTCTGTTTCAATGACTGATGGGATCATATCAAGTAGCATGGCAGTTTGGCTGTTAGTGATAGGTGGAGCTTGTGAAACTGAGCATAGAGTCAAATAGAACATCGAACGTTACAGTGCAGTGCAGTCCAGGCCCTTCAGCCCTCGATGTTGCGCTGATTTGTGGAAACAATCTGAAGCCCATCTAGCCTACACTGTTCCATTTTCATCCATATGTCTATCCAATGACCATTTAAATGCCCGTAAAGTTAGCGAGTCTACTACTGTTGCAGGCAGTGCATTCCATGCCCCTAATATTGAGTAAAGAACTACTTCTGACCTTTGTCCTATATCTATCACCCCTTAATTTAAAGCTATATCCTCTCGTGCTAGCCATCACCATCCGAGGAAAAAGGCTCTCCCCATCCACCCTATCTAACCCTTTGATTATCTTGTATGTCTCAATTAAGTCACCTCTCTATTGAAAACAGCCTCAAGTTCCTCAGCCTTTCCTCGTTAGACAATAGTTGCAGGAGTAGGTCATTCTGCCCTTGGAGCCAGCACCACCATTCATTGTGATCATGACTGATCATCCTCAATCAGTATCCTGTTCTTGCCTTATCCCCATAACCCTTGATTCCACTATCCTTAAGAGCTCTATCCAACTCTTTCTTGGAAGTATCCAGAGACTTGGCCTCCACTTGGGGCAGAGCATTCCATACACCCACCACTCTCTGGGTGAAGAAGTTTCTCCTCAACTCTGTTTTAAGTGGCCTACCCCTTATTTTTAAACTGTGTCCTCTGGTTCGGGATCTTCCCTTCCCTTCCCTTCCTTCCATACTGGGCAACATTCTAGTAAATCTCCTCTGATTCCTCTCCAAAGCTTCCACATCTTTCCGACAATGTAGTGACCAGAACGGAACGTCACACTCAAAGTGCTGCATACCAGAGGTTTGTAAAGCTACAGCATGACCTTGTGGCTCCAAAACTCAATCCCTCTACCAATAAAAGCTAACACACCGTATACTGTCTTAACAAACCTATCAATCTGGTTGGCAACTTTCAGGGATCTATGTACATGGACACAGAGTTCTCTCTGCTCATCTACACTACCAAGAATCTTACCATTACTCTGCATTCCTGTTGCACCTTCCAAAGTGAATCACCTCACACTTTTCCGCATTAAACTCCATTTGCCACCTCTCAGCCCACCTCTGCAGCTTGTCTATGTCCCTCTGTAACCTGCAACATCCTTCACTATCCATAATTCCACTGACCTTAGTGTTATCCGCAAATTTACTAATCCATTCTTCTACACCCTCAGCTAGGTCATTTATAAAAATGACAAACAGTAGTGGCCCCAAAACAGATCCTTGCAGCACACCACTAGTAACTGAACTCCAGGATGAACATTTCCCATCACCCTCTGTCGTCTTTTAACTAGCGAACTTCTGATCCAATCCGGTAAGTTACCCTCAATCCCGTGTCTCCGTAATTTGTTCAATAGCCTACCGTGGGGAACCTTATCAAACGCCTGACTGAATTCCATATAAGCTGAAAATGTGTTGCTGGAAAAGCGCAGCAGGTCAGGCAGCATCCAGGGAACAGGAGAATCGACATTTTGGGCATAAGCCCTTCTTCAGCCTTCCTGAATAAGGGCTTATGCCCGAAACGTTGATTCTCCTGTTCCCTGGATGCTGCCTGACCTGCTGCGCTTTTCCAGCAACACGTTTTCAGCTCTGATCTCCAGCATCTGCAGACCTCACTTTCTCCTCCTGAATTCCATATAAACCACATCAACCTCTTTGCCCTCATCACCTGTTTTGTCACCATGTCAAAGAACTCAATAAGGTTTGTGAGGCATGACCTACCCTTCACAAAACGGTGTTGACTATCCCTATTCAACTTATTCCTCTCTGGGCGACTATAAATCTGATCTCTTATAACCTTTTCCAACACTTTACCCACAACCGAAGTAAGGCTCACTGGTCTTTAATTACCAGGGTTGTCTCTACTCCCATTCTTGAACAAGGGGACAACATTTGCTATCCTCCAGTCTTCTGTCTGCAGGAATAGTGTCAATGACGACATAAAGATCAAAGACAGGCTCTGCAACCGCCTCCCTGGCTTTCCAGAGAATTCGAGGATAAATCCTACCCGGCCCAGGGGACTTAACTAATATTAAACATTTACAATAGTTCAGCACTTGCTGACCATCTAGAGTGTGTTAAGAATTACATCGACAATCAGTCAGGCTTGTAGTATGGTTTACTTGCCCTTAATGAAAGCTACACAAAATCATGTGCATAGACCAACATCTTAATCAGAGTTGACTTGTCAATCAATCATCTCATACATTATAAATTGTTGCTCCCTTTGAAATTTGGATTTCTTGTGTCTGTCCTATTGAGTACAACGTGAAAAGGCTCAACAACAGCAGTACTCAAGCGATACCAAGAGACTATTTTGAAGAGAAAATAAATAAATAATATTGGGAACAAGAATCCTCAGTCATTGAGTCCTACAGCATGGAGACGGGCAGTTTGGCCCAAACTGGTCCATGCTGACCAAAATGCCCGTCAACGCTAACCCCATTTCCCTGCACTTGGCCCATATCCTTCTAAACCTTTCCTATCCATGTATTTATCCAAATGCCCTTTAAATGTTGTTAATGTACCCACCTCAACCCATTTCCGCTGGCAGCTCATTCCATATACATACCACCCTCTGTGTAAAAAAAAAGAGTTGTCCCTCAGGTTCCCTTTTATTCTTTCCCCTCTAACCTTAAACAGATGTCCTCAAGACCTCAATTTCCCCAACCCTGGGAAAAAGAGTGAGTGCATTCACCCTCTCCATGTCTATCATGATCTTATACATTTCTGTCAGACATTTCCCTCCTCCCCCCACACCCCCATCTTCTGCGATCTAAAGAAAGAAGTCCTAGCTTGTCCAACCTCTCCCTATAACTCAGCTCATTGAGTCCTGTCAACACCTTTACAAATTTCTTCTGCACTCCTTCCAGTTTAATAATATCCTTCCTATAACAAAGTGACCAGAACCGAACACAATACTCCAATTGTGGCCTCACCAACATCCTGTACAGCTGCAACATAACTTCCCAACGTCTATGCTCAGTGCCCTGACTGATGAAGGCCGGTGTGCCAAGAGCCTCCTTCACTGCCTTGTCTATCTGTGACTCCACTTGGAGTGCACTTGACCTCCAAGGTCCCTCTGTTCCTCTATACTCCTTAAGGCCCTACCATTCATCAAGAAACTTCTGCCTTGATTTTACTTTTCAAAATGCAAGACCTCATACTTATCTATCTTAAACTCCCTTTGCCATATCTTGGCCCACTTCCCCAGCTGATCGAAGTCCTGTTGCAGTTTCTGATAACCTTCTTCACTGTCCATGATATCTCCGGTTTTAGTGTCATCTGCAAACTTACTAATCATGCCTTGTACATTCCCATCCAAATCATTGATACAGATAACAAACAGTAATGGACCCAGTACCAACCCTGAGACACTTCACTAGTCACAGGCCTCCAGTCCAATAAGCATCCTTCCACGATTACCCTCTGTTTCCTACCATCAAGCCAAGTGTGTAACCAGTTTGCTAGTTCCCCCTAGATTCCATGCGATCTAACCTTCCAGAGCAGCCTACCATGTGGAACCTTATCAAAGATCTTACGGAAATCCATATCGACTATGTCCACCTGCTGTGCTTTTCCAGCGCCATATCTTTCAACTACGTCCACCGCCCTGCCTGTATCAACCTTGCTGGTCACTTCATCAGGAAACTCTTAACAAAATTTGTGAGTAATTATCTCCCATGCACAAAGCCATGCTGACTATTCCTATTCAAATCCTGTCTTTCCAAAACTTCCCTGAGCTGAACTTTATTCACCACATCTGAACAAGTACACTCCCTCTCTCCTTTTGTTTGCCCAGTGATGCTGAACCCAGCTTTAGGATCCCATCTACTGTTCAACAGAAACCATTTAACTCAGCACAAGTCCAGAATTGGTGGGAGAAGACTGTCTGTTGAATGACTTAATTTCTCCTCTGCTGCCAGTGATTGTTACTGGAATCTTAATGTAGGTGGAAGTAAATACTGCAAGAGGCTAATTTGACTGGATGTAAGGGCAGGATTCAAAAGCTCCAAAAGACATGACGTGAATTTGGGACTAATTGGCAACTGCACAAGGAAGTTGAATTGAATCTGGAACTGAACAGTGCTTACAGGAAGCAAATGTTTGTTTGATTAGGCTTGTGCAGATGGGAATTGTCCATTCACCAGCTAATAACTAATTCACTGTTGAGCCTGATATTAGTTAACTAATAATGTCACCAGTTGTTCTTCATTGGGGTACCTTGCCCACTTTGAGGTTCATTGGAAAGGGGTGCTGAGCATTTTATCAGCTACTATAATATTGGGGGAAGGTTGGTAGAAGCGAGAAGTAGGGGGGCTCAGTTTCAAAATAAGAGGTCACTCATTACATTCAAAGATGAGGAGGATTCTGTGAGGGCCATTTGTTTTTTTTGGAATTCTCTTCCCCAGAGAGCAATAGAGACTGGGTCATTGAATAGAATCAAGGCTGAGATAGGTATTTAATCTGGAAGGGAGTCATTGCTTAAGTGGGCAGACCGACTGGAAGAATTTAGTTAGGTCTTGTTCCGATCAACTATAATTTTATTGAATGGCAGAGCAAGCTCGATGACCCTTCTATCCAATTCCTGCCTATTCTCATGTTCTTGTATCATTGTAATGAAGGAAACTGATTGTAAACGTATTAAGTTCTCTCAAATAACAATGTGATAATGGCCAGACAATATACTTAGTTCAACCTACATGAATTACGATATGTGTATTGGTCAGGACAAGGAGATCTGCTCTCCCAGTAATCAAATGGGATCTTGTATTTTCTTCTGAAATTTAACGTCCTATCAAAAATACATTTAATAACACGTTCCTGGTGCTGCATTAACGTGTCTGCCAGGATTAAGTACTCAAAGCTCTGAGTGGGACTTGAACCCGCAATCTTCCGTTTCTGAATTGAGAGTACAACTCACTCAACCACCTGTGAGTGTGTCGCTCACAGTCAGTAATTTACTTGGTGTTTTGGAAACCGTGGACATGTTCTGTTACAGTTAGGAGAAGGAGGTTATTAAAATGCTTCCTGGCAGAACTTAATGTAATTTTTGAAAGGGAGCTGGGAATAATTGGATGGGACATGATGTCTGGGAATGAAAGGGGGAGAAAAGCTAGCTTTCTAAACAGCTGGATGGATTACAAGGCCCAAACAAAGAGCAGATTGTCAGGCTGAAGGCGTTGTGTTCTAAGAGAAGCCTGAGATAAAAAAAAGCCCCAAATGAATGCTGTCATGTGAGCCTCTAACCTGTTTGCTGATTGTTTTCAGTATTCATCCCAGGTTTCAGCAGCCTTGATCCCAGCATTAATGTAATCCTTTGCTGCTACTGACACTGAATGACTTGAGTTGTCCTGTGTTACAGCTCTGTGCCTCTGAGGTTCTGTGGGTTTATTTGTGTCTTGTAAACCTTTACCCAACCCAATCTCTCAGCACTTCCCTGCCCTAACCATTCTCCTTGTTCCTTTCACTCACTCACTTGCTCACTTTCACACAGGAACAATCTCTGGTTTTCTGGTTGTTTAGTTTTTGATCTTCTCTAGTCTTTCCCCTGTCACTCACCTTTCATCTGATTTCTCCCAAACTCTCACTCTAACTATTCCTATTCTCTCTCCAGTCTCCAACTGTTACATACTAGGTTCTCGATATGACTTTCTGAATGTCTTACTGTTTTATTTGTTTGTCTCTGAGGTGTATATGATACTAGTGTAATGTTATCAAGGACAGTCCCTCAGATCAAAGATTCTGGCAGAATGATAGTGAAAAGGTTGACTGTTAGGCAAATCATGCAGAGAAATCATGCTGTACAGACTGAGAGAAGAGGGAGAGAAATGTTTAAGACTGGAGGGGAAGAGGAAAAGAGTGCTAAATGACTGAGGGAAGACAGAGAGAATGATGTACTGATTGAAGGGGAAAGAGATAGGGAGAGCACTGTATGTACTTGGAGTGATGGGGAGAGAGAATGTTGCACAGACTGAAAGTAAGGAGGGAGGTGCGGAGAATGTCAAATGGAGCAGATTTGCAGCCATATAGACTGATGGGGTAGGAGAAAGAGCACAGCATATGGCCTTAAAGAGAATGAGAAAAAGCCCATGAAATAATGTGGAGGACAGGGAGAATGACGTATGGACTTGGTGGGGGTGGGCGATGTGGTACATTGTGGGCATTGTACAGATTGGAGTGTGGGGGAGGGTTGGGGGTATGGCGGGTAAAAAGCCCACCATAAAGGCATGATTGGGGAGGAGGTGGGAAGAACATAGTACAGTCTTGATAGGTAGTCATAACTGTCTGTCTTACCAATACAATGAAAGGGAAATATTAATAGTATGCTGAGCATTCATTCTGGGGGTCTCGATTACTTCTTAGATGAAGTGTTGTGTTCAGTAGGTCTTTGATATGTATTTAAATATGAATTAACAGTAGAATGCATACCATTGGCAGGTATTTGCATAAATAGCCTGATTCATTGGCTACTTGGTTCTACTGAAGTGAAGAAAGGGTTACAAATCACTTTGAACTGGGACAATCTTGTGTATCAGGATTTAGCCAAAACTGACAATATTCACCACATTGAAATGTTGTTGCTCTGCGTAGCTGACAAAAGGTTTACAAATCTCGATCTTCAAGGCTCCAGTGGACTCCGATCATCTGCACTGAGACAGGGCTTCATTCGGTCCTACTGAATGGCCCAGCTCCAGCTGTAAAAGATTACTCCTCAGGTTTTGGATTCCCACAAATTCCTGTCATTGTTTTAAACATCTAAATTTGATCACCCATCATACCGGTAAACTTTGAGGGGCAACAAGCCACATCTATCAGTTTATTACAACTTTAAAACCAAAATGAATTAAAAGTCCTTTCCTTGCCAACTCTGCTATGAGTAACATTCTGCTTGCAGAGAGCCTTCAGGGGTGTATGGTGGGTGACCTACACTGACTGGATCTATATAAGCTCCTGAGGCTGCAGAGCAGAGGTACTGGTTTGCCTAATTAGAGAGACAGTCAGTTGGCTCTAAAAACATAAAGCTTCCTTGCTCTGCGGAGACTGATGAATTGCTTGTGACAGCCAGTGGCTTCAGAGTAAATCCAGGCTGGGTAAACGTAGGTCAAACTTGCTGACACCAGCCCATTGTCCAGGGAATGCTTTACTCGGCATGGCGAACATCGCAGTTTGGAGCTTCTCCACTATTTTCTCAGTATGTCGAGTGCTCGGTTTAAACTGATGTGCTGTACACCTTTTGGTATAGTCCAGTTTAGAAATTTTGAAAGTGGTTCTTCCTGGGCCACTGTGAATGTTTGCCCAGATGCCTTCGGGGTCTAATGGTGTTGGGGGAAGGCAATTGATTTTTGTAGGGGGGCGGGTTGAAAAAGATTGTAATTATTTCCTTGCTCAAAAAGGGTTGGAAGAGGCTGTGGTTGAGCATAAACACTGAAAGGCATAGTTCTGTTCTCTAAAAACCATGTAATTCGATATGAAGTGTATTTGAATCAAATCTACATTGAATGACAGCTGTTATGTGTTGTCACAGACTGTCAAGTGAGAGGTGGATAGCTAGCTCAGGAGATGGGGAAATTGGATGCAAATGTTTACTGTGCATGTTGGGCAGAAAGGGTCTTAGTTGCTGGGGAGAGAAAGTTCTGATATTTAGTTTGCAGCAAGGCATCAGGGTGGGGAAGGTTTGGTGTGTGTGGTGGGGTCTTTATAAGTGGAACAGTAACAATCCTTGATAAGGGGGACCATCAGTCTACTCAGCTCATTAAAGCTCTCTTCAGCATGCCAGGGAATGACTCGTTAGCCACTGCTGGCTGGTGCCTACTTATCATAGTGGCATGTTGGAGAGAGATGGGGTAATAATGTTGGGGTTGGGCAAGGTTGGGTGACAATTAATATAAAGATCCAATGTCAAAATGGTCCAAATTCTGGAGTTTAGTATTTCAGCCGTAAGGATGCTAAAATGGTCCAAAGTAGCTTTGTATATTGTGCTAGAGCTCCTGACTGGTTTACTGCTGTCCTTTAGAGAAGCTCTGGTCTGGTCTGTAGGTGACTCCAGCCTTTTTAAAAAGTGCAGTAGCCTAGCAACCACGCTCATTAGGGAACAGTATTAAATGCAATCATACCGGCATTCTTAGATCAAACATTGAAATAAGTGTATCCAGTTTTCACATTAAAAGATTATTTTTCTTTTTAATGATAAAAGGTTTAAGTAAAGACAGCCTAAAAAAATTGTCATTAATTGATCAGGCTGTGGGCACCCTCTGTTTGAAGTCTGGCCTCTTTGACCCCTGACCTCCCTTAATGACTCAACCCTAGCCCCTGAATACACAGATTAAACTCCATCCAGCATTGCCACATCTGTCGCAGTAATTTGGGAATGAGGCGTGTAGCCATGGCAACGTGACTGGAGCTGTCCGTCATCACAATATATTAACAGCAGGCAAGCAGGCCAGGCTTCCTTGTGCAAGCTGGACTTTGCAATTATCAGGTTAATGTGGCAGGACAGACTCTCAGACACACAAGCAGAAAGAGACAGACTCTGAGACAGACACACAGGTTGCTAAAAGGCAAGTATTTACATACAACAAAAGAAAATGTTCCAGTTGTAAATTGCTTTCCAGCAGAAAGAAAACTGATTCTCATAGAACTTTGAGTCAAAGTTATGGATTGTGAAAGTTCTCTCCATAAACCACCTTCCCACTGGTAAGTAAACAGGAACAAGCATTCATTTAAATAGTGCCTTTCACTAACGACCAGTTTTTGTGGTGCAGGGAAGCGTCTGAGGATGTGTAAAATGGTGGGTGAGACTTAGGTATGGAAGAGCTGACTTCCATTTCTGCCAGATCCAATATTTGCCGGCGGAGAATAGGGGAGGGTGGGGAAGGGAATTCCACACACTCGAGATAATTTGAATTTAGTCCTGAATTCAAACAGACCCCCTTTTGGCGGTTCCAAGAGCCTTAACCTGTGGATTGAGTAGGTGCAAGTGTGTATCGCTGCCATATTGGAAGATTTTTAAAAAAATTCTTTTGTTCCTTAAACTATTTTTTTAAAAAAAGGTTGACTTGTCACTGAATGTTTATAATTAAAATCTTCTGCTGAACTGTTTTAATCATTAGGCCATCTGGAGCAGGTTAATAAAATAAATTTGGTCATGCAATTTAAATAGACTTATTTGTTGACATTTGTCTAAGGGCTGTTGTTATGTCTTTGAGGGTTTGGCTGAATTTCAATTATGTCAGCAGGAATTCATTTTGATTGACAGTTTAAAGAGACTATTAAAGGATTAGCTGTATTTGCAGCGTCTGAATTGAAGTTTATTCATATCCAAGATTAGCCACTGAGATTTAAAATCTTTGATTGGGTTTATGAGTGAAAGATCTTTTCACAATCAAGTGTGCAGGGCATGAGAGCTTATATAAGACTGTTAGAAGTTTGTTTACTTTCCATTGCACCTTGGATGCTGAGGTTTACTCATGTTGGATGCCGGGTAATTGGATATGAAGGACCATGTGAGTGAATGAGGGGACATGAGGCTTAATGGCCTAGCAACTTCTAAATCTCCCAAGGAATTGAGGCAGACCTTCCAGACAGCCTTCCTTGACATTCAAATGCCCCAGTGACTGCTTATACTGAGACTCTGAATTGGTGGGTCCAAATCCATACCATACCTATCTCTCCAATTCCAGTGCAAAACAAATTCTCACTATTTGGTGCATTTTGTTTTTACTGAGGTAGGTCCAGCAAGTCAGCAAGTTTCAAGCTATCAGCCTTAGTAGAACAAAATCCGACCACAAGTGTTTTGTGGCTTGTGGATAGTTGTTGAATTACAACTACTGATACTGGGACTTGACAGGCCATTCCCTATGAAGCGAGAGCCAACCTGTCTGTATCAGTGGTGCTGACGTGGAGGTGGTAGAGAGCTTCAAATTTCTAGGAGTAAATGTCACCAACCATCTGTTCTGGTCTATTCACTTTGACCCTGCAGTCACGAAAGCACACCAAAGCTTCTACTTCCTCAGAAGGCTATGGAAATTTGGCATGTCCACAATGATGCACGGGTGCTGGCAGGTGGGACGAGATTGGGGTGGGATATCTTGTTAGCATGGACAAGTTGTTTCTGTGCTGTACATCTCCACGACTCTGACACTAACCACTTTTGATAGATGCACCCCAGAAAGCATCTTATGCAGATGCACCACAGTTTTGTATGGCAACTGCTGTGCCCAAGACCACAAGAAATTAGAGTTGTGAATGCATCCCAGTCCTTTCTTCCATTGACTCGGTCTACCCTTCCTGCTGCCTCGAGAAAGCAGCCAACATAATCAAAGACCTCTCCCACCCACTTCAATTAGGCGGAAGATGCAAAGTTTAAAGACATTTATCAACAGATTTAAGAACAGCTTCTTCCCTGCTGTTATCAGACTTATGAACTCTCATGTATTAGAGTTCATCTTTCTCGAGCTGCAACACTATATTTTGCATTCTGTTCTATTACCCTGATGTACTTAGGTATGATTTGTCTGGATAGCACGCAAAACTATACTTTTCACTGTATCTCGGTACATGTGACAATAATAAATCAGCTTTTCAACAGCCATTTGAACTGATGGGTCTGCCTAGATTATGTAGATAAATCACGATTGGAGCTTGAACCCACTGTTTTCTGACACAGTTTTTGAGACTATTCCAAATGGTTTAAACTGCTATCGTCTTAGTGGGTGATTGATCTCAGGTCAAGAAGGGCCCCATTTTGATAACTGCTGAGTGAGATAAGTTCACCAGAACTAGTGTGAGGAGTTGGCAATGGCTGACTTTCCCTAGTGCCCCTGGGCAGGTGAGGAATTCAGACAGTGTTGGCTCCTGCTCTCTGCCTCATAACTGTTGCTGTAGGAAAGGCCCACACGTCTGGCTTAAGGATCATACCTTGGGAATGCCTATTGAAAAAAAAATTAGAGGGCAAATAGCACCATTGTTCCAATGTTTGAAGAAATAGAAGCCATAAAGTAAGTGTCCTGGCTCAGTGGCAGGCCTTCCCAATCCCCCCTTTGCCCTTCTCACCCTGGCTTTCCCCTTTTCCATTCCTCCCTCCCAACCCCATCCTCTTGTCTGTTCCACTTTCCAACATTGTTCCCCTCTTCTGCTTCTTACTTATCTTTGTCTGAAGCAACTATCTGTCTCTATCCCGCCAAATCCCCCCTTCACGTTGCATCTTACTCTTTCCCAGTTATTTTTTCTTGAGGTGTAGAGGTAACATCAGTGGACTTTTAATCCAGGTACCCAGGCTTATGCTTTGAAGGGCATGGGTTCAAATGTCAGCCATGGCAGCTGGTGGAATTCAAATGCAAATGAATTAAAAAGATATTTAAAGCTAATCTCAATAATTGTGATCATGAAACTATCATTGATTGTTATAAACAAAAAACCATCTGGCCTACACGTGATTTCAGACCCGTAGTAATGATCAATGGAAATTTAGGGATGGGTAACAAATATTGTCCTTGTCAGTGATGCTCACATCCCATGAAAGAATAAGTGAAAAGATTATCTATTGATGTCTGTACACAAGTCCTTTTCCTGTATCTGGCAGAGCTTAGTGTTTGCTGCATGTTTTCCTGTTTGGATGGTACTTTCTGTTGGCACGTTCTCAGTAATGTAATGATTAAGATTTTAACACCAAAGGAAAAGATCAGCAAGCCACTTAGTTTTGTCTGTGTGCAGCTCAGCAGGATGTGGGGTGTGACTGAACTGTAAGCTTTGTCCTGCACCACACGCTGTTCCAGGTTTGTACTGGCTGGCAGGCTGTTGAGGCAGGTCATCTATTTAAATTTGCTATCTGTTCTTATGAAGGGCAGTGTTCTCTTTAGTTTCCCACTCCTTTTAATTATTTCACGACAAAGAATTACTTGTGAGAACTCCAAGTCTGTAATTTCAGAGTGTTCAAAGCTGCATGTTCCCATTTCCACAGTTTGAGATGTTACTATTGCTTCTCATTTGAAGCTGATAGCAATTTACAGGTGTCCTCTTGTTCCTTGATCAAGGGACCTTTCTTCACATTTGGGCAAATGTACCGGTGCCAGCTCTTTGAGAGAGCTATTCAGTTAGTTCCCATAGATTCAGCATGTTTGCACATAAGGTGGCAATTTGGCCCATTGTAGCTGTAGCTGGAGATCAACCATCCCAAACCCTCCCAGCAGCCCTGCAATTTTATTTCAAATAATTGTTCAGGTCTGAGCTTTTCTTTACCTGAGAGTGTACTCCAGATTCCTAACCATTTGCTCCATAAACTTAAATGTTGCTTCACGGTGTTAGATTAGAAATTGAAGCAGAAATTAGGCCACTTGACTCCTCAAATCTGTTCTGCCATTCAACAAGATCATGGTTGATCCAGGTAAAAACAATGACGGCAGATGCTGGAAACCAGATTCTGGATTAGTGGTGCTGGAAGAGCACAGCAGTTCAGGCCGCATCCTTTATTCCTAACCCTCGATTCCCTTTTCTTTTCAAAAATCTATCCATCTCCTTTTTAAATACTTAAGTGATCTAGCTTTCACAACTCTTCAGGTTAGAGAATTGCAGACACATCTACCCCCTTGGCATTAAAACTCCTTCACACGTCCATTTTGCATGAGTGTCCCCTTATTCTTCAACTGTGTCCCCCGGTCTGAGATTCCCCTACTAGTGAAAAGATCTCAACATCTACTCTGTCAAGCACCTCAGAATTTTGTATGGGTCCATAATATCAGTCAGGAGAAAGTGAGGACTGCAGATACTGGAGATCAGAGCTGAAAAATGTGTTGCTGGAAAAGCGCAGCAGTATCCAAGGAGCAGGAGAATCGACATTTCGGGCATAAGCCCTTCTTCAGTAATATCAGTCCTCAATCTTCTAAACTGGAATGAATAAAAGCCTAAACTATTCAACTATTCTTGATAAGTCAACCCCTTCATTCTCGACAACAATTTAGTTAATCTCTTTTGAACAACTTCCAATGCCAATATATGTCATAGAATCCCTGCTGTGTGGAAGCAAGCCATTCAGTCCATTGAATTCACACTGATGCTCTGAAGAGCACCTGACCCAAACCCATCCCCTACCTTATCCCTGTAACCCTGCATTTCCCATGGCTAATCCATCTAACCTATTGTGTCCCTGGACACAATAGATAATTTCCCATTGCCAATCCACCTAACCTGCACATCTTTGGACTGTGTGAGGAAACTGGAGCACCTGGAGGAAACCCATGCAGACACTGGGAGAATGTGCAAACTTCATACAGTTGCCCGAGATTGGAATTGAACCTGGGTCCCTGGTGCTGTGAAACAGCAGTGCTAACCACTGAGCTGCTTTTTCCCTCCCAAAAATACAGGGTCTAAAGCTGTGCACAGTAATATATGTCTGGCCCCACCAACACACGGGAGAGTTGTAATAAGACCTCCCTGTTTTTAAAGTCCAAACCCATAGCAGTAAAGGCCAAAATTTCATTTGGTTTTTTAATTACTTGCTATCCCTGCATGCTAACTTGTGTTTTCTACAAAGAACACCCAGATCTCTTTGTGCTACACTGTCTTTCTCTCTCTCTCTCTCTCTTTACTTAAATAAGTCTACCTTTAATTCTTCCTAGTAAAGTGTATGACCTCATACACTTTCCTACATTAAACTCTGCTAGGTTTGTGCCCAGTCATTCCCTGCAGATTCCATTTATGTTTGTCACAGCATCTCCTCCCACCTATTTTTGTATCATCAGCAAATATGAATACTTTATACTCCCTGAACCACCTCCAAGAAATTAGTAAGGACAGTAATCACTAGAGTACCTAGGACTGATCCAATGGCACTCTACTAGTTGCATTGTTCCAAGTTGAAAAAGACCCATCAATCTCAATTGTCCATTTTGTGTGTTAACTAATCCTTAATTCCCGCTAATACATTGCCCTCAATACTGTGAGCTCCTAATGTATACGTTAACCATTTATGTGGCACCTTATCGAATGCCTTCTGAAATTACAAATGCACTGCATCTACCAGATCCCCTTTATCAGCTCTCCTTGTTATATCCTGAAAGAGCTCTAGTAAATTTGTCAAATGATTTCCCTTTCACAAAACCATGTAGACTCAAATTGCATCAAGTTTTTCTAAATGTCTTGCTCTTCCTTCCTTAATAATGGGCTCTGGCACTTCCTGAACAATAGTCACCTTGACTCAATTCTTCCTTGTTGACAGTGCTTCCACCATTGTGAACATTTTCCATCACTCTGACCAGACACCTTGTTATTTTGAAAGTCTCTATCAAACTTGCTTTGCATAATTTCTTCAAGGAGAACAGACCCAACTTCTCCACTCTTTGTTCATGAATGAATTTCCTCATCCTGGAACCTTGTGAATCTTTCCTGTCCCTTTCAAATATCTTCACTAATCTCATTAAAGTTCACAATATTTCCAGATTTTGTGTAACCTGCAGATTTTAAAATTGTGTCCTTTATACCAAGGTCTCTGGATCATTAGGCAGAGCAGGGATCTTCATCCTGATTCCTGTGTAACCTCACCAGACTGTAATTGTTGCTACTGAAACTACGGAAGCTGCATTCACCGCCCATGTACTTGCAGTTCTTATGATGTCACTGCCAACAATGCAGCAGGGAAGTCCTTACGTCAAAGAATAGAAGCAGCGAAATAAGTCTTTTGTAAAAGTTTTAATTGAATTCAAATCCTGGGATCACAATTTGCTCACTGCCCCACTACAAACACCTGTCCGCCCAAATGCCTTTCTGCAGTTTGTCTTTGTGCTGCTTTACTGTTTACTATCCCCAAGAGCGATGGAGCAAGGTGGCCAAGTGCAGGAGAAGTGATGAGTGCTCAGGAGCAGTGTGACTGGGGAAGTAGCAATGTGGACAGTGAGCAAAGTGCCAAATGCAAGGAGAAAGGGGCAGCAGCAAACAGAATGCTGAGGGGAGCAGTGAGTGAAGAGTATATGGCAAGTATCAGTGGCACTGTCCGTGTTCATGTGGTTCAGTCAGCACCAGCTTCTGGCTCTTGTTGCACGCGATCTCAGTGGCAAGAGATGCACAGTTTTACAACCATGCTGGAGCTGTGGTTTTTATTCCATGGCCTCCAGCTCGGCCTAACACCATCTATAAGATGGTACTTTATTCTAGTTGAAACTTTATTGCTGGAACAGCACAGCAGGTCAGGCAGCATCCAGGGAACAGGCCCTTCCTCAGGTACTTTATTCTATACCTTTTTGTAAATCCATGTACATCAACCACATTAGCTGCTTCAGCCCTCTCTATTACCTCATCAAAAAATTAAGTTTACTTTTAACAAGTCCCTCCTGGTTTTCATTTTCCACATCTAGAATCGAATTCCCATTTGGAAGTTAATATTGAATCTGCTTCCATCACCCTTTTAAGACAATGAATTCTAGACCAATGCTCCTTGGTGCATAAAATAAATTCTCATCTTCCCATTTTCTGAGTGTTTTGCCAGCTATCTTAAATTCTTCGTACAAATTGTTTTCTGTTCACCTGATGTCTGCACACAGACTTTGCAATGTTACAGATGGGGGGCTGAGGAGAGGGAGGAGGAATGGTTGTAGTAGCTGGACCAATGGGTCATTCTGGTCATTTCACACCCCCATGGACAGTACATGTGTGCAGAGAATTTAAATTCAGTTCTTTGTTTAAAACAAACGGGGGAAAAAAAAGAAACAAAAGCAGAACTTACTGGAAAAACTGAACAACTCTGGCAACATGGAGTCAAAGCAGAATTAGAAATTCACAGAATTGATGTGTTTTTCCATCAATTTCTGCTTTTGTTTCTAATTTCTAGAATTCACAGTTCTTATGGTGTTTTGGGGAATACTGAAGAATTAGTATTAGTAAAAGTGACCTTAAAATGGTCAGTTTGGCTTTAAAACCCAACGATGCACCAGGTCATTATATAGGCAGAAACTGTGTTAGAGCAGCCTAGAAGGCTAGGTATCAAGATGGCTGGTCAGTGGTTAATGAAGACCCACAAAGGGTAACAAGGAAAAGCAATAAAAGTGTCCTTGCCGGTGCCACACTCAATCTCTGACTGAATTTAAAAATAAAACATTCTCCTGAGAACCAAGAACAAAAACAAGCTCCAAGGTTTCTAGTAGAACTGGCACATTTATTTTGGTGTTTGTAGACTGATCTTCAAGAGACTATGTACCTGCAGTTTGCAGTGTGCGAGTGTGGTTCAAAATTGTTCACCTCTGATTGTAGAGGGACAGTTTTAGGATGGTTTAAAGGTTTACAGAGTTTATTAGTGGATAATGAGATCTTGAAGTGACCCATTTAAACAAGCAATTATCAGATTAGTGTTGGCAGAGGTGAGTCTTAGAGATACTGATCTCTGCTGCTGACATGTGCATTGTGTGGATGGGCCAACTGACCAGCCATTGAGAAGAGTTACATGGTACCATTATTCTCATTGACACCGCCAGAAACAGGAGTAGACCGTTCAGCCCCAAGAGCCTGCTGCTATTCCATTTTGCTGCTGTTGGAATTGCTCCATATTCCTTGATCCTCCTTGTGTAATATAAGTTCCATTGATCTCCATCGCAAAAATCTCCATTTGTCCATCAGCATCTGCAGCCCTTTGGGGAAAGAGAGGTATTCAGATTTCCATAAGTCTTTATGAAGTGCTTTGTGATATCACCCCAAAAGACAAATTTCTAATGTCTCTTTGTTCTGGATTTCCTTATTCGAGGAAATTGTTAAATTCCATCAACAGCTGATACATAACATGGCAGCGTAATGATTCTGTTACTGGACTAGTAAACCCGAGGGGCCTGGTCTGATGATTGAGATATGAGCTTCAATCCCACCCTGCTAGCTAGAGAGTTAAAATTTGCTTCCTGGTTGCCATGTAACTACTGAATTACTGTAGAAAACCCATCAACTTTGCTTGCATCTTTACCTTGTCTGGCCAAACCCACAGCAATGTGGTTGCCTCGTAACCTCCACTTGAAATGACCTTGCAAGCCAGCCTGCTTATTGCACCTCAGGGCAACAAAGGACCACAGTGGTTTAAGGAGATGGCTCTGTGCCATCCTTTCGAGAGCAATTGGGGATGAGCGATAACTGCTTAGCCTTACCACACCCTGAGAATGAATGAAATTTTTTTTAAAAATCTCTTTAAACACTTCAATTAGATCAATCTTCTGAACTTGTAGGAATGCAAATCGAGTCTGTGTGATCTGATCTCTCAATGTAACTCAGCATCATTGTGGTGAATGTGCAGTGACTATCCACTTCCAAGCTTCTTTTTATTCTTCCTGAGATCCCATATCAGGAATTGAACATTAAAATTCCTACACCAAAGCAGAGTTATTTTAATTTGTTGATGGAAAGTGGGTGTCACTGGCTGGGCCAGCACTGTTGCTCATCCCCAGTTGATCTGGAGAAGGTGATGGTGAACTGCTGTCGTCCACTTGGTGTAGTTAGTGAAACCTCCGCAGGTTTTGTGCTGCAGTCATGGTGAACAGACCAAATTGTCGTGTTACAGGAATTACATGGAAAAGCAAATGAAATGATAGGAGCATAGCCTCAGCAGATTGATCAGACCGTGTGACCTTGGGAGTCAATAAACTTCAAGCCTTGTGAATCCTGTGAGACGGCGCACATTTGATGCAGGAAAGAAGTGGCAAATAGAACGCTGATGGTCGTAGTTTAACACTTGGGGAATGGTTCGGACAATGGGGTCCAACCTGCAGCACTTTGCATTATTCATGTGAACAGAGTTGTAGATGAATTATTGATGACAGAGATTGAGCAGGTGTGAGAGCACGATTCCAATTACAGCTCAACTGTAGACGCTGTCGACTGTGTCTCAACACTTCACTATCACCACTTTACACACAGCATCAAACTGGATCCAGTCCGCCTGGAGCAGCTGTTAGGAATCTCTTGCTATCCCTCACATGCTGTTGGGGAATTCAGTGCTGAGGGTTTGCTATCTCAGTATGTCGGGAATTATTTTTATAATCATTCATGGGTTATGAGAGTTGCCAACTGAGGCAGTATTTATTACCCATCCCTAATTATGCTTGAAAAGACAGTGATGAACTTCCCAAACCACTCCAGTCCATGTGGTGTAGATACACCCACTGCTACTTTCCCTAATGATTTGACGTAATGGCCAGGCCAGTTCAGGGTAGACCACACTGCTTTGTGTGTATAGTTGGATGTAGGTCAGATCAGGGAAAGATGTCAGAACATTCACCGGTTTTCAAAATCCAGTCATTTAATAATCATAATTAACAAGACTAGCATTTATTCCAGGTTTGTTAATTAATTGTATTGGAATTCTGCCAAGTACCATTTGAATTCCTGTTTCTAGATCATTGGTCCAAGATTGTAAGTAGCCCAGTAAGATGACCACTGTGCCAGGGTTCCACAGGGTTTAAAGTTTGCCTGGGTATGTGATATAGGTGTACGTGTGCGCGCACGCGCACATTCCATTACTGCTGATTCTCTCTCCCTTTGAGTCGATCAAGCTGTGCTCGGAAAGCACACAGAATATAATTAAAAGCTTGGGAGTATTAGAGTTTGGTATTCATCAGCAGATCTTAGTGTGATCCTGTCACCTTCTCCTGCCTCAACACCTGAACCTGCTGAAGCATTTGTTTGTTTGTATCTTGCTAGGTTTACAGCTGTCCACTTCAATGATTTATGAACAACGAACAAGAGTAGGCCACTCAGCCCTTCGATTAAAGTCATGGTTGATCTGATTTTACCTCAACTCTATGTTCCTGCATATTGCTGATAATCTTTCATCCCTTCAGTCATCGACAATCAGTCTACCTTTGCCTTTTGAGGCAGGACATTCCAAAGATACCAAGAGAATGTTTTTTTTCCCTCCTCTGTCTGAAATGGGCAATCTCTTACATTTAAACTAGCGCTAGGTTCTCCCATGAGAGGAAGCCTGTTTTCCATATCCACCCCTTCAATGTTTGAGCAAATAGGGGACCTTCAGTGTTGTTTGGCATTACAAATGAACCCGAACCCTTCCTTATCCAGTGTATACTGAAAAGTGGGTGTCTAAAGGCCTTAGATGTTGGTCAGCATTGGCCATCCTGGCTATAAATACACTGTTCTCATACAACACGATAGTTCCATTCCCGTGCAATCCCATGTTATAAGAAAATCGCATAATAGCCGCCCCATTTAAAACAGTAGGACCAGAATAGTGTTATAGCCAATACAGATAAGGAAAGTTTGTGGTCTACAAGTAATGGTCTAAATTCTTCAATCACATTGTAGCCAATTCGCGTTGAAGAAACGTGTGTTATAGCAGAACCGATTACCAGTTTATAACTCTGGTCCATGTGAGCCAAGAGGGAATGGTTTCCTGTTGAGTTAGAGTTGTGGGGACGGTGGAACCAGTGTGGAGAAATTTAGCTTTACTAGTGTACCTGACACAAACACTCCTCCCCTCCAATATTTTATATTTTCAGTAACATTAGCTGACGTGAGTGAGAAATCTTTTTAATTTTTAGGAGTTCAAATCAACTCCTGAAGTGAGGATTAGGGAATCTATCAGCTGGTCCGGTCCCTGAGAGCCCCCTGCTGCTCAGTCCATGCTTTGCAAGAAAGTAGGAAATAGGACGTGTGAAGGTCTGTTTTATTCTGCAAAGCGCATCACACTGTTACTGCTGCCCTCGCTAGGTATGCACTTCACTGCTGATCCCCTCCAGGATGTGGGCTATCCACACAAAATACACTGACCCTGGTTTCAGGTCTGTGTGGGCAGTTTCCCAGCCCTCTATTCGGGGTTCCTGAAATAGTGGTTGGTTCACCTGAGAATGTGGGTTTTGTACGAGTTAGGGAAGGGCGAGTAGAGAGAAGGGTTATATCTCTGGCAATGCTCCCTTAATATTACACAGAATAGAGAATGCAAAATCCTCTTGTCCCATCCACTCAGTGTAGGTGTTTACATTACTTACATCTTCACGATTTCATAATCTTTCTATCCCTTTCTCCAATGTATCCAGCTTTCCTTTAAACACATGGATACTATTTACCATAACTACACCATGTGGCAACAAATTCCTCACTAATGGGTCACTGGATAAAGAGAGATTCTCCTGAATTCCCTTTTGGGGTTAAATAGTGACTATCTATATCCATGGCCCTAATAAATTTCTCTTCCTTGCATGAAGTCTGTAGGACCAGTTCGAGACCCCAGTCTGCTAAAGAAACTTGCGGGCAGGAGAAAGCCAATCAGCCCTTCAAGCCTGTGCAACCTTTCCAATTAGATAATGGCTGATTTGTCTTGGTGCCTATTGCTTAATATGATTGCATTTTAAAAAAAAAAAGCCCATCAATCAGTGTTAAAATTTTCAACTGACCAATCATCATCAGTTTTTAAAGGGAAGAGAATTACAGATTTTCTCTGCCTTTATTGAATATATGCTTTATGACATCACCCTCCTGGAAGATTAACTTGATTTTTAAGGTCATGACCACTTGGTCTGGTCTCCCCAACAGAGAAAATACCTTCTGATTGAATCGTTTAATCTTTTTAAAAAAAAACACCTCCACTCCCTGGTCTTGTATATTTATGGGATCAGACTTGTATTTCCTTGGTTCAGTTAACTCAGCAAGTGCTGGGTGCCTTCCTGTCCCAGCATATATTGGTCTATCCGAATGGCCCTTGAGAAGCTGGTGATGAGCTGTCATCTTGAATTGCTGAAGTCCTTGAGGTATAGGAACACCTGCAGTGCTGTTAAAGTGGGAGTGGAGGGGATCCAGGATATTGTGATATAGTTCCAGAACAGGATATGTGTGGCTTAGAACTTAAGTTGGAGGTGCTCCCAGGTATCTGCTGCCCTTGTCCTAGATAGTAGAAGGTGCGAGTGTGGAAGGTGCTGTCAAGGGAATCTTGGTGAGTTTTAAAACTATCCGCTACAACTAGATCCAGTACGATCACATTGAAAGCTGTACATAATTGACTGGATAGGACACCAGAGGGTACGATATATAAATATTGATGCCATTTTAATTAGTTTTTGTGATCAATAACATTTCAATTTCTGTTCTTCTGGCAAATGACAAATGTTAGAGTAATGGTGCTTGACCAGCTGGTCGGAGGAGAGAGTTCACTATTGCTAAAGCCTCCAAACCTTTCAATTCTGTTTCAGGCTTTGGGTTTGTAACATTTGAGAGTGAAGATATCGTGGAGAAAGTGTGTGAGATTCACTTCCATGAAATCAACAACAAAATGGTGAGTGGGAGTGCGGGAGGTGTACTGGGGTCACTTGCTCCATGCTGCACTTGCAGGATTGCACAGGGACTGTGTGAGATGATCAGAGGAGGGGAGGGTCCATGTGCTGCCCATCCTCCTGGGCGAACGCGCCACATTTGGTGATGAGTTGGGTGAAGGTTGCCTGTGGCGATGTGAGTGGGCTGGAGGAGTTTGTCTGGTTTTGAAGCAAGCCTGAGTGCATTTTTGACAAATATTTATATACTGGAGAGTCATTGCATGCCAACTGCCAACAGTATTCCTTGGCTTCACCACAATAGGACGTTTTCTGGGTCTGAACGCCTGTTGGCTCTGTTTTAGGAGTCCATTTCTAGGTCAACACCCTGAAGTTTTGATAATTTAAATCTTGAGAAAAGTTGTAAAACACAAATTGTCCCTTGGGAGTGACAGTACATCTTGAATAATTTCCAGTGGGATTAAGAGAATTTGCTTTACTTACCTTTGGCTCACTGTCCATTTATACCTGGAGACTGTTCTGGGACATGGCACAGGAGATCATGATGGTGTTAGTCTCTTGATTTGAGTGGTAAGCCTTTGTTTGAGGGAGAGGCATTTAATCACCCTTTCCTCATGTTAAGATGTCCTTTCTCCAGCATCATTTGGTCGACAATGATCAGGTCTGAGAATTCTGGCCCATCAGAGTCTTAACCCTGGGAGTGGAGTCTAGCTCTAGTTTACCAGCTTCATCTCTTTACCCTCCCGTTCAGGTGGTCAGTGTCAATGCGAAGAGTTACTGTTTGGCTGTTACTCTCTTGAGAACTTATTTCTTCTTGTTCCTAGACTGTATATTCCCTGTGCAGCTGTATGTGTGAGAGAACAGTGGTGTCCAGTCACTGTAAAGGTAGTGCTAACAACACTGTTTGGTATGCTGTAGGTGGAATGTAAGAAGGCCCAGCCCAAGGAGGTGATGTCACCAACCGGGACCGCCAGGGGTCGTTCTCGAGTGATGCCCTATGGGATGGATGCCTTTATGTTGGGGATTGGCATGCTCGGTAAGAGTGGTTGATCACGTGGTGATTTTGAGCATTCACTGCATATAACCGGACACTGGAATCTCGTTACAAGTCCCTCTGTCCCCTTACAAACCCCCCCCCCCCCCCCCCCCCCCCCCCCCATCCCAATGTGGCCAGGACCACTGGGTGGCTGAGCACATGCAAGGATTGGCTGACAGTGAAATGCTGATCACCTCTGTTCCCATGCTGATACTGTTCTTTCTTGACCACACTATCTATGGCAGGTCAGTCATTCAGCCTGATTCTGCAGCTTGTTTGTGAATATACATTTCAATGGTGGTCTTGTGAATTTGTCATTTTTCTCTCACAGGGTACCCAGGCTTCCAGGCTGCTTCGTATGCAAGTCGTGGTTACACAGGGCTCGCTCCCGGTTACACCTACCAGTTTCCCGGTATGTTGGACTGTCGGTGCTGACAGATTTGATAATACTGAGCTTATAATACCCTATCTCTGAGATTAATTAGCAAAATTTCCCCTGTTTTTCAGAGCATTAGCTTTTGTCAATCATGAGGTTTAACCTTTCTCTCATCTGTATATATTGCTCACCCTAGGTCCCTTATTGTTGCCTCCAGCCACTACCCTTCCATCTTCAGCAGGCCGGGCAGGGCAGTCTGGGGTACAAACCTCACAGTGGCCCCCATCGATGCTGCTCCAGGATTGGCCGACGGGAGGTGAGTTTGTGGAGGACAGGATGCGTTTGTCTTTATCACTCCCTCTCCAACCTCCATTCACTCTGACGGGCCACTCGTGTAATTTAAATAGTGAAAAAGAGCACATTATATGTTTATACTTTTTAAAAATACGGGTGTGACAGTAGAGCTTGAGAGTGTGGTGCTGAAAATCGCAGCCAGTCAGGCAGCACCTGAGGAGCAGGAGAATCAACATTTCGGACATCAGCCTTTCATCAGGAGTGACAGTAGAGCTGGCAGGATCATGACCTGGGTGTGGTATAGTTGGCACCAACAATGTTAGAGCAGGTCAGGCAGCATCCAAGGAACAGGAGAATCGACGTTTCGGGCATAAGCCCTTCTTCAGGAGGGCTTATGCCCGAAACGTCGATTCTCCTGCTCCTTGGATGCTGCCTGACCTGCTGCACTTTTCCAGCAACACATTTTCAGCTCTGATCTCCAGCATCTGCAGCCCTCACTTTCTCACCAACAATGTTAGAACCAGCTACAAGAACCTGGCACCTCCCTATTGTCAATGACCCCTGGTCTCAAAGTGAATACCCAGCCCGCCCATGCCACAGTCTCACTCCTCCTCTCTCCAAAGAGAAGCAGTATCTTTTTATTTAGGGAGAGAGTGGCATTGGGTCATTCATGCTCAGAATACATCCCGAGATGGACGAAGGAAATGCTACAAAGACAGCTTAAAAACGTGGCTGAACTCTGATGCATGGGAATTGCTTACCCTGGAATGCACAAACTGGACAAAAAGCTTCCACAATGGTGCCAACCACTTGTCCCACCCTGCCTTCTCATACACCGCCTCCCCCTCCCTGTGGCAGAGTCTGTGGCTCTAGGATCGGACTCTTTAGCCCCTGCAGAATCACCCTGAGGAAGCCCTTGACCCTGAGGCAGCGCTAAAGCAGAAATGCTGGATTGTAATTGATGCTTAGCCAATCAGCACGAGAGTGTTGGGGAGAATCACTGGAAAAAGTGGCTGAAACTTTGTTTTATTAAAAGTGCTGTGAGTTGAAAACATGACTGATTTTGGTGAGCAGGCAGTAATGTGAATGTGTGCTCACTGGGTGGCAGTGTTGTTCACAAATCACAGCTGCTGCAGTATCAAATCCCCTGTTTTCGAACGAGTTTTTTTTAAACCCAGTTGCCTGACTTTGTTTTGAAGTTGCAGGGATTGTACTGTACACCCAGCTCAAGGGTTCTCAGTCCTAGCAGAGTTAGGACTCCGAACTGATACCCCTGAGACAGATACTCGATGAGCTAGACTGTAGCGTATCACAATGTAATCACCTTCTGTAACAACCTCAAACTGGTGTCCTCAACGAGAGAGAACTCAGCATTGAGGCTGAATGTGGAGGCACATGCGAGCCTGGGATTTGCATGCAGTTGCATTGATTGAAGGCTTGACAATTCTAATATTGCCTCTCCTTTTCCCTCTCCTGAAGGTGCTGGCTAATTAGAGTACAGTTTCACAATGGGCACTGATCATCTGAACTTTTGCCAGGAAGTGTTGGCATATAATTTATATACCTGAGGATCACCATAGGGAGCCTTGCCTTGTGTTCAGCTCACGTTGATTGACCAGCACCACTGGGGTCACTGTGGGTTTGAGGAGGTGGGACCGCAGCTCTGATTCTATCTTTGACCCAGACACATCGAAGCCAGTTGTTTTGGATGTAATCTCACTTCCCTATTCTGATTAAGACCAGCTAGGTCTTCGTGGACTGGGCAAAAGAAGTGTGGGTTCTCACGTATGGATAGTTCTGTTGAGTGCCCAAGTGACTTACCAGAAAGAGGCGACAGGGGTCTGGGTTCAATTCCAGCCTTGGGTGACTATCTGCGTTGAGTTTGCACATTCTCCCTATGTCTATGTGGGTCCCCTCTGGGTTGGTGCTTCCTCCCACAGTCCAAAGATGTGCAGGTTAGGTGACTTGGCCATTCTAAATTGTCTGTAGTGTTCAGGGATGTGTAAGTTAGGTGCATTAGTTAGGGGAGATGTCGACTAATGGGGTAGGGGCATGGGTCTGGATGGGTTACTCTTTGGAGGGTCAGTGTGGTCTTGTTGGGGCAAACTGGCCTGTTTCCACACTGTAGGGATTCTATCATTCTCTTACCAAGTATCAATTTACTGTACGTTCAGAATTATGTCTGTATGAAGGCAGTTGTGGACGCTGAGGCACGAACTGGAACTGGAGCAGGGAAATGGTAAGTAGATGATTAAAGGGGAGTTTGTCTTGTTGGCTCTGTTTGTGTGAACCTTGCTTGGTGCCAGGGTCAGGTAGCATAGAGCAGCTGGAGGACCTCAGCTCTGCTGAAATGGGCTGATGGAGGGCAGTGTCTGTGCTACCTAGCTCCTGGTCATTGTTGATGAGATGGTTGATTGGTGGATCTCTGGTTTTATGTTGATCTCTGTGTCTCTCTCTCTCTCTCTCTCTCTCTCTCTCTCTCAGCAATCCCCCTGACTGCATATGGACCAATGGCAGCAGCTGCAGCAGCAGCAGTGGTTCGAGGGACAGGTAAGGCTGGTGGGGAGTTTGAGTCCACTTTAGAATCAAACTCTATCCAAAAGGTTGGCACCTCAAGCCCCTCAAACAGGCCACAGAATCAGATCTCATGGTACTGACCATGGAACCAGCCCCACACCAGAGTTTCCCTTGGCTCAGACTCACTCTGGGGTCACCCTGACCCCTGCCTCTACTTCGAGATCCCCCTTCTCCCCCTCCCCGACTCTGGGGTCGCCTAGGATGCCCTGACTGTGGCATTGCCAGTCTCCTCTCAGCCCTGAACCACTGTTATCCCACAGTCACTCAATAAATGGGTAGAGGTAGAGGGCATGGGCATCCTGGTCTGTGGGTTGGTCAGTGTGTATGAACTGTGTTAACGAACTGTGATGTACTGTTTGTTTTTTTGGGTAGGTTCAACCCCAACCCGCACTGGAGGGTTCCTGGGCACCACCAGCCCAGGCCCCATGGCAGACCTGTATGGGGCAGCTAACCAGGACTCTGGGGTCAGCAGTTACATCAGTGCAGCCAGCCCAGCCCCGAGCACTGGATTCGGCCACAGTCTAGGGGTAAGTGTCACCGATATGTCACTGAGGTAAATCTTCACACTCGCCACCAGAGGTCAGCTGAGAGTCAGAAAGCTGCCTGGAAGATACGGCTAAGATCCCAACCATTCTCCCATTTCAAATGTATTGCCAGGAAATGGTGCTGGTCGATGCTTGTCATGCATTTAATTATCTCAGAAGCCTCTTTCAGCTGGATAATTCTTTGATCGCCCCGTTCATTGCTTCCGGCTTCATCCCACAGTAACTACTTTGGCTGTGGGAGGTTGGATTGGTCGGGCTTTGTGTTCGTGATCTTACAGAAACATATGAGAACACTCCTAGGAACGTGATTACCCCTTGGGGTGGGAGTGTCAGTGCCCTCAGATGGGAGCAGAATGCTCCAGGATGGGAATAGAAACTCCCAGAACGGGAATCGGATTGGGAATTCTTGCGGACAGGTGGGATGGGGAGGGGGAGTGGGTTTGCTGTAAAGTGACATCTGGTGCCCCATTGCAGGCAGGGTCCCTACAATGGCTCCCCATCCTTGTAAGCAGACCTGGCCCTAATTTAAATGAGGAGATTGGGTGGAGATGGGGAAGTTCCGTTGCACCTGGGATACTGCGAGGTGAGGGGAGGTGACACTACACCATCTAGGGGAAACCGTTCTGTTGTCTGCTGGGCTGGTTTCATGGATCCCTGTTCCTGGAGCATTGCTGCGTGATGGCAGTGCTGGATAAATGAATTGGCAGTTCTTTCAAACCCTGTCTCAAACCTGCACTAGCAAAACAAGCTTCTTTAAACTATACCCTTTAGAGAAGGAAAGTCAACATCCCTCCCTGGTTTGTGTTACCTATGACGTCAATCCCTGTAACAAAATGGCTGTCTATGAACTGCCTTTTGACATATTAAAACTGCTGCCAGAGGTTCAAGGAGGAAAGCCAATAGACAATAAATATAGCTCTGACCAGTGTGGGAAAAGTCCTGAGAGTTGAATAAATAATTGGTGGCACAGTGGCTCAGTGATTAGCACTACTGCCTCACAGCGCCAGGGACCTGGGTTCGATTCCCGCCTCAGGCAACTATCTGTGTGGAGTTTGCACATTGTCCCCGTGTCTGTGTGGGTTTCCTCTGGGTGCTGTGGTTTCCTCCCGCAGTCCAAAGGTTAGGTGAATTGGCCATGCTGAATTGCCCATAGTGTTAATTGCATTAGAGTCATAGCGATGTACAGCACGGAAACAGACCTTCGGTCCAACTCGTCCATGCCAACCAGATATAGAACATAGAACATAGAACAATACAGCACAGAACAGGCCCTTCGGCCCACGATGTTGTGCCGAACATTTGTCCTAGCTTAAGCACCCATCCATGTACCTATCCAATTGTTGCTTAAAGGTCACCAAAGATTCTGACTCTACCACTCCCACAGGCAGCGCATTCCATGCCCCCACCACTCTCTGTGTAAAGAACCCACCCCTGACATCTCCCCTATACCTTCCACCCTTCACCTTAAATTTATGTCCCCTTGTAACACTCTGTTGTACCCGGGGAAAAAGTTTCTGACTGTCTACTCTATCTATTCCTCTGATCATCTTAAAAACC